>NC_053022.1:219097250-219459261 GCF_003073215.2 Triticum urartu | reverse complement strand
AAACTTGATATTATTGCAATTCCTACAAGCATAAGTTCCTCCCTCATAATAATTTTAAGTAGCATCATGAATGAATTCAACAATGTAACCAGAACCTAATGCATTCTTTTCATGATCTACAAGCATAGAAATTTAATTACTCTCCACATAAGCAAAATTCTTCTCATGAATAATAGTGGGAGCAAACTCAACAAAGTAACTATCATGGGTTTGAAAATTGAAATCAAGATGACAAGTTTCACTGTTATCATTATTCATTAAAGCATACGTGTCATCACAATAATCATCATAGATAGGAGGCATGCTTTCATCATAGTAAATTTGCTCATCAAAACTTGGGGGACAAAAAATATCATCTTCATCAAACAAAGCTTCCCCAAGCTTGTGGCTTTGCATATCATTAGCATCATGGATAATCAAGGAATTCATACTAACAACATTGCAATCATGCTCATCATTCAAAGATTTAGTGCCAAACATTTTAATGCATTCTTCTTCTAGCACTTGAGCACAATTATCGGAATCCATATTTTCATGATAGATATTAAAAAGATGAAGCATATGAGGTAACCTTAATTCCATTTTTGGTAGTTTTCTTTTATAAACTAAACTAGTGCTAAAACAAGAAACAAAAAGATTCGATTACAAGATCTAAAGATATACCTTCAAGCGCTAACCTCCCCGGCAACGGCGCCAGAAAAGAGCTTGATGTCTACTACACAACCTTCTTCTTGTAGACGTTGTTGGGCCTCCAAGTGCAGAGGTTTGTAGGACAATAGCAAATTTCCCTCAAGTGGATGACCTAAGGTTTATCAATCCGTAGGAGGCGTAGGATGAAGATGGTCTCTCTCAAGCAACCCTGCAACCAAATAACAAAGAGTCTCTTGTGTCCCCAACACACCCAATACAATGGTAAATTGTATAGGTGTACTAGTTTGGCGAAGAGATGGTGAAACAAGTGGTATATGGATAGTAGATAAAGGTATTTGTAATCTGAAATAATAAAAACAGCAAGGTAGCAAGTGATAAAAGTGAGGTAAACGGTATTGCAATGATAGGAAATAAGGCCTAGGGTTCATACTTTCGCTAGTGTAAGTTCCCTCAACAATGATAACATAATTGGATCACATAACTATCCCTCAACATGCAACAAAGAGTCACTCCAAAGTCACTAATAGCGGAGAACGAACGAAGAGATTATGGTAGGGTACAAAACCACCTCAAAGTTATTCTTTAAAATCAATCCGTTGGGCTATTCCTATAGGTGTCACAAACAGCCCTAGAGTTCGTACTAGAATAACACCTTAAGACACAAATCAACCAAAACCCTAATGTCACCTAGATACTCCAATGTCACCTCAAGTATTCGTGGGTATGATTATACGATATGCATCACACAATCTCAGATTCATCTATTCAACCAACACAAAGGACCTCAAAGAGTGCCCCAAAGTTTCTACCGGAGAATCACGAAGAGAACATGTGCCAACCCCTATGCATAGGTTCATGGGAGGAACCCGCAAGTTGGTCACCAAAACGTACATCAAGTGAATCACGTGATATCCCATTGTCACCACAGATATCCACGGCAAGACATACATCAAGTGTTCTTAAATCTCTAAAGACTCAATCCAATAAGATAACTTCAAAGGGGAAACTCAATTCATTACAAGAGAGTAGAGGGGGGAGAAAACATCATAGGATCCAACTATAATAGCAAAGCTCGCGATACATCAAGATCGTATCACCTCAAGAACACGAGAGAGAGAGAGATCAAACACATAGCTACTGGTACATACCCTCATCCCCGAGGGAGAACTACTCCCTCCTCATCATGGAGAGCACCGGGATGATGAAGATGGCCACCGGAGAAGGATTTCCCCCTCCGGCAGGGTGCCGGAACGGGTCTAGATTGGTTTTCGGTGGCTACGGAGGCTTCTGGCGGCGGAACTCCCGATCTATTGTGCTCACGGATGTTTTTAGGGTATATGAAGATATATAGGCAGAAGAAGTATGACAGGGGGGCCACGAGGGGCCCACGAGGGTGGAGGGCGCGCCCCCTGCCTCGTGGCCTCCTCGCAGGTCCCCTGACGTGCACTCCAAGTCTTCTAGGCTTCTTTCCTTCCAGAAACGAGTTCCGTGAAGTTTCAGGTCAATTGGACTTCGTTTGATTTTCCTTTTCTTCGAAACCCAAAAACAGGGTAAAAACACAAATTGGCACTGGGATGTGGGTTAATAGGTTAGTCCCAAAAAATGATATAAAAGTGTATAATAAAGCCCATAAACATCCAAAATAGTAGATAATATAGCATGGAGCAATCAAAAATTATAGATACGTTGGAGACGTATCAGGAAGCAGAGGTTGTCATGCACTTTTATGGTTGGATCCACAAAATCTTAATGCAAAAGGACGTCACTTTATATTGCCACTTGTGATATGGACCTTTATTATGCAGTATGTCGCTTTTATTTCTTCCATATCACACGGTCGTATAAAGTTTATTTTCTCCCACACTAATAAGTCATACATATTTAAAGAGCAATTTTTATTGCTTTGCACCGATGACAACTTACTTGGAGGATCTTACTCAATCCATAGGTAGGTATGGTGGACTCTCATGGCAAAACTGGTTTAAGGGTATTTGGAAGCACAAGTAGTATCTCTACTTGGTGCGATGAATTTGGCTAGCATGAGGGGGAAAGGCAAGCTCAACCATGTTGGATGATCCATGACAATATAATTTATCTTAGATATAAGAAAACATAACCCATTACATTGTCTTCCTTGTCCAACGTCAACTCTTTAGCATGTCATATTTTAATGAGTGCTCACAATCATAAAAGATGTCCAAGATAGTATATCTATATGTGAAGACCCCTCTTTCTTTATTACTTCCTATTAATTGCAACGATGACCAAAACTATGTTTGTCAACTCTCAACAACTTTTATTCATCATACTCTTTCTATGTGTGCTCATTACTCTCCATAAGATCCTTATGATCTCTTTGTTTCTTTTTTATTTCTTCCTCTTTTCTTTTATTCACTTAAGATCATGGCAAAAGAATCAAGCCCTTTACTCAACACTAATCTTTATTATATAGCTCACGGACTCGATTACATAGAAGGGTCATAAAGCAAAACTCACAACTAGATCATACTAAGAACTTTTATTCTACTAGATCAAGATATTACCAAAAGGATCGAACTAAGAAAAATGGTAAAGATAAAAGTGATGGTGATACGGTACCGGGGCACTCCCCCAAGCTTGGCAGTTGCCAAGGGGAGTGCCCATACCAGATACTCAATTCTTATTTCTTAGTGAAGAAGGTGGATTTGTTGATGATGGATAGTCGCACATTGAGCGTAGGAGGTCTTCTAACTTGTGGATAATGCCCTTGAGTGCGATGATATGCTCCTTCAACAAAATATTTTCACGTGTGAGATACTTATTTTGTATACGAGCTAACTCAATCATCTTGAAAGCTTCGATCTCCGTTGGGGTAAGAAGATTGTGATCAAGTTGAAGGGTGTCTTCTGTTGCCGGAACTTGGTCCTCCATGGCCTTCTTGATCCCTTCATCCTTGTTGATCTCCATGGGTTCTTCTCTCTTCAGCTCTGTCTTCATTAGCCAAGCATCGTTGCTCTCATGGTTGGAGGAGGAGGGGGACGACATAGTGCCCGGCCTTCACAACACTGACAGAAAACAGCTCGAAACAAAGACAGGAGATTTTTGCGTGATACGGCAGTCAAAACCTCCGGGGGATTATATAATGAATTTTTACCGACCAAAATACGTGTCGTGTAAGAAAATGAAGTCCGGAAAGTGCACGAGGTGCCCATGAGGTAGGGGGCGTGCCCAGGGGGGTAGGGCGCGCCCTCCACCCTCGTGGAGGCCTCATGTCCTTCCCGGACCGCTACTTATTTTTCTATTTTTCTAAATATTCCAAAATGGAGAAATATTGCCTTAAAATTGTTTTGGAGTCGGTTTACTTACCGTACCACATACCTATTCCTTTTCGAAGTCTGAAACGTTCCGGAAAGTGTCCCTTATGTATTCCTCCGGGGTTACGGTTTCAATAACATTGGTTTCAACATTTATGGGATTACCTAAGATATAGTGTTTGATTCTTTGACCGTTCACCACCTTCGGATTTGTGCCTTTGAAGTTGTTGATTTTTATGGCACTGGAACTATAGACCTCCTCGATAACGTAAGGACCTTCCCATTTAGAGAGAAGTTTTCCTGCAAATAATCTTAACTGAGAGTTGTATAGCAATACATAATCACCTACATTAAACTCACGCTTTTGTATCCTTTTATCATGCCATCTTTTAACTTCTTCTTTAAATAATTTGGCATTTTCGTAGGCTTGGGTTCTCCATTCATCGAGTGAGCTAATATCAAATAACCTCTTCTCACCAGCAAGTTTAAAATCATAATTGAGCTCTTTAATAGCCCAATATGCCTTGTGTTCTAGTTTGAGAGGTAAGTGCCATGCTTTTCCATAAACCATTTTATACGGAGACATACCCATAGGATTTTTATATGCAGTTCTATAGGCCCATAATGCGTCATCAAGTTTCTTGGACCAATTCTTTCTAGACCTATTGATAGTCTTTTGCAAAATTAATTTGAGTTCTCTATTACTCAATTCTACTTGACCACTAGACTTCGGGTGATAAGAAGATGCAATTCTATGATTAACATCATATTTAGCAAGCATTTTACGAAAAGCACCATGAATAAAATGGGAACCACCATCAGTCATTAAATATCTAGGAACTCCAAATCTGGGAAAAATAACTTCTTTAAGCATTTTAATAGAAGTGTTATGATCAGCACTACTAGTTGGAATAGCTTCTACCCACTTAGTAACGTAATCAACAACAACTAAAATATGTGTATAACCATTAGAGGCAGGAAAAGGTCCCATATAGTCAAAGCCCCAAACATCAAATGGTTCAATTACGAGTGAATAGTTCATAGGCATTTCTTGACGTCTACTAATATTACCAATTCTTTGACATTCTTCACAAGATAATATAAACTTACGGGCATCCTTGAAGAGAGTAGGCCAATAAAAACCAGATTGCAATACCTTATGTGCAGTTCTATCTCCAGCATGGTGCCCTCCATAAGCTTCGGAGTGACACTTGCGTAGGATCTGTTCCTGTTCATGCTCAGGTACACAACGTCTAATAATACCATCTACTCCTTCTTTATAAAGATGTGGGTCATCCCAAAAGTAATGTCTCAAATCATAGAAGAACTTTTTCTTTTGCTGGTATGTGAAACTAGGTGGTATGAATTTGGCAACAATGTAATTAGCATAATCAGCATACCATGGAGCAGTATGAGAAGCATTTATGACATTTAATTGCTCATCAGGAAAGCTATCATCAATAGGTAGTAGGTCGTCAAGCACATTTTCTAACCTAGACAAGTTGTCTGCAACGGGGTTGTCAGTTCCCTTTCTATCAACAATATGCAAATCAAATTCTTGTAGCAAGAGAACCCATCTAATAAGTCTAGGTTTAGCATATTTCTTTTCCATAAGATATTTAATAGAAGCATGATCAGTGTGAATAGTTACTTTAGAATCAACAACATAAGGTCTGAACTTATCACAAGCAAACACAACTGCTAAGAATTCTTTTTCAGCAGTAGCATAATTTCTTTGAGCATTGTCTAGGGTTTTACTAGCATATTGAATAACATTTAATTTCTTATCAACTCTTTACCCTAGAACAACACCTACAACATAATCACTAGCATCACACATAATTTCGAAGGGTAAATTCCAATCAAGTGGCTGAACAATAGGTGCAGAGATCAATGCTTTCTTAAGTATTTCAAATGCTTCTACACAATCATCATCAAAGACAAATGGTTTATCTTTTTGTAATAAATTAGTCAGAGGCTGAGAGATTTTTGAGAAGTCCTTAATGAACCTCCTATAAATCCGGCGTGACCAAGGAAACTTCTTATACCTTTTATGTCCTTGGGACATGGCATCTTTTCAATAGCAACAACCTTGGCTTTATCAACCTCAATACCTCTTTCAGAAACTTTATGCCCCAAGACAATACCTTCATTAACCATAAAGTGGCACTTTTCCCAATTCAAGACAAGATTAGTTTCTTCACATCTCTGCAAAACTCGATCAAGGTTGCTCAAGCAATCATCAAAAGAAGATCCATAGACGGAGAAATCGTCCATGAAAACCTCACAAATCTTTTTCACAAAAGTCTGAGAATATAGCCATCATGGATCTTTGAAAGGTGGCAGGTGCATTACATAAACCAAAAGGCATACGTCTATAACCAAAAGTACCAAAAGGGCAAGTAAAAGTAGTCTTTCATTGATCCTTGGCTGACACAGGTAATTGAGAGAAACCAGAATAACCATCTAGAAAGCAAAAATGTGTATGTTTGGATAATCTTTCTAGCATTTGATCGATAAAAGGTAAGGGGTAATGATATTTTTTAGTAGCTTTATTTAATTTGCGGAAATCAATTACCATCCTATAACCTGTAATAATTCTTTGAGGAATCAATTCATATTTCTCATTAGGAACAACTAATACCTCCCTTCTTAGGGACACGATGGACAGGACTTACCCACTGACTATCAGCAACGGGATAGATTATACTTGCCTCAAGGAGCTTTAGTATTTCTTTTCTTACCACTTCTTTCATTTTAGGATTCAGCCATCGTTGATGATCACGAACTGGTTTAGCATCTTCTTCCAAATTTATTTTATGTTGACATAGAGTGGGACTAATGCCCTTAAGATCATCAAGAGTATACCCAATAGCAGCATGGTGCTTCTTCAGAGTTTTCAATAATCTCTCTTCCTCATGCTCTGAAAGGTTAGCACTAATAATAACATGATATATCCTTTTCTCATCAAGATAAGAATATTTAAGAGTATCAGGCAACGGTTTAAGCTCAAACACGAGATCACCCTTGGGTGGAGGAGGATTCCCTAGGATTTCAACAGGCAAATTGTTTTTCAGAATAGGTTCCTGTTTAAAGAATACTTCATCTATTTCCCTTCTTTCATTGATAAACATATCATTTTCATGGTCTAGCAAATATTATTCTAAAGGATCACTAGGAGGTACGGCAATAGAAGCAAGACCAATAATTTCATCCTTACTAGGTAATTCTTCTTCACGGTGTTGTCTACTAAATTTAGAGAAATTAAATTCATGAGACATGTCATCTAACCGATAGTAACAACATCCTTTTTGCAATCTATCTTAGCATTAGAAATGTTTAAGATGGGTCTACCGAATATAATGGGACAAAAGCTATCTTATGGGGAACCAAGAACAAGAAAATCAGCAGGATATTTAGTTTTCCCACACAAGACTTCAACATCTCTAACAATTCCCATTGGTGAAATAGTATCTCTATTGGCAAGTTTAATTGTGACATCAATATCTTCTAACTCAACAGGTGCAATATCATGCATAATTTCTCTATATAGGCCAATAGGTATTGCACTAGCACTGGCACCCATATCACATAAGCCATGATAACAATGATCTCCTATTTTAACAGAAATAACATGCATGCCTACCACAGGTCTAGGTTTATCTTTAGCACAAGCACTACAAAAAAATACACTTCCGTGATGATACGTGTTTGTCACAGTAGGTCGCGTTTTTTGTCATGCATGTACATCCATGACAAATTTATGACAGAATCAAGATAGTCATACCTGTGCTGTCGTAGAAGTGTTCCATGACATTACCAAAATTATCATCACGGAAGTGTCCACTTCCATGATGATAAATCGTGCGTCACAGAAGTGCTTTCGTCAAGGGTGACCAACACGTGGCATCCACCGTAACGGAACGCCCTTAAGCTATCGGGTCGGGTTTTGGATCCGATAACCCGTTAACAGCCCTGACCAATGGGAAATTTCCACGTGTAAAATTCTTATTAGCCGAACGAAACACGTGCCAGCTCATCAGTGGGTCAGATAGGCTCCTATGATATGTCGACACGTGGCACGGCCCAACAGTGGCCCATTTAGCTTACAAAGCCAGCCCGTTTGACTTGGTCAAAAGTTAACGGGCTGGCTCATGAAAAGCCTGTTAACGGTCTACTCGCAAATAGCCCATTTTACGACCCGTTAGGCCCTAAAGGAAATTGGCCCAACAACATCATGTGGGCTGTCAAATATAATACCAGCCCATTTCACTTTTGGCCCATGTATGGCCCACAACGTCTTTTGGCCCATATGAGGCCTTCGTATCTTTCGGCCCATTACAGGCCCACGGTGACTCTAGCCCATAATGAATAGTAATTTTCTTTATACCCGTTAACGGCCCGTGATTTACATGGGCCGTTTCCAGCCCGTGTTAGCTTTCGTCCTATTGACGGCCCATACGTTCTTGGGATCCTTTTCGGCCCTCGATTATTCCGGCCCATTACTGGCCTGTTCCCCTAATGGGCCAAATTCGGCCCATGGCAAGAGTCGGCCCGTTACTGGCCTGTTCCACTAATGGGCCAAATTTGGCCCATGGCAAGAGTCGGCCCATTACTAGCTTGTTACCCTAATGGGCCAAATTCGGCCCATGGCAAGAGTCGGCCCGTTTCTGGCCAGTTAACCCGTTGCGCCGTTTCTAGCCTGTCCTATATTCTGGCCCATTAACGACCCGTTATGCCTATGACAGAATTAAGCCTTTGCTGTCCTACGGCCTGTTAACGGCCTGTTACCATGCTGGGCCGATACCAATTACGCCCGATTATGGCCCATGTAGACCCATTTATCCAACGGCCCGAGGCCCACCGATTATAGGCCCATTTATCGACGGCACGTAGGAGACCCATGGATCCTACGGCCCGTATATGGCCCATGGTAGTAGCGGCCACTAGCAAACTAGGAAAAAACAAGACTAGGAAATAAATAAGGCCGAAACTAACGCTAGGCTATTAAGGCGATTGCACAGATTACATCCACTTGGCATCAAAGATCGCCACCAGTGCAAATATAGGGAACACCCTACACTATACAAAAATGGCTTGCTGTTTTCTTCAGGCGGTGGCTGCACGTTAAGAATAAATTTTGTATCACACCAAAACAAATTACAACTATAAAACAAAAGGAAGGATGGCATAAAACTTAACAGTCTAGCAGATAAATGCACCAGAAGAAGTTCAGAAGCATAGTTCATTTGACCTGACTGTTACATTTTCATGCTGTATTGTCCGATGGAGCACCATAACCCTCGCCTTCATTTCCCCTAGGCTCCTGAACAACATAGAAAATGTCTAATAGTCTGATTTCAAAACCATGCATATCTTGACGACATTGAGCAATGTTTCTCCTTGTTTCACAAAGGGTCTCTATTAGGGAATGGACTTGTATCTGGAGCGCAGACACAACATTGCTTTGAGCTTGCATATCTTGATCATGAGGCAGTTTGGACGATATTGCCTTAACAACCAACCCAATATTACGCAGGAACATGCTTTTGGCACTGTTAGTGGACAGGTACTGACCCACTGCAGCAAGAGCTCACATTGCGGTAATAGTTGCCTCGCCACCTTCAGAAGGTGGCGGTTCCACCATTTTTTCCATAACTCGCTGAAAAGTTGAGGTTTTACATTAGTAGTACCAGAACAGAAGATATTAAGGAGGCAGCAAAACCAAACAAAATAGCTTTTGTCTATATACAGAACTTATTCTGGTTAACCCATGTAAAATATTAGTTGTATTTTATTGCAAAGTACATAATAAAACCAGGTTCCAAACATATGACCATGTACCATCGCTAATGTATTGTCTATTTCTTCACATTGTATTGAGGGCTAAGGATAAAGAGATGAAGTTTATAATATGGTAAGCATAGTATGACGCCATTCATATCACAAAACAACTGAGAATAGAAAAACAGGCAATTGTAACGTTGTGTGGGCAAGTCGAGCACGGAACTAGATTACGGGTCAAGATCAAAGGAACGTCACTCCTCTCTTTTAAACCTTGTAAGGTGCAATGATACACTAAGACAATTGTGTATAAAATTAAAAAGAGTAATAGACATTGGCTGCAAATCATGCAGTTCAAGGCACAAGTCAGAGTAAGTAGTAGTTAAAAGGCATGAGGATTAAGGACTTACAATAGCGGCTTTGACTGGTGTAGTCATGCCCTTCTTCTTGCTGGTGTGACAGTCCTTGAAGATTTCCACATAATTTGGTTCAGGTACTTTTTGGTCCTTGCGGGCTTTCCTCTGCATTTGGAACAAGTCAATATAGATCTGATAATATGGTACAACGAAAAGAGTGAAACAGAAGCTAATTACAAGAGCCTCGCAGTGTGCAATATAGCTACGAGATCCTGTCGTCTGTTGTAATTTCACTTTCGTACGGTTGGCCTTGTTCTTTGAACAGTTCACCTACAAGAAGATAGATTTGTGTGGCACATGCATAAATAGGACTTCAACATGTGATCTGATGACATATATATAATGTACCTGATACTTCGGATCGGACCAGTGTTTAACGAGGCCTCTCCAGTCTTCATCAGATATATTTTCCACTGGAGATGTTTGGGCAAGTTCACTGTTAGCCTTGCCTTCAAAGTGAGTTTTCCTCAATGAGGGAGTCCTGGATTAGGGGGTATCCGGACAGCCGGATTATATCCTTTGGCCGTACTATTGGACTATGAAGATACAAGATTGAAGACTTCGTCTCGTGTACGGATGGGACTCTACTTGGCGTGGAAGACAAGCTAGGAAATACGGATGTGTATATCTCCTCCTTTGTAACCGACCATGTGTAACCCTAGCCCCCTCTGGTGTCTATATAAACCGGAGGGTTTTAGTCCGTAGGACAACATACAATCATACCATAGGCTAGCTTCTAGGGTTTAGCCTCTCTGATCTCGTGGTAGATCTACTCTTGTACTACCCATATCATCAATATTAATCAAGCAGGACATAGGGTTTTACCTCCATCAAGAGGGCCCGAACCTCGGTAAAACATCGTGTCCCTTGCCTCCTGTTACCATCCGCCTTAGACGCACAGTTCGGGACCCCCTACCCGAGATCCGCCGGTTTTGACACCGACATTGGTGCTTTCATTGAGAGTTCCTCTGTGACGTCGCTAGAAGGAAGGATGTCTCGTCTCGTCTTTAAAGACGGTATTACTATTGGGGGAGCTTTGGCTGTCGGCCAAACTCTCCGGCTAGGCGGTTTCATCATGACCGCCTGTTCGGCCGCCGCGCCGACGATTACTTCTCGGGTCATCGAAAACAGCCTCCACGTTAAATCGGCACTCGCCGAACAGATGGATCTGATGGAGCTCACCTCCATAAACGAGGTCTTGGATAGCATCGCCGCCCTAGGAGTCGCTACGGACTATGATTAGATTGGGCTTAAACCCGATCAAAGGGAGATTAACTCTTCGCCGGTCACCCATCATATTGTAGTGGTGGAGGAACAATGCGGCAACCTCTCCTCCATATTGAGGACCAACTATGTCCGGATTCCTGAGCTCTCCGAGCCGGATACCCGTTCGCGGGAGGACAACATCCAATCCCTGAACTTAGAGTCAGGCATCGGGCCAGGATTATCGGGTAAAACCCCAGAACCAGAATTTCCAAAATTGGAAATTCCTCAGCCCCTAGATCCCAGATCGGGTAAGGGTTCGGATTCAATTCCACCCACCCACCCAAACATAAGCGATCTTTCCCACATCAGGCAAGAGCCCCAGGAAACAGTACATCACTATTGGGCCAGATTCCTCCTTGTGATGAACAAGGTTAAGGACTATCGCGAGGAAGATGCAATCTTATTTTTCTGCAATAATTGCATGGACAAGGGAATCCTTAACGCCATAAATCACCGTGAGATATCACGCTTCGCTGACTTGGCGTCCATAGTACGAAAGTACTGTGCGATGGAAAGTGCCTGGAAAACCGAAACAAACTTTTGGGATAATCCGGCCCTAAATACGAACCCAGTCCGAAATAAAAGGGTGCACTATCAAAAGACACCCGAGTCAACTACCAAAAAGCAAAAACCCTCTATAGGGCATGGAACCGTACTGGAGGGATGGCTCAATGGACCCTGCAAAATTCATAATACAACAGATACAATACCAATGCACAGCCTTAGACCATGTTGGATACTCCTGTAGGTGGCCAAAAGTGGTGAGGATCTTCTTATCCCAAATGCCACAGAGTACCATCCCGTGGATAACAATACGGTGTTAACAGTCTTTGAGACATTTGCGTCAAATAATAGGCACAAGCGAACACTCCGCACCATGGCCTAAATGTGCCACGTAGCAGCAATAAATCCATGGAGTGACACGGCTATTACCTTCAATGCCAGTGATGAACCAAAATTCCGAACAGCCCGAGCACCAGCTGCACTGGTCCTCAGTCCAATTGTGGACAGATTTCGACTCACCAAGGTACTCATGGACGACGGCAGTGGACTAAACCTCATCTATGAGGAAACCCTTCAAAAAATGGAAATAGACTGGAACCGCATCGAGCGAAGCAGCACAACCTTTAGAGGAATAATCCCCAGTCGGGAAGCGTGTTGTACAGGCAAAATCACACTAGATGTGGTGTTCGGCACGCCGGAGAATTATACGTCCGAAGAGATTACGTTCCAAGTGGCCCCGTTCCGTAGCGGTTACCATGCCCTGTTAGGGCGGGAGGCGTTCACAATCTTCCAAGCCATACCCCATTACGGGTACATGAAGCTCAAAATGCCCGGGCCCAACGGAATTATCACTCTTGCTAGTGATCCGGACACAGCACTCCGCGCCAAAAACAAGATAGCCGCACTGGCCCTCGAGGCATTATCCGAAGCCCTAGCTGCTGAGGAACTGACTGCGCTGCGCTCCACGGTGAACAGGGACGATGTGATACTCGACAAGAGATCCAAGTCCACCTCCTTTAAACCGGCGGATGAAATAGTCAAATTCCATGTCCATCCAACGAACCCTACAAAAACAGCTTCAATCAGTGCATAATTAACCCCTGACGTAGATGCCGCACTATGAGAGTTCCTACGCGAGAACTGGGACATTTTTGCCTGGCACCCTTCAGACATGCCAGGAATCCCACGCAGGCTAGCCGAGCACAGCCTCAATATTCTAAAGGAATTCAAGCCGGTCAAGCAGGCTCTTCGGCGTTTCTCTGAACCTAAGAGACAAGCCATGGGAGAGGAATTAGCCAAGCTATTGGAGGCCAGATTTATTAGAGAAATAAAACACCCAGACTGGCTAGCAAACCTGGTGATGGTACCAAAGAAGGATAAATCCTAGCGCCTTTGTGTCAATTTCAAGGACCTCAATAAAGCTTGCCCAAAGGATCCCTTCCTCCTCCCCCGCATCGATCAAATTATCGATGCCACCGCAGGACACAAGTCATCGTGTTTCCTCGACGCATACTCCGGTTACCACCAAATCAAGATGGCGGAGTCCGACCAAGCCGCAACGGCATTCATCACACCATACGGTCCCTTCTGTTTCAACACAATGCCTTTTGGGCTCAAAAACGCCGGCACAACATATCAGCACATGATTCAGACATGTCTGGAGAAACAAATCAGCAAAATAGTAGAGGCATACGTAGACGATGTGGTCGTCAAAACCAAGACGTCGACTCTTTGATAGAAGACTTGAAGCTCACATTCGACAACCTCCGAACATACGACATCAAGCTCAATCCGGAAAAATGCGTTTTCGGCGTACCAGCCGGAAAGCTCCTTGGTTTCATTGTCTCCAGTAGAGGTATTGAAGCTAATCCAGACAAAATCCAAGCTTTGTCACAGTTGGCTACCCCAACAGACCTCAAACAAATCCAGAAGTTAACTAGATGCATGGTGGCTCTAAGCCACTTTATCTCCCGCTTAGGAGAAAAGGCTTTACCCCTTTATCGCCTCCTTCGGCGCACCGAACACTTTGAGTGGACGGACGCTGCCACAGCCGTATTGGAAGAAGTAAAGGCCATTTTGTCAACCAACCCAATCCTGGCCGCGCCAAACATCGGCAAACCAATGCTGTTGTACATTGCGGCATCTCATCAAGTTGTAAGCGCAGTGCTCGTTGTCGAATGAGAAGTTGCCGGACATAAATTCCCTCTTCAAAAGTCGGTATACTATGTATCCACTGTCCTCACTCCATGCAAATCACGGTACCCACATTATCAAAAGATAGCCTATGCGGTATTCATGGCATCCCGGAAGCTGCGACACTACTTTCAAGAGTGTTCGATTACAGTAGCCTCGGAAGTGCCACTTAATGATATTATAAACAACCGCAACGCTACGGGCCGGATTGCTAAATGGGCCATTGAGCTCCTCCCGTTCGACATAACATACAAACCTCGATGGGCCATTAAGTCGCAAGTATCGCCGAATGGACGAAGGCCGAACTCCCTAAAGAGTACGGCGCATACTCCAATTGGATCATGCACTTCGACATTTCTAAAATGCTGGCTGGTCTAGGGGCTGGCGTCGTCCTGATGTCCCCAACCAGAGATACCGTTCAGCACGTACTGCAAATATTATATATAGACTCCAACAACGCAGCCGAATACGAAGCTCTGTTGGATGGTCTTCGGATGGCAGTCTCCATGGGCATTCAACGCTTGGAGGTGCGTGGGGATTCAAACCTTGCAATATCCTAAATAAATGGAGACTTTGACGCCAAGGATCCAAAAATGGTGGCCTACCGAAACGCCGTACTAAAAATGTTAGCTCGGTTCGAGGGACTCAAATTCCACCATGTGGCTCGGGAAAACAATCAAGCGGCGTATATCCTCGCCCGCATCGGTGCAAAACGCGACGCGGTCCCCCCCAACATATTTCTGGAAAGGCTGTTCAAGCCATCCGTAGTATGGGAAGGGGACACCAGTAACAATAGTCCGGACCCGGCCAAAATGCCCGATACCGAATACTCTGACACAATCGGAGGCTACGCCACCGAAATAACACCTTCAGCCCACGTAATAATGGCCATTATCGCCCCTTGGACAGAACCATTCCTGGCCTACCTAACTAGGCAGGAACTTCCGGAGGACCAAAATGAGGCACGCTGCATAGTGTAGCGATCTAAGGCCTACAGGGTCCACGAGGGAGAATTGTATAAAAAAAGCACTACCGGAGTCCTTCAAAGGTGCATCTTCGAAGAGGAAGGGCGGAACCTTTTGGCAGAAATCCATGCCGGACTCAGCGGTCACCATGCCGCAGCCCGGGCTCTTGCAAGCAAGGCCTTCCGTACAGGATTCTATTGGCCAACGGCCTGGGCAGATGCACAAGACTTGGTCCAACGTTGCGCTGGTTGCTAGCTCTTTTCAAATCAAAGCCACATGCCACCCACCGCCCTCCAAACAATCCCCATCACGTGGCCCTTCGCGGTCGGGGGGCTTGACATGGTTGGACCCCTTAAAGGGGGAACCCACAAGAAAAAATACTTACTGGTCATGGTGGATAAATTCACCAAATGGATAGAGGCCAAACCTGTTAAAACAGCCAAATCCAGACCAGTGATAGACTTCATATCTGGGGTCGTACACCGTTATGGCGTCCCCCACAACATCATCACTGACAACGGCACAAACTTCACAGCCGATGATGTAAATCTCTGGTGCAGCAAAATGGGCATCAAGCTCGATTATGCTTCAGTCTATCACCCACAAACCAACGTTCAAGTCGAGCGAGCAAACGGTCTTATAATGAGCGGCATTAAACCCAGATTAGTGCGTTCCTTAACGGAGTCTAACACGCACTGGGTAGAGGAGCTCGACTCCGTACTCTGGGGGCTGCGGACCACGCCGAATCATAGTACCGGATATACAACCCTTCTTTATGGTGTACGGCACATAGGCAGTCTTGCCCTGTGACATAATTCACGACTCACCTCGAGTGCGCATGTACGAAGAAAGAGAAGCCGAGCTTGATCGGCAGGACAGTCTGGACACCCTGGAGGAGGAGCGCGATGTAGCCAAAGCCCGTTCCGCATTTTATCAGCAACAGGCTTGCAGATACCAAAGCAGAGAAGTACGGGCCAAAACTTATAACGTTGGCGAACTAGTTCTACCCCTGCCAGATAAGAAAAAGAACAAGCTCGAGCCCAAATGGGAAGGTCCCCTCATTATTGACCAAGTTCTGACCGGTGGAGCGTACCGATTGCGGGATGCAACAACTAGTCGACTCGAGCTGAACCCATGGAACGCGGCCAGGCTCCGAAGATTCTACGCCTAGCACCGGACTCTATGTTCGTCCCTGTCGGATTTCGGGCTCCGGCAGACCCTTGAGGTTCGAACACTGGGGTGCGCGTGGAGATTTCGCCTCCTACCTACCTGCACCCCTCCGCCATTCTAGGATCTAAAACTAAGGAAAGAACAACACAAGAGACACAGGGTTTATACTGGTTCGGGCCACCGTTGTGGTGTAATACCCTACTCCAGTGTGTGGTGTGGTGGATTGCCTCTTGGGCTGATGATGATGAACAATACAAGGAAGAACAGCCTCACGAGGGTCTATTCTTGGCTGGGGCGATGAACTGCTCAGTGGAGTTCAGTCACCTTCTCTCTCTCTCTACCTCCAGCCGACCGAACCCCTTTGCCATGTGGGTGGCTGGTCCTATTTATAGAGGCCCTGGTCCTCTTCCCAAATATCCAGCCCGAAGGGAGCTAACAATGGCGGGCTAATTTGAAGGGGGACAGCAAGTATCAGCTATCCTGAAAAAAGTAGTCTTCACCTACGCAAAGCTCCGGTGATGACGCCGTCTTGGGCTCCACAGTGACCTCCGTCTCCTAGTCCTCCTGGTCTTGGTCTCATTGCACCGAAATGGCAACCTTTGCCTGATGCCTCGATACTCTGCGGCTGCGCTTGCCCCCTTTACACCAAAGAGGAAAGGAGGATGCTGCGCGGGCTGGCACCCGCCTGGCGCCCCGAGTCATCATGGCTTGCATCACGGGCACCTCGCGAGGTACCCCGCCTTGATCTCTCCGCCTCCTCATGAGCCAGCCTGACAAGGCCGTGCCTGAGGAAGCTCCGCGTCGTCCGCCCCGCGAGGCTTGGCCCCTCGCGAGGGTCTTGGGTTTGTGTTGGTGAAGATGGGCCGTGCTAGGCCCCCCTTTGAGCCACGCCGCAGGCCGCAGGCAGGCAAGTCTGGGGACCCCCGTTCCTAGAACGCCGACAGTAGCCCCCGGGCCCAAGGCGTGCCCGGACTTGGCCGTGCAAGGAGGCAGAAGGGCAAGAACGAAGCGCCGCGGGCTCTAACAGCCTGCGGCCTTGGGCGCCGCATGGCGGTTGACTGGACGTGGGCGCCTCCACTTCCCCACGATGCCTCGGCAACTGCACGGATTGGACATGTCCCTGCATGCAAAAACGGGTAATGATTACCTGTGATCGTGGAGGTCGACAGTTGGCCTTCGCCGGCTATAAGTACGGAACGGCGCGCGCCCTTCCAGTCCATCCCTCCTTGCTTCTCCTTCATCCCGATCCTTGCTCCGTCTTGCTGCGATGGCTCCGATCCGCCGGTTCTCGACGGCAGAGAAGGGAAAGGCTCCCCGAGTGGGGCCAGACCCACTCCCGCCAAAGAAACGGCTTGTCCACTGTGGCCCGGATGAGGGGCCCTTCAGGTGGTGTCGAGGCCTTGGGGCGAGTGGGCGCCGCCGGGGTTCCCGCTTCCATTGTACGCCCACGTCGAGGGCACCAGAGGAGCTGATGCTGACCGCCACAGGCGGCGCCGCCGTCGGCGCCGCCGAGTCACGAAGGTGTTGGTCGTCCCTCCTGGGGTCCACACCAAGGGCTCCTTCCAAGAGTTCGTGCTCCACATCGCCATTCCTCTTCAGTCTTGGATCCGCCTTCCTTCCTTCTTCGCCTCCATCATCCCGCAGAGGGAGCCCCCGGAGCTCTGGCTGCAGCACCCTCGCGACCGAGGCAGAGGTCGCGGTCGTCGCCCCGGGCGAGGTCTACATGACTCGGGGCTGGAGGGAGATCGCCCGGGTTTGCAGGACAAGGGGTGTCTTCGTGATCCACTTGGACTACGACGGTGCTTCGGTGATGCTCTTCAAGCTCTTCGATGCGAGCGGGCGCCGGCTGGAGTGCTGCCCCAGGGAAGGTGGCCAGGGCCCTGCTGTGACGAGGACTGGGCTCGCCACCCACTCCCTTGGAGGCTCCTCAGGCGGTGGAGGCGTCGGAGGTTCCAGCTACTCTGGCGAGCTCTTCACGACTCCGGAGACGAGCGGCGATAGCTACGAGCCCCCGAGCCGGCGCCGCTCCTGGAGCAGGGCGGGCTCGTCAGGCCGCTGTCGACTCTGATCTGGATGGGGTTGGCGTCGGTGCTTGACGGCCCACTGTTGGTGATGGCGTCTTTTGCAGGGACGCGCATAGTTTGTGTCCCTTTAGGATCCGTTCCCTGCGAGGAATCAAAAACACGTCCCGTAGGGGCTTGTAAGGTGCCTGTGATCCTGTTTTGTATATATAACCCTTGTCGTAGAATTGCGCGAGTTGCTCATTCCATCTTAGCTCAGTCCTCCCTTTCGAACCTCACGAGGGCTTGGTGCTCTGCGCCGACAGGTCCCAGTCCCAAGGCGGCTTCAGCCGTCGCTGGTATGCCAGGTCGCGATGCCGTGGTCAAGGCCAGGAGGTGAGCGACCTGGAGTCCGGTAAGAGCCCCTGAGTCGCGATGCTCAGGAGGTCCCCTTTGGCGCCCAAGCAGCCGTCGTTCAGTGAGAAAGGAGAGCGGCGTCGCTAACATGGGATAGCATTAGGTGCGGGGATGGTGCCATGGTAGCTGGCGCTTCCGGGCGATGACTTATCTCGAGGATTAGGGGACGCTCTCTGGCGTGTCGCCGGGTCCGTGCATCGGCAGGCGCGAGGTTGCTTGGAGAGGTCCTCGTGTGTCTCTCACCTCTCGGTTTTGCTCCCCTTTCTGCTCTACGTCCTCGGGTCCCGACCCTCGAGTGAGTCTCAGCCGTCGCTGGTATGCCAGTTCGTGATGCCGTGGTCAAGGCCAAAGGGTGAGGGCTGGAGAGCCAGTAGGAGCCCTGAGTCGCGATGCTCAGGCACCCCCCCTTTAACGTGCAAGCAGTTCGCGCGAACGAGAGCGAAGGAGACACCGCAAGGGCCTCGCCTGACGCAGCTCCTTCGGGAGGTCCTACAAGTCCATCATAGAAAAAGCAAAGGGTTTCCATGAGAATTGACGGTCAGCCGTGGGTTGCTTCTGAGGGGTAGTGAGGCACTGAAGGCTTGACGAGGTGACGCTATGTGGGGCTGCCGCAACCAGAGCTCAGCCATCCAGGTTTGTCGGCGTTGCAGGGACGGACCCATGCGCAAGCGTCGTGCCATTTGGGAGTAGCTTTGTTAGTTGGCATCAGCTGAGCAGGCAACTGGGTAAAACACATTAGCCGCTAAGGAGTGGATTCGTTCAAATAGATGCTGGGAATGCGGTGATCACTGGGTCAGGCCTGAGCGACTTGGGGGGTCATGCAGCCTGAGGGGCGCCCCCAACAAGGTAAGCTGACAACATAGAATAAAAAGGGATACACGCCGCAGGGACGGACCCTCGCGGCCTGGGAATAATGCAGCCCTGGGGGGGCGCTCCCAGTTGGAAGTGAAACTAGAGAGATGTCACCTGATGACGCTGAAGACGAAGGGGTGTTGGTGTAGCAGACTCGGTGGTCTGCGGAAGCCGATCCTCATGAGCCCCCAGGCCCAGGAGCCTCGGG
Source organism: Triticum urartu (assembly GCF_003073215.2). Taxonomy (NCBI): domain Eukaryota; kingdom Viridiplantae; phylum Streptophyta; class Magnoliopsida; order Poales; family Poaceae; genus Triticum; species Triticum urartu. The sequence goes on along the minus strand of NC_053022.1, from coordinate 219,439,542 downwards.
AGGCTCCGGAGGCGCTGGTGGCTCCTCGCGGGCCATCCCCACCCCTGCCAGGGCAGCGGAACGCCTGGCCTCTCGTGCCTCCGTGATGCCCCTCATGAGGCGCTGGTACGCGTCAGCCGCGCTCGGCAAGCCATAAGGCATGCGAACGTAGCTGTGGGGTGGACCTCCGCAGCGCCCCACTCGCAAGGGCCAGAGGCGCTCCAGAGAGGCGACTCGGTTGAGCCCTAGTATGTCGATGCAGACGCGCAGCCCACCATCCTCGCCTGGATGGGGAGCCACTGCTGGCAGGTGGCGGCCGCCTTTCATGACTCTCGACTCCTGTAGCTCCTGAATGACCTTGCTGACGAACTCCTGAGGTTCTGGATCTCCTTGCCTTGCTCCTTCTTGAGGGAAACATGCTTCAAAACACGCCTCCACGTGGTGCCCAAGCACCTCCCTCGTGATCCTAGCTAGGTCGGTGGCCCTCCAGGGGAGAGCCCCCGAGCCCTGCCTGAGGAGGGCGCCGGGCGCGCTTTCCTATGCGATGGAGGGAGGTTCCCCCTGGGTAGGCGTGGGCCCAGAGGGGCCTGCCTCCTGAGTGGTCGGGCCAGACGATGTCTTCTTCTTCTTAGGGGCGGTCTCGGGAGGCCTCCTGCTTCCACGATCCGGGTCTTCCAGTGACGCGGCCTGAAAGGCTCGTTCCAGGGAACACACCACGTCCTTCTCTTCACAGGGCACCGTGATGACTCCGCCGCTTCCTGGCATCTTGAGGACGTTGTAGCCGTGGTGAGTTACGGCCATGAACTTGGCCAGGGCTGGGTACCCAAGGATGGCGTTGTACGGTAGGTGAATGTGGGCGACGTCGAAGTCAATGAGCTCGGTGCGGTAGTTGTCACGTGCCCCGAATGTGACAAGGAGGCGGACCTGCCCAATCGGGACCGTGGAGCCGTCGGTGATACCGGAGAAAGGCTTGGTTGGCTGAAGCTGGCTGTAGGGCACTTGGAGGTTGTTGAATGTCTCCACGGACAGGACGTTGAGCCCTGCCCCGCCATCGATGAGGGTCTTGGTGACCACCACGTTGCTGATGATTGGGGAGCAAAGCATTGGGAGGACTCCGGCTGTAGCCACACACTTGAGATGATCTGCCGAGCTGAACGTGATGGCGCACGCCGACCACCTGAGAGGGCGCGTGGCTTCGAGCCTGGGGAGGACTGCGTTCACTTCGCGGGCGAACTGCTTGAAGGTGCGCTGAGAGGCGGGGGCTTGTGCTCCGCCCAAGATGCAGGCGATTGCGCGTGGCTCCTGGAAGCCCCTAGCCTCCTCGTCCTAGTGGCGGTCCTCATTTCTCCTTGGCTGCGGCGGCAGCGGTGGGAGGCCTGCGTTGCCTTGCCGGCGATCCTCGCGAGGCTGATCCCTCTAATCTCCCTCGTGAGGCTGATCTTGCCAGCGATCCTAATGAGGTTGGTCGCATCACCCTTGGCGCGGGCCACGGTCTTCCCAGCGTCCTGCGTTCCTTCCTCCTCCTCGATGGTAGCCCCGGTCACCGCGGTCGGGGCGACGGCCGATCCTTCCTTCACGCACGGCTCGGAGTTCTTGACATTCGTTGGTGTTGTGGGTGTGGAGGTCGTGGTACACACAGTACCGGCTGCCCTTGGAAGGTTCGGGCTGATCTCTGCCCCGCTTGGTGTCTGGTTCTGCCGCGAGCACGGCAGCCCCCTTGCGCTTCACATCCTTGGCCTTGAGCTTCTTCTCTTCTGGTTCTGCGGCAGGCAGCTCGAGGAGGGAGAGACGCCCTTCCTCGGCCCTGGCGCACTTGTTCGCCAAGTTGAACAGCTCCAAGGAAGTGCACAGGTCTTCATGCATCGCCAGCTCCTCCTTCATCTTGACGTCGCGCACGCCGTCGGAGAAGGCCGAGATGATGGCCTCCTCAGTCACCTTGGGAATCTTGAGGCGTGCATTGTTGAAGCGCTGGATGTACTTCTGTAGGGTCTCCCCGGGCTGTTGCTTGATGCGGCGCATGTCGCTTACGGCGGGTGGTCGGTCGCGAGTGCCTTGGAAGTTGGCGATGAAGCGGGTGCGCATCTCGTCCCAAGAGGAGATTGTGCCTGGAGCCTGGTTCAGGAGCCAGGTGCGGGCCCCGTCCTTGAGTGCCATGGGGAACCAGTTCGCCATGACCTTCTCGTCTCCGTTGGCAGCTTCGATGCCCAGCTCGTAGAGCTGGAGGAACTCTGCAGGGTCAGTCGTGCCGTCGTAGCGAGGAGGTAGGTCTGGCTTAAACTTGCCGGGCCACGCGATGTTGCGTAGCTCGGTGGTGAAGGCGCGGCAGCTTGCTGTGGCCACGGGAGGCCTCGGGTGACGGGGAGCTTGGTCTTGCATGTCCCCACGCGCAGCAGCTGGGAGCAGCGCGGGGTCTTGACGCGCGGGAGCAGGGGCATGGTCGCGACGTGCTGGAGCAAGGAGCGCCCGGGCAGCTTCTGGCGGGCATGGGACTTCTTGGCAGCTCTGTTCTTGCCGCGCTGGCACCTGGCGGAGCGGGTTCCGCCCAGGGGCCATGCGCCTTGGAGCCATGGCGTCTTCTTGAGGAGGAGGCGGCCGGGGCGCCGCCGGAGCCTCGTCGCCCGCGCGGGGCGGGGTGCGGTGCAGCGGAACGGAACGGACGGCGCAGGAGAGCCCCCTGCGGTGCAGACGAGCTCGGCGACGCAGTCAAGCCATTCTTCGTAGACGTCGTTGATGGGACGGTAGCGCAGGAGCTCGTTCGCCGCGATGAGCGCAGCTCGAGCCTCCATGGGTGCGTGAAGCGCGCGGGACGAAGATCCAGCCGGGGCGAGCGAGGGAGTTGCGGTGCGGCCGTCTTGCCGCACGGACGGATGCTGAGACGATGCTTGCTGTTCGTCCCCCGCCGGGCCGGTGGCGGCGTTGATGGCAGGTGACGGGGAACGGTGTGGATGCCCGCCGACAGGGGCCGTCTGGGCGACGCGGGAAGCGAGTGCGGCCCGGCGCTCGGCGCGGGCCCGACGAGCGTCAGACATGGGCGTGATGGTCGGAGGAGAACGGGGTGGTGGAAGACGAATTCCGGTGCACCCCTGCCTGGCGCGCCAAATGTCGGATTTCGGGTTCCGGCAGACCCTTGAGGTTCGAACACTCGGGTGCGCGCGGAGATTTCGCCTCCTACCTACCTGCACCCCTCCGCCATTCTAGGATCTAAAACTAAGGAAAGAACAACACAAGAGACACAGGGTTTATACTGGTTCGAGCCACCGTTGTGGTGTAATACCTTACTCCAGTGTGTGGTGTGGTGGATTGCCTCTTGGGCTGATGATGATGAACAATACAAGGAAGAACAGCCGCGCGAGGGTCTGTTCTTGGCTGGGGCGATGAATTGCTCAGTGGAGTTCAGTCACCTTCTCTCTCTCTCTGCCTCCAGCCGACCGAACCCCTTTGCCATGTGGGTGGCTGGTCCTATTTATAGGGGCCCTTGTCCTCTTCCCAAATATCGAGCGGGAAGGGAGCCAACAATGGCGGGCTAATTTGAAGGGGGACAACAAGTATCAGCTATCCTGACAAAAGTAGTCTTCGCCTGGGCAAAGCTCTGGTGATGACGCCGTCTTGGGATCCACAGTGACCTCCATCTCGTAGTCCTCCTGGTCTTGGTCTTGTTGCACTGAAATGGCAACCTTTGCCTGATGCCTCGGTACTCCGCGGCTACGCTTGCCCCCTTTGCACCAAAGAGGAAAGGAAGACGCTGCGCGGGCTGGCACCCGCCTGGCGCCCTGAGTCGTCATGGCTTGCCTCACGGGCACCTCGTGAGGTACCCCGCCTTGATCTCTCCGCCTCCTCGTGAGCCAGCCTGACGAGGCCGTGCCTGAGGAAGCTCCGCGTCGTCCGCCCGGCGAGACTTGGCCCCTCGCGAGGGTCTTGTGTTTGTGTTGGTGAAGATGGGCCGTGCTGGGCCCCAGAACGCTTACAGTCCCCTCCCTTTGTCCATTTTTTGCATATACATTATCTATCTTGTTTTTCTTATTCCTTTCTTCTATTCGTTCTCCAGGCCTTTAAAGGCCAACTTGTGCCTTGCTTGCACATTATAGATGCCCCAGCCGCGCTCATCATACCTGGGGGCTTCTTTCACAGAAGCTTAATTATTTATCTGGGCCTTAGGCCCCACACATGCATCATGCTCCCGCATGTACCTTTTTTCGCCATTATATGCATCGATATGACTTACGTTTTGGCCAAGCTGGGTTGCCTGGCTCTTGTATTTATGCCCTACATTCCCGTTAATTCGGCTAGGGAATAAGGGGAGCACCTCTGCGATTGTTACTGCCGGGTCAGCCGGATGTGTACCTCAGACTAGGTGAAGCCGAAAGCTAGCGTTCTTAAGGGAATATTCGGTCGGTGAACAGAAGATGATTTTTATTTATTATCCATATCTTCCCCCAGATGTTTTTCCTGCTTTCTTATCGCAGTCCGAACATGCACTTTAGGGCATGCTTACCCAAGGAAAGGAACCCTTAACGGAACTATTCTCCCTGGAAGATGTTTCTTACTAACCATGTAATATAACATAACTAGTTGGGCACTTGTCTGTTCAAGTACTAATGACCGCTACGCCTGGTCTCCACGCATACCTCTGTTCTTATATAACTGCTCGGGTATTCGGATACACTCCGGACTATCGGGTCCCGAGGTTGAAGCAAAAAGGTCCGCCAAGACAAATGATCTACAATCCGGCTAGAAGGCATTATACATGTCACTTTCATTACATAGTCATGCAGACTGACTAAAGTCCTCTTCTATACCATCCAACAGGCGGTCTAGCTTACAATCCTGTTGGGAATACTTTGCGGCTAATTATACTTTCCCATAAACTAAGCTAACGGGGATCTCTTTTCCGTCGGGCCCCATAGGTCCGACCTCGGCCATGTGATTTGGGTCTGCCTTGCTATACCGCGTCTTCACCATGGCCCAGGCTTCTCTGGCACCCTGTCGGCAGGCTGATATCTTCCATAATCGGAAGCGCCGCCACGCTCCCTTGAGCTTCTCCGCAAGCTCTGCAACGCCCTCTGGCAGGGAGATAGACGGCCACAAGGCCTGAGCAACACCCTGCATCACCTGTCGAACTTGTTCGTGCAGATGTGACAGCTCGGATAGAAGATCACCCGCAGACCCTGGCATTTCCTCCGCGGGATGACCCGTCAGCATACCTACAGACATAACGCTCTTAGTGGGCTTCTTCGCCGAACTCCTTTAAAAGGATTCGTTCAAGCACTTACTGAAAATGCTGCACCGAAGCCGCTTATTCTCCTTCTCGGAGTCTGCAAGCTGGCCCTGAACGTCTTTTAGTTTCACGCTCAGCTTAATATTGGCATCTTGGAGATTGTTTTTCTCCCGCCTAACCTCAGTCAGCACGTGTTTGCCAGCCTCTACCTGTCGCATAACATGCTGGTCCTCTGGATTTTCTCCCGATTCATCTCCAACATCTATTGTTAGATCTGCAGCCATGCCGCACATTATATGGTAACCATCATTCTTTAAAGTAAATGTTACCAGCAGGTGACTTTTTCGGTTCCTGCAATGTGGCCACAGTAGCCCGCAGCTGGGTCTTGCATTCCTCTAGCTCCTGTGACAGCCTAGTATTCTTCTCTGTAAGAACCTGCACAATAAAGATGATCCTTAAATCAGTTCTGCTAACTGTTTCTAGTCTCAGGGGCTACTGATACATATAAATCGTCAAATTTACTTAGCCGTACATCCTTTACATACTGATCCGTGGCTCTGGCTAGACCATCTTGAGCAGCTCAGAGGTACGCCTCTCCAGAATTGAAGGCATCAAACGCCTGTGGTGAGAAACAGGCGTCACGGAGTACGGCACGGCGGCACCTATGATTCATGGCACTTTCCACCTCTGAGTTTGTAGCGGATAATCTATCTGCATCCTCTCTAGGAGGATTATCCGGCGCCCGCCCCATATCGGCTTCCGCCTCTATGTCTGGTCCTGGCGCCCGACTGGTGGAAGCGTGATTGGTAACATCACCGGACATATTCCGGCGAGCATTTTTTCTGTTAAAGAAACACGGGCGTCATTATATTTCGAGAAAGACGATAACCACGGAGTGGGGATTGTTATACCTTTGCGCCGGCATCTCCGTCCTGACCGCCTTCCTTTTTGGCCTACCCGGCCTCGGTGCCTCCTGTTGGCGCGTGGCTGCGGGTTTGGCAGGGCGTCCCGAATGCCTTCCCTGTAAAAATGCCATGTGTATATGGTGGGTGAAGTGTCTAAAAGGGGATCCTAGTTTTGGAGTCGGGATTTTTGGTTTTTCTTACGTGCGATGCAGGGAGCAGTCCGGGATAGTCGGCCGTAATGGCCACCATGGCATCGTCGCAGCTTAACTGATAGAACTGCCGGTCTATCAGCTCCACGGATATAACCGAATCTTCTTCGAGTCCGGAGTCAAGGGCCCGGTCAGGGTCCTCTGGTTGTGGAGAAGGGATGCTGACCTCCTTTATGGCTTCTCGCAGTTCCTGCCACAAAGTGGCATGGTGAATACTTACGACAAAGAATGCGGGAAAAATGGGAGCAGGGAGATATAACTTACCCAGCTTGGAGGATTGTACATGGAGAATCCATCCCGTGGCTTGATGCGGGCGAAATCCTCTTCCTCACCCTTGAACAATTCAGACAGAATTTTCGCTAAAGCGGCAGCATTGTCCGGACCCTTACGCCCGCAGCGGGTGGCGTCATCCGCCTCGTTATAACACCACAAGGGGTGCCCACGATATTGAAGTGGTTGCACTCCCCGCATTATGCAAATCGACATAAATTTGATTACTGTCAATCTTGATCGAGCCAGTGCTTTAATTCGGTTCATCAGATAGAGGACTTCTCCATTGTCTTCCACCTGGGGGCTCTGTGGGCGCCAACTTCGGTGTTTCTTCAGAGGAGCATTGTTGAACTCAGGAAGACCCCGCCGAACAGGGTCCAGAAGTGGAATGTCCTCCATATAAAACCATTCTGAAGGCCAGTCATCGGGTGACTTCTTCGGAGTACCGGACAGGTATCCTGTATCGGCGATGCGCCATATTTCGGCTCCGCCCACTTGATAAAGTGACCCCCTCTGTGTGCGAGGGACGAGGCAAAATAGCCTTTTCCACAGCTCGAAGTGAGCCTCGCAGCCCAGGAACAACTCGCAGAGAGCCACATAGCCGGCGATATGTAGGATGGAGGCGGGGATGAAATTGTGTAATAGGAGGCCGTAGAACTCCAGGAGCCCGCGGAGGAATGGATGAATTGGAAATCCGAGTCCCCTTAATAGATTGGGAACAAGGCAGACCCGTTCCCCCATGGAGGGACAGAGAAAGCTCTCTTCTTGCTCCCCGCAATTATAGTTGGCAAGCCCGACTCGAACGGGCACCATGTACGCTGGAGGAAGAAATCCCTTAGTCTGCAGTTCGACTAAACGATTGTGTGGGACTGAACACCTCTCCCAATCACCGGGCTTAGGGCTTCGGGGGCGGGAGGAGGAGCTGCGGAGGTCGGCCATGCTGGAATGGATCTTTCCAGAACGCGCTCTGATGGACTCTTGCTCGGGGAGGATGGTATGGATCGGATCTAAGGATCCCCATCCCTTTAATAGATAATTTATTTATCTGGATAGGGGGCGAATGTAAAAACGCCCTGGTGCCTCGTATTGATTTGACGTGTGGGAGAAAGCCCTTATTGGGCACAGAAGCCAAGAGGTCCAAACATTTATGGGACCGGACACTGCTTTACAAATGTTCGAAAGATGGAGAAGAACCCACCTTGCAATGCCGAAGACAATACTGCGCGCCGGACTCATCGTCATTGAAGCCTGGTTCGGGGGCTACTGAGGGTGTCCTGGATTAGGGGGTATCCAGACAGCCGGATTATATCCTTTGGCCGGACTATTGGACTATGAAGATACAAGATTGAAGACTTCGTCTCGTGTCCGGATGGGACTCTACTTGGCGTGGAAGGCAAGCTAGGGAATACAGATGTGTATATCTCCACCTTTGTAACCGACCTTGTGTAACCCAGCCCCCTCTGGTGTCTATATAAACCGGAGGGTTTTAGTCCATAGGACAACATACAATCATACCATAGGCTAGCTTCTAGGGTTTAGCCTCTCTGATCTCGTGGTAGATCTACTCTTGTACTACCCATATCATCAATATTAATCAAGAAGGACGTAGGGTTTTACCTCCATCAAGAGGGCCTGAACCTGGGTAAAACATCGTGTCCTCTGCCTCCTGTTACCATCCGCCTTAGACGCACAGTTCGGGACCCCCTACCCGAGATCCGCCAGTTTTGACACCGACACTCAAGTTATACCGATACTGTCGCAGAGCAGACTTGAAAACATGGGTGCAAGCTTGTCTGGTTGCATCATCTTGGCTATCCAACTTGAACCTCATCTGTTGAAAATTATGGGAGTCTCATTATCAACAACCTAGAAAGTATTGGATAGAGCAAGACGATATTACTAGTTTCCATACATAACCATACTTACAGATAAATGGTCGAGGAAGATGTTGAACTGGGTTTCGTCTTTGTCATTCCTGTACTGAATCCATGTTGGGAGGATATGTACATGACACCTAACAGCAACCGCTGCCTCTGATACTAACTTGGCTGACTCTGTAGCATCACGTGGCCTTTTTAAACCTGCCTCAAAACGGATCTCCATTCTTCCTCCTCTAGATTTAGTTAACTTATCGAGCATTATCCCTGATGTTTGTTTCATCTTGCGCCTAGGTGCTAGTCCAACAACAAACATAGGAAGTGTTAGTGTACATCAAACTGTGAGACTACATATAAAGAAGCATGCAACTGTAACTTGACTCCAGCAACTACCTTCTTGTTGTTGACGCTCACAAGGTTCATCTGATATTGCCAACTCGTCTTGTGTCAAGAGTGCTTGGGAAGTAGTGTCAGGTGGCAAGGGAGCTTGGGAACGTGTTGCTAGCTCAGTTGACGCACGAGTACGTCGTGCAGCTGGTAGTAATGTGGTAGGTGTTGCAAGAACTAGGGCTGTCTCTACTTGTTTGGTGGCAGCTATTTGTTTCTGTTTGTCTTTTTTTGCAACTCGTGTAGCATGGGATGCCATGTTTGTAGAATTTTCTGCTGGACTTTGACCTTCTATTGCACCATCAGTACCATCAGAATCTGTAGGATTCATCCGCTTCTCATTCCATGCCATTCTGTGTTTCTTCCTCTTTCTCTGTGCCATGTTAAGTCAAGCCGACAAGAAAAATGAATAACAATTTAGTTCTTCAGAACAAATTGCTGCGTGATGCAGATGAACTGAACTTTGATGTTAGACAACCACATGATAGGAGGATGTAATATGTATGAAAAACAGGACAGAAGAGATAACCAGAACTATGATGTGTAAACTAAGAAGAAGACATTTCACCAAATTAGAAGCAATGCAATGGAAGGTAGACACCATATGAAAGATGCTACAAATATCGCTCTGCCAAGTTAACAGTGTCTCATCATAAATGGCGTTTAAACAAATGTGAAGCAGTACAAGAAATAAATCATATACAAGATGCAAACAACATCACACTACCATGTTAGAGGTCTCTCGTCATTAGTGCCATTGCATATTCACAACATTGCATATTCACAGCTTATGATGTGTAAACTAAGGAGAAGGCATTTCAACAAATTAGAAGCAATGAAAGCTAGACACCATATGAAAGATGCAACGAATATCACTCTACCAAGTTAAAACTGTCTCGTCATAAGTGCCATTTCAACAAATTAGTAATACAAGCTAGAAAAGAATGTGAGATGTAACCTATATCACACTCCGAAGTCAAACGTGTCTTATGATAAGTGATTGTTGCAGGTTACACAACATTAGTAATTTGATGTAAGAACATGGTGTGATAGACATATATTGTATGTTCTAGAAACAGGAACATGTGTCTTATTCAAGTATAATGTGTAAAGTAAGCAGATGGAATTCAACAAAATTAGAAGCAATACAAGCTAGACATCACACATAACATGCAACCACATATAACAGTGCCAAGTTAGAGGGAGCACCGGTGATGTTGCACTAGGGAGACGTGCTCATCATAAACACAACTTTGTTGAGTGTATATGCATGTGTTGTCTTGGAAATCATCTTGGGGGTGTGGAGGAGTAGAAACTGTAGAGGCCATCCGTTCGGAAGGAGCACCTTTATCCGCTGCCTTGCTAACTTCCTTCCGCTTTATTGATTTTGAATTATCAAGTAAAACTGACAAGAAAAAGCAATAACATTCTCTCTTCAGAACTCATTCATGCATGATACTGACAATCACTACTTTGATGTAAGGCAAACACATGATACCAGGATGGAATATGTACGAAAAACAGGACGACATGGCATGTTCACAACTGTTTGTGTAAACTAAGCAGAAACCATTCCAGCAAATAAGAAGCAATGCAAGCTAGACACCAAATGAAAGATGCAACCAATATGACTCTGCCATGTTAAAAGAGTCCCATCATAAATGGAATTTCAACAAATTAGAAGAAGCGCATGCTATAAATCATATGAAAGATGCAACTAATATCGCACTTCATATACTAAAGGTGTCTCGTCAGGTTGATTGATGCGGGATAAAAAAATAGTTTTATGTAAGGACATGCTTAATAGATAGATGTACTATGTACTAAATACAGGAAGGCATGTCACATTAACAAGTATAATGTATAAGCTAAGCAGACTAGCACATGCAGTTTAACTAGATTGGAAGAATTACAATCTAGACACCATATGCAACATGCAACCACATATCACGCTGCCAAGTTAGAGCAAGCACCTGCGATGCTAGTGTAGGGGAAATGCTGTAATCAACTACAGAGCTACGTTCACTATCTTCATCTAGCATTTCTGTTTCTTGAGAATCATGTCGGGAGGCTGACGTTGCATTCTTTAAATGAGGAGTAGCCCCATTGCCTGCCTGCCTCGTCATAAGTGATTGATGAGGGATACACAAGAACATTAGTTTGATGTAAGAACATGGTTAATACACAGATGTACTAGTATGTACCAAAAAGAGAAATGCATATCATATTCAAAGGGATAGTGTGTAAGCTAAGCTGATGCAATTTAACCAAATTGGAAGCAATACAAGCTAGACATCCGGCTGGAGTGGTGAGCATGATCATCTAGGACCTAAGAGCCTGGTGGGAGGTGGGCTGCTTCGCCACCATCACAACTTTTTAGTTGGCTTCCAGGTGATGCCTATCTTTGTTGGGCTTGTCACTGGCTCGGCCTGTGCCCTGACTAGCTATTTGTCTTCTGGTACTCACGAGATGGTGGTTCATGTAAAAAAATATTTTTCCTTATCTTACCGACTTCGGCCTTTCGAATACAAGCTAGACACCATATGGAACATGAAACCACATATGACACCGCGAAGTTAAAGCAAGCACCTGGGATGGTGGTTCATTGCAAGCGAGGTCATCAACTCCAGAGCTACGTTCCCCGTCTCCATCTGCTGACACTACACCCTTTAAAGCGTTGAAACGTGTCTTGCCTAGCTGCACACCAAACTGGAGCGACTTCTCTCTTTTCTTTTTGGCTTCTCTCATGGCAGCAGAGTCGGAAATACCCTTGCATAAAAACACAACAGTGAGAGTAAGGGTGAAGTGTGTGCAGAACTAGTGCACTGTAAAAGTAGCATATAGCAGGTGGCTGAAAAATAAATGACAGGAGACATATGATAGCTCTACAACAATGCATGGCAAACAAAATTAGATTCTACTCTGTATGATTTTGTAATATATGAGCACAGGAAATGCAGGTACTCCTCCAGCACACCACCACATGTGGTCATATCTAAGATAACAATCGACTGAAAATAAATAGGTCAGTCGATTTTTTTTATGAACCGTCCGATCTATAAGGAACGGGAGATGGCCTTCGTCTACCTCCCGCCAGTCACTGTTGACGATCTTTCTCAAACCGCCAGCGACCACCGGCCCAGACCCCTGCCTCCGCCGACCCGCCCTCCCATCGACCTCACACCATCGCCGTGCTTGGCAGCGCCCCCAGGCCATCCCTTTAATCCTGGCCGACCTCTAGACCGGGCGCTAGTAGCTATAGGCCGCACACGCCCCTAAGATAAATACCAAAGCACTGCTTCCCCGGCGTAATAGGCGTACTAGCGCCTGTTACGCCGGGGAATGCTTCCGTTAATTGGGAATCAAGTGGCCAGAAATTGAAATTCAGGGGGGCGACGAACCTCTAGCTAAGGTGAAATAGTATATGAGGAGAAACCTTGTGCATCGCGGGTTACTAGGAACATCTAGTATCAAGAAGAAGCAGTCAACTAGTGTCTTCTGTGGCATGAATACCGTGCAAGTAGAGACGTAAGATTTGCACGAATAAGGGAAGAGGAGTACCTTTTTCGGTTGCCGGTGTGGTCACCTCCACAAGTCGCGCCGATTTTCTTCTTTTTACCGGGGAAACCGATGTTCTGGAGGGTGCAGGCTTGGACGAACCCATGGCCAAATTGTTGACTGTGTTGTCGTGGCCGTATGTCGGCGGAGGGGAAGCAGATCCCAGGCGGTGAATGACGGCGTAGCAGGAACAACTCCGGTGCGATGGAGGGTGGCGAGGTTGGAGCGGCAGCGGTGAGGCGCAGTACGACGTGGTTGAACTGGCTCGGGTATGGACGGCTCGGCCTCGGCTTCAACTACTAGCCGTGGAGGGCATTGCATTTGAGGTTGCGGTGGACAACGACGTCGGGGTATCGGCTCCGGCATGATGGAGGAGGGCGGCGGTTGATGGGTGGTATGGGGTGGCGGACGGAGGACGCCGGGGTTTCGCAGCTGGTGGAGAGGTAGTTTTGGCGCCCACGGAGTATGAATGGGGAATCGGACGGGTGGGGGGGAACCATGTTTCGGTCTGGGACGCGCTTGTTTTTGGCTTTTTTGAACAGAAGATGGGACGTGCTTGTTTGAAATTTGGGGAAAGTACAAACTTTGCCCCCCTCTTAAATTTCGGACCTACTGCGGGTCGGGGGTAGGATTGTAATCCCAGGTGTCCCAAATAGTGGGCGGCAGCGATTTCGGCCGCGCGCATGTGGGCTTAGGCGGCCATTGTGTATGAATGTTTTTCGGATGCGGTTGCATGGCGTCTAGATGAAGCTACAAACCTACCCCGGTTTAGACCTTTGGATGTTAGGCCGGTAGGTTTCACGGGTCGGAGTTATTAGAAAAGTAATTTCTTTGTACTACCAAACATTGGTCTCATGCGGTTTCGGGCGAGTAGAGGCTCTTTTGGTGCTTCGTTCAAAATTTTGAAACACAAGCATTCACGTTTAGAGTACTCTTGAACTATGAGGATTGACCTAAATATACAACGTTATATTTGACCTTGTATGTTTGAAAACCTTATTAAATTATCCGCTTCTTTTTGAAATTTTGACACTTGAAAATCCTATAACTACGATTATTTTGGAATGGAGGAGCTAAATTTGAATATATTTTGTACACGACTACATATGCTATTATGTACAAAATCAGAGCAAAGATTGGTGTCCCCATAATTTAGGTATGGTTTACAAATGCCATGATATCAAATTCAAATAAATGAATGGACTTCATGTTGAATTCGATTTTTTTAAACCACCTTAAGTTGAATTCAAATGTATGCTAGTTCATAGGTAGTAGCTATATATAATGTCCGTTGTGTAACTTTCATATGTATAATGTGCTTTACACACACAACATGAACTATACTCACGTTTATATTCGATTGCTAAAGCGATGCATTGTCTGGAGTTCAAAATACTAACTATGTGGATCAATTGTGTCGAATAATAACATAGACATGCTCAAATTCGATAGAATCTAGATGTCTGATGGATCAATGACCGCTCCTTACGCGAACTGCAAATATCATGATCCCATCCTAATATTTGGATACAATTTATATCTTTAATCAATGTGTAGAGCAGTTTTTACGTGTAGTTTCACTCTCCATCGGTGGTCTCTCACACATGCTCACACACTCTCTCCCGAGGTGTCTTTATTGCACACATGCTCTAGATATAACCCTCCCTCCCTCTCGTAACCATTTACAACTGTTTTCACTAACCTTTATCACAAGCACTCTTCCTCTCGCAAACATACACACGCACAATCCTCATCGACCCTTTCTATATACATGGACCTGCCTACGTGTCTCATGTACACACATTATCTTTACGCCTGTGTCTCACGCATTGTCTCACACCTCTCTTCCTAATCGACGAGTATGATTCTAGCAGAGCATTCTGTAGGATGCCCCTTAAAGTTAGGTTGGATTAATAGTAATATCAGAGATAAATGGGTTACCTTAGTTCGAGAACCTTGGTTTACAAATCCTAGCCGGCTTTGTCAGTGGACACAGAGTCCTTCACAATTCTGCTATCTTTGTCTTGTACGACTAGTCATCATCTATGGGTCTTCCTAAATGCGTCACGGGCCAACCAATGTGCCGCAGGACGGAACAGAACGAAGGGCCTCACCTCGAGCCACCGGACCTCACGCAGTGACACACCCTCTGCCCCCACGTCTCATTATCTTCTCACACCCACACATACCAACACAAACACTACACACACAGAAAATTTCTCCTGGTGCCTCTATTCCCCCCCCTTGCATATACACACTCAAGGGAATGGAATCTCTTGTCGTGACGTCATATTCGTCTCTCTCTCTAGACCACTCTCATTTCTCGTGCTATCTCTCCCACGCCCCCCCGTCGGCCCCTCTATCCATGCATCTCTCGAATACGTAATACACACACATACCTCTCTAGGCCCCGCCAAATGCATCAACTACACATTCACACATGTTACATCACGTACCCCATTATCTAAAAAGCCCTCTCTTCACGTTTATTTCGCATACAACATTCCTTTTGAATAAAGTGTGCCCAAAAAATTATTTTAGAGTTTCTACATATATACAACATTACAAAGTTATATGGAGGAGTACGAACGCTAATATGCATTGCATGGTGCCCACAATGATATTTATTCCGCACTGTGAATTTGTATATTTTTATACTATATACAAAGTTAGTCATAATAAAGAGAAACGAAGAGCATCTCTCTCTCCATCGCATACCCCCCTGTACGCCCCTTTCACGTATGCACACAAAACTATCTCCAGGTCCTCTAAAAGTAAGCCCCCAGAAAATTCACGCATGTTTCATCTTTCTCTCGCGATATATGCAATGACGATCATTATATTTGAAGCGAAAGCACGATACGTACATTGGACTTCAGAATCCACTCATTATGGTCACCATTTACGTTTAGTGGTTATTATGCAGTCACGGCTCACCGTACAACTCTGTATTTGCTCATGACATGACTAGTTGACCAGTTAAACGCTCCACGTGGCACCTCTAGTGTTGCATCACATTATCTCACTACCATCGTGCCCACCTGTCGACTTGTATCGACTCTACATCTACACTCTTATAAAATACATAAAATACACTCTTATAAAAAACAGAGTTGGTGATGATGGTGTGCCTGCCATCCTGCAATATAGGCCGTCCGATTTATATCTGACGGATAGGAAAGAAACTATGGCAATTTTGCAAAAAGGTACCCACACACCTCTCCACATTTGCAAATAAGGCCTTCCCTCGTTCATCCTTTTCTCTCACAAGATAAACAAGTCATACAAATGTATCTTGATGTTACATGCAACGCACGAGAATCTTGCTAGTAAGAATGAAAGCAAACGACAAAAAAATATTTGGACGGTGGTTCGAAGTCATGACCGCGGGCACATCGGACAAGGTGGCCTTGTATTGGTATGCTAAGCCGTCTGTTTTAACACACAGTAGCTGGTGTGGTGATTATACACACACGCACGCACGCACACGAACTGCATCCACGCAACACTCACACAAACACATGCACCCACGCACGCACGCAACACTCACACGTACACACGCAGCCACGCACGCACGCAACACTCACACGCACACACGCAACACTCACACGCACACACGGACGCATGCATGCACACACCAGTACACCACACGACCAACACACACTCTCACGCTCAAGTGCTCAACCTACACGTGCATGCGCACACATCAGGCCCTGACAGACACATACACAACCAGGTGATTCCCGTGCACGGGTTGGAGCCTTGTTGCGCCTGCGTAAATTTGTGTTTATCTGACCTTTTGCCTATGCAAACTGACAGGTGGGACCCACAATGAACATGGTCAATTTAACTAGTCAACATGGCGCCATGCAGACTATTTGGCCGGTCAACAGAGTGCAATCTGATGCTGAGCTGTGAGCAAGTGACCGTATAATCATTGCAAAACGTATATAGTGACCGTAATTAGCTTATTCTGAAGTTCGGTGACCGTATTACGCTTTTCTCTTTGTAGGCCCTCCAAAACTACATCTCTACACGTTCTCGCATGTTACATCTAACAACTATGCAATACAGGACTACTACTACACTCTAACACAATAAATCATATGTGTTTTTTAGTTTTACTAGATATCATATTGTTACTTATAATTATTCAGTTTGCATACATTAAAATTGCTTTGAAATGTATGGCCAGTATCATCTACCACGCGGGAAAAATCCCACCCTTCAATCGGGTTTGTATCGATGGATCGTGTGAAACAACAAAACTATAGTACTATACAGTACAAGTGACAGTTCACTTGGCCGTCGTGTCGTCTACTCCTCCGTCGTAGGAGTGGAGCGCCCGCTTTCATAAATCTTCTAGTCCCTTTTGCCGACATGTGGGACATCAAGCTACCGGGTCCATGTGCCATACCGGAATACAGTGCAGAGCAGCCGGGGTGAAGCACCCAGTCATGGCGCTGGCATAGTAATGAGCAATGAGGCGTCAAATCACAAAGCTGCACCTTTCCCGCAGTTAAGTTGGAGGGACGAAGCAACCATCATTTCACTCGTTGCTGAATCCACTTCTCCCTCATCTTCTTCAAATTAACCACGTGTTGCTTCTGCCGTTGTTCTGCCGCATGTGGGACGCGGATCAGCTTGGTAAAGCACTGACACGTGGGACCGCATGTTAGCAAACCGCCAGGACAACGTCCTCCGAAAATAAGAAGCCTAATCCTAGACTTAAAAAGGGCTACGTAGCTGCTACGTATACTTTCTATCTAATATATATGCCCCCCTGATTTTCAGGTGGGGTGGGCCTAATCCTCTCCTTTAATCCAATCAAATAGTCCCACATCACATCAGTTCGTAACTTTACATAAACCATTACGTGGATGTAGCATTGCTCAAATAAGAAACCTCCCCCGCTATCCGCGCGGCAAAATCACCTCCTTTTTACTATTCTCGATTCTATAATTTTTTAGATCAATATAATTGAGATTTGTATAGATAGCACACAGGAGCAAAACCAAGTGGTACGGTTAAGGGCATCCACAATGTGTAGCCAAATGTGAAAATAGCTTTTGGCATCGTGGGAACCATTGTGGACTGTGTTGCCAAAGCCAAAAAGATGGAACCGAAGCTCCCTGATTGACTGATTGAAGGGTTAGAAAAATGCGACGTCTCTCCTCTTTCTCCCATGCTTGGACGCATATAGTACAGTATAGAGCACAGAGTCTACTCCCCTATCCCTTCTATCACAAATCAAAAAGTAGTGAGGCATCAAATCACAAAAGCACGGACGAAGCAAGCATCATTTCACTCTTCGGTGACTCCGCTTCTCCATCATCTTCTTTGAGAAGCCATCTCACCGCATTAGTTACTCCTAGTAGTACTAGTAAAGGACTTCCTGGATGCAAATAAGGCGGTTGTCTCGGCCTGTAGGCAACACTTGCGAACGACTTACCATGGTCTCCCTCAATGGTGTTCTCTGTCGAACGAACTTCGCCAAACCACCAAAAAAATATCATCGACGTCACCACAATGGGGAAGGAAGTCACATATAGTTACTACCTCCATTTTTTGTACACAAGGCTTGTATATCAAAATTACAATTTGCAAAGGGCCACTAAAACTAATCGAGGCAAAATTGATGGGGTTAGCAACTAAGGACATTAATATCCCCTGCATGCATGCGGAAGTGAGAAGGTTGGTTTGCATGGCGCTGCATTAATCAAGCGATGAGGAGTGAGATGGTTAGCTCTTTGGTCTTTGGAGAAAAAATATGCATTAATTGACATGTGAAACGAGGATTTGTATCGATTAAATCCCGCGAAGTAAAGCTCAGCCTTTCTTTTTTAACACTAGTACTCCTAGTATGTACGTACTTATCCTGTTTGGGTCTAGGCCTTGCATTGCCAAACTTCGCCACACATTTTTGCCAAGCTTCCTTAAAGTTTTCAAAATGAGAAGGAGGTCCACTTGCGCACGACAATCGCGGTAGCACCGCACCCTCACATGGTCGCTCCTGCACACCGCGGTCGCATCGCACCCTCACATAGTCGCTCCTGCACGCCGCAAACCCAACCAAGGGAACGCACCCTCACTGACACGTGCTGTCGCATGTGAACACACCAAACTCAGCCATCCTATCGCTCACACATAATTTTCGTTTCATAGAGTATGTTTATCCAACGGCATGTTGGGGAGTATCCGTACGGCCCGTGCGGTGGTTTGTTGGGGAAGAAGAAGAGGTGAGGAAGAAGGAAAGAAGGGTTAGGAGACGTAGGATATTCATCCAACCGCCTGAAATGGTAGACTGACCCAAGTCAGGAGACTTGCATAATAAATATATGTTTTTACACAACAAAAGATCCATAAAAACAACAACATAAAGAAAAACTATCACTGCTCGCAGAAAGAGACGACCTTGTCGTCTTTGGGTGCCGGCGCGAACCAGCCGTCGCTGCCGATGTGTGTCTCTGCACCGTGGTTGTCCTCGGCCTCCACCTACTCGTTCAAGCGGAGCATGCGGGAGCTCTGCACGGACGAGAGCACAGCCCGGTTCAAGTCGAGGATGTCTGGTTCCGCCTGCAGGAGGGCCTCGATGGCAGCGGCATCCGCGCGCTCCACGTCGAGTCGAGCCTCCGCCGCCCGGTTCAATTCCAGGATGTCCGGTTCCCCCTGTAGGAGGGCGTCGATGAGAGCGACATCCACGCGCTATGCGTCGAGTCGAGCCTCTGCCGCCCGGTTCAAGTCCATGACGTCTGGTTCCGCCTACAGGAGGGCTTCGATGGCAGCGGCATCCGCGCGCTCCGCCTCAAGTTGAGCCTCCGCCGCCCGGTTCACATCCACAACATCCGGTTCCGCGTGCAGGAGAGCCTCGATGGCAGCGGCATGCATGCGCTCCGTGTCGAGCAGAGCCTTTGCCTCTCGGTCCTCCTTTAGTATCACCATGTTGAACCACTGGTCCGCCTGCACCATGGGGGACTCGGCCGCCGGAACAAAGTCGACGTCCATCGTCTCGTACCCATCGGGGTCCTTCTGCGCCGCGACCTGCGCCATGAACATTGGATCGACTTCCTCCTCCTCCTAGCTTGGCTCCAGAGAGCTCGGGGATTGTCCCGCCGCAAAGCGAGCTTGGGAATGGAGGTCTGTGGCGCCGACCGCCGCCGCGATTTCTGCGTGGCGCTCCGGCGTCAGCATCTTGTAGTAAGTGATCTTGCGGCACACCATGGCTTTCCGGCGAACTAGGGGACGCTTGATGCGGGCTAGGGGATCGAAAGGTGGGGGAATGGGCTGGAGATTTGGTGGTTTTAGGGCAGTGGCTGGCGTAGGCCGAGCAGCGAAGGTTCTGGTGTGAATAGTGGTTTCGCTGACAACTGGTCAATCGGTTTTGACTGTACATCGCTCTTGTCGCGTTCGCGTTGCAGCCCGGCACGCTGGACCCTCCACGTCGCTCACCGAATGGAACGCGCTTCGTCTTGCGTTTTCGCTCGCTTGTGGGACGCAGTTGAGAGCAAACCGACGTCCCTCCCCCTCCCCTGCCCGCATCATTTATTATACCACCACTCCCTCTGTTTTATGCGGAGTAAATAAAAACAGAGGGAGTATACTACGGATGAGGATCCCCTGACGTGGCCGAACCCATTGAGTAACTAACATGTGGGGCCTAGCAAGCATGGGGTCCGCCAGTAAGTGATCGAAAGGGAGGGTAAGGCAGGAATACCTACGTCAGAGGATCCACTTCCACTATACTACTTTGACCAAATGTTAGAGTAATAATATATGACATGCAACTTACACAAATGTTAGAGTAATAATATATGACATGCAACTTAAGCAAAGCATACAGGGTCTAATGTGTTTTTTGAGGCTAAGTTTGACCAAATGTTAGAGTAATAATATATGACATGCAACTTACACAAAGCATACGGTCAAATTCATATGTGAAAGGAGTTTCCAATGATATAATTTTCACATTATACATCTCATGTACTATTAATCTTGTCAATAGTCAAATTGGAAACCATCTCGAGTACAAATCTAGGAGTACGTACGAATCTAACAATATTGATTGGGCGTTGTTGAATGCTGATACCTTTTTGATCAAAGTAGATATACTTTGACTACACATAAAACTTATATGTAAACTAGAAAGGATAGAAGGGAGTATATTGTACGTTCAAAAACGAAACGAACACTGAATACCCTTTATATATGATTTGCGGATGCTATGATCACCGGTTCAAAATTTTGAATCCGCCTTAGGTATCACGTGCCCCCACTCGTTCCCTCTCGATTTCATCTCAGGGTCCGGAGATCTATTGAAAGAGGACTAGGGTGGGTACATGTGAATGATACTTGGCGGAATGTTCAAATGAGGCATGCGGGAGGATGGACTCGACTGGAGGGCGACATGATTGATGGAGAAGAGGGTTGGAGAGGAATGAGAAATAAGAAAACGCCACATGATTATACTTGAACGGCTCAAATAAACAATAAGTTGTCTCGCTTGGCCTACATAGTGAAAGGCCTAATGCACAATGCGAAGCACTGACGCTCGAATATGGCCGGGAAAATAGGGAAACAGACATGTGGGGCACACCCATCGGGACGACGTAGTGCAGACTAGTCCAATAGAGGAGCTGGCCCACGACCTCCTCGCCACCGACAACCGTTCATGTGGGTCGTTGGGGCCAACAACGGGGCGCAGCTCCAGCACCACCTCTGGACACGGCGACCGCGGTGAGCGACACGCTCATATCGTCGCTAGACACGGTCGGTTTCAGTTTGCCGAGGGTGGCGTTAGTATTGTGGCATGACCAACGGTATGTTTGGTTTGTGCCCAAGGTTGCCCCATCAAAGAATTGGGTAGCCAAAATTTTGGTTGAGGTATTGGTTTCCCATGATTTGGCCAACATTGGCAAGAAAAATGAACTTGAGTTGGCTAGAGTTCATTGGCATGCCAAAGAAATGGCAACCATCCAAACAAAGACCAATCTCTGGGTCATGACCAAAATTTTGGTTGAGGTATTAGTTGCCCATGATTTGGCCAACATTGGCAAGAAAAATGAACTAGAGTTGGCTAGAGTTGATTGGCATGCCAAAAAATGGCAACCATCGAAACCAAGACCAATCTTTTGGTCATGACCAAAATTTTGGCGAGGTGCACTTTGGCGACAAATCCAAACACACCCCAACACCCGGCTCGTCGAGGATGCACGGGGCGCCGCGACGCGTCCGCGGAGTGGTGTAGCGCGGCCAACTGCATCCTCTGGACCTGAGACCATGTCGGGTCGTCTTGCTTTTTCAATGACATGCGGGGATCGCATGTGAGCAAAGGGCATCTCCAATGTTGCCACGACCGCAGCTGACTACCCTGGCACACCAAAACCCTCGTCCCTCGCGCTGTCGCGCGGAGCGTTCCCAGCCGGCGCCAGCTGCCCCCATTCATGTTGTCCGTTCGTATGTCATCATTAGGAGGCTAGGTGCCCGTGGAACCAACTCCGGCGACTTAATGACGCACCCGAACGCTTGGCCTCACCGGAATGCGCTACTTAAAGCGGCAACGCCCAGCTAACCTCCACACCATAGCGCATCGTCCTCCTACCTGGAACCACATCCGCCATGACCGCAGGCACGAACGCTTTGCGGGAGAGCTTGTGTTCGGGGATGGAGCTCGAGGTCGCCGCCCTCGCTCAAGTCGCCGCACAAGCGGTGGCCACGCTGGCGGCCGACGATGGGAGCACCGTCAGCCACGCGTCCTACTTGCCGCCGTCCAACGTCCGACACCGCTGAGGTCGGGGACTCCTCCGAGGATGAGTAGGGCATGGGAGGCGGCATGGCATGGTGTGCCAACTAGATGGTCTGTCTCCCGTGTTCTACTTTTCCTCGCCAGAGACCGCACCTTCACTTCACGGGTCTTGAACCCCGCCCCCGTACATGGAAATCACAGATGGAGGACATCGGTCGCTGCCGTAGAATAGGATTAGGGTCGGGTTTCTTTTATTTTTTTGTCCTATAAAAGTTCGAAATGTAATGAAAATCTGTCGTGTTTGCATTAATCTTGTCCGGTGTATATGAACTTTCACAATAATATACATATTGTAGGAGTACTAGCAAGATGCCCGTGCATTGCACGGAAGATCAAGATCTTGTGGGAGAAAAGGATGAACGAGGGAAAGCCTTTTCTACAAATGTGGAGAGGAGTGCGGGTAAATTGTCATAGTTTCCTTCCTATCCGTTAGATATAGATCGGACGGCCTATATTGCAGGATCGGACACATCTTTCTACATCTACGGGAACCTATGAAAGGGTTAACGTAAATTGCATCTCTCTCTCCTCCCCTGATTTTCATGGTGGTGGGCCCCTCCCTCCCCCCAATCTACAATCAACAGCTCACACGTTTCACATTACGTTAAATTACGTAACTGGGATTACGTAGGTGTAGCATTACTCGTCCTAAAAAACCCAACTACGCCAACCTCCCAGCATATCGCGCGAGAAAAGACCTGGCCACGCCGTTTTAGTCGGGATTACCGGATTACTAGTAGTAGTATCGATGGATTGCGCGAAGCAACATATTTTTTTTGAGGGGGCAAAGCACCTAGTTTAAAAGGAAAAAATGCGGTACACTCACAACACTCCTGTCGCGGTCGCATTGCACCCCACAGACGTTCGGTCCTGCACACGGCTCACGCAAACGGAACGCGCTTCGGCTTGCCTCTTCACTGACACGTGGGACTGCACTTTGAGAAACCGACCATGCGCCAAACTCCCCCCGCCCACCGCGCGAAAATCCTCCCCCCCACACCCAAAAATCCCCCCCAAATCCGATTCAACCGCCCTTCGGCCAACTAGCCAATAATATTCTCCAAACCCCCTCCCCCCTGTCCCCCTCCACTCCATTCGCTCCGCCAAAGCCGCCCTCCCCGCCGCGCCGGTATGTCGGTGCCGCGGTTCGGCGATCCTCTCGCTCCCACAGTACGCTCTCGTAGACTGCCGTCCTCTAGCCGTGCCGCCACCTCTGGCTACGTTCTTGTGCAGGCACACGGCGGTCAGCGCCGCCACCGCTGGCGACGTTCGTGTGGAGACGCACGGTGGTCAGCTTCTCCCATGGTATGTGCATTCTAGACTGAGGCCCCGTTCATGTCGGTGTAGCGCTGAATATTAGCTGATAGACGCTGTTAATCTCACTGTTTGCCGAAGTAGTTTACTGTCAATATGCTCTGCTTAAGAAGCTTCCTTGCCCTGTTTTGCACTCAATCTGCTTAGCTGAGATGGCATGCCAAGGCCGATTAGTTGCTAAAATATCCTGCCATATATTTATTGTGACGTATATTGCCATGGTCTAGTAGCCAATCTGTTAGCTGAAATAGCTCTACACCATTTTATACTCGATCTTTGTTGCTGCGATGGCCTTCGATAGTTCGATGGTTGTGTGCTCGGCCTCATTGACTGCTGAAACAGCCTGCCATAATTTGGCACTCAAATCTGTTTGCTGAATTAGCTTTACATATATTTTGTTACTTAGATCTGCTCGTCCAAATATCTTGCCATAGCTTTAGACATCGACCTAGGTATTTTTTTTCTAGACTTCATAAAAAAACATATATGTTTTTCCTGTAATATCTAGTAGAAGAACTAATTTGTATGTCTAACAGATGGACAGGACTTGGATAACTTCTGCTCGAAGATTCTCTGCTGCATATGTCGAGGGGGTTGAAAACTTCATGAACTTTATCAGAGCTGAGTACGGTGGTCCGAAATCTGATGTGCTCTGCCCGTGTAGCAGTTGTATGAATTCAGTTACAAGACCCCAGTCAACTGTGCAAAATCATCTACACTTGTATGGGATGTCGTTCACATATACTAGGTGGGTTCATCATGGTGAAGCTATGAACGTCAATGTTATTGACTACGTGGAAGCAGCAGATCACCATCTTGATCTGCCTGATGCTCAGGTGGAAGAGGAGGAGGTGGTGGTGGTGGCGGAGCCAGTGAGTTTGACCAACATTGAAACAATGCTACAAAATGCTCATGAATTCCATGAACTTTCACCTGCAGAAGAAAAATGGTGGGCCCGCATGTTGGAACAATGCAACGTTGCTGTCACCCCAGGAAATAAGCTGTCAGTATTCTCAGCTATGGTCACCTTTCTTCAGGTGAAGACATCTGAGCGGATGACCAACAAATCATTCAATGCGATGTTGGCTGCTTTCCGCAAATCTTTCCCAGATGCGTCTGAGCTGCAACACACCTACAGTAAAATGAAGAATTTCCTTCATGCAGCTGGAATTGGATATGATATGATCCAGGTTTGTAAGAATAATTGTGTTCTGTTCTGGAAGGATTATGCCAACTTAAGTGAATGCCTGAAATGCAAATCATCAAGATGGAAAGATGGCGATGCTGTGAAGAGGATTCCTCATAATGTTCTGAGACATTTTCCAATTACACCAAGATTGCAGAGGTTGTTTCATGATGCTGAAACAAGAGAGGATGTACTGTGGCATTCTAGGAACCAGGAGTACAGAGATCAGAATGTAATGAGCCATCCATCTCATGGTAGTGGGTGGAAAAGCTTCAATGATAAACACAAAGAGTTTGCTGCTGACCCGAGAAACATTAGACTTGGCTTAGCTTCAGATGGATTTAACTCATTTGGCCACCAGAGCGCCACATATAGCATGTGGCCAGTGCTTGTTATCCCGTACAACATGCCTCCAAATGTCTGCACCAAAGAATCAAACTACATGATGGCCTTGCTCATCCCAGGTCCAAAAAGTCCTGGAAAGGATTTTGATTTGTTCATGGAGCCTCTTGTGGAGGAACTTCAACAGCTTTGGAAGGGTGTTCTCACTCGAGACCTATGTAGCAGCCCACCAGCTGATTTCTTTCTGCGTGCTGTTATAATTTGGTGCATCCATGATTATCCGGCTTTGGGCACTATGTCAGGTCGAACGACACATGGTTACAATGCATGTGTTCGCTGTGACAGGAATCCGTTGTCATACGTAATACTTAGCAAGATCTGTTACATTGGACACCGCCGTTTCCTTGCCAAGGACAAGCCGCATCCTAGAAAATACTGAAGACATGTGTTCAATGCAAAGCATGAAAACTGTGATGCGCCAAAGAGGCTCACCGCCGATGAGTTGCAAGTGGAATTAGAGAAGGTCAGGCATATTACACCAGGAAACCATCCTGGTAATGGTAGCGGGAAAAGGAAGCGTGGCAGGGTAGAAGAGAGATTATTGTTTACCCGAAGGTCCACTTTGTGAGACTTGGAGTATTGGAAAGATTTGGATCTGCGGCATAATCTTGATGTGATGCACATCGAGAAAAATATATGTGACAGCATTATCGGCACACTTCTTAATATTGAAGGCAAGACGAAAGATACCTTATAATCTAGGATTGATTTGACACACCTGGGTATCAGAAAGGATTTGCAGGTGCAAGATGAAGGTAAACCATGGGATATGGCACCAGCTGTGTACGTCTTGGACAAGGTAAAAAGAAAAGAATTCTGCGAGGTCCTGTCACGTGTGAGATTCCCACATGGATTTGCTTCCAACCCTGAAAGGAGAGTCAGTGCAGATGGAAACAAGGTACAAGGGTTGAAAACTCATGACTGCCACGTCCTACTTCAAAGGGTTTTACCTGTTATCCTTAGAGGATTGGGCCGCCCTGACTTATACAGAGCAGTTGCAGAGTTGGGACAATTCTTCAGGGAACTCTGCAGTAGGAATATCAGGATAGATGCTTTGGAGCGTCTTAGAGACAAGATACCAACTATCCTATGCGACCTTGAGAAGATATATCCTCCAGCCTTCTTTGATGTGATGGTGCATTTGGCTGTTCATCTACATGATGAGGCACTACTTAGAGGTCCAGTACAGTATGGCTGGATGTACCCTATTGAAAGGCGGATAGGCACTTTCAAGGGCTATGTTAGGAACAGAGATAGACCTGAGGGTTCCATTGCAGAGGCCTACATTACTACAGAAACGTTGACATTCTGCTCAAAATACATTGAAATAGCCAATCAGCTAAGCAAAGAGGTGGGTGAAGACAATCCCGGGCTCAATGTTTTCGATTATTCTGTTTGAGTTACAGGGAAGAGTCTACAAGAGGACAAACCTAAAGATTTGGACAAAATGGTTTGGTATGTGTTGAATAACTGTCCTGAGATACTACCTTATATCAAGTAAGTGCAGTACTGCAACTTATACATCATAATCTACTATACTTGCAGCACATTCTTATATATTTAGATGTTTGACGCGATCACTATGTTGTGTAGCATCTACAAAGAGGAGTTACTGCCGCAAAATCCAAGAAACATTGACAAACTGGTTATGGCAGGATTTGCAAAATGGTTCAAGAACCATGTAAGCTTTTGAAGTGCACTGTCAGTTTTTTTAATATATTGAGTACATAAGATGATCAGCTTGTCTATTTTCTAACCATAGGTTAAGAAGATGCGGGAGGATGGGCAGGCAGTTGATGATGCCCGTTACTCACTAGCAATGAGTCCTAATACTCGGGTAAGACATTATGAATCTTGCGTTGTTGGAGATGTGCGCTACAACACCCTTGCACGAGACGAAGGCAGGAAGACACAAAACAGTGCCATCATGAGCACGGATATGTATGGCAAAGAGACAACTGAAATGTATGCTAACAGAACAGACATTATTCAGTTGTAGTATATCTCCAGTTTCGAGGGTCATCGGTGTGTGGTTCTGTTGTGCTGTCGTTGGTATAACCCGTTTTCCAGGATCGCAAAACCCAAAGCTGATGATTATTTCAAATCCATCAATGTCAAGGCGGCGTACCAGACCAACGAGCCTTTTATTTTGGAACATCAAGCAACACAGATATTTTTCTTGGAAGACACATTTGCACGTAGCGATGACTGGAGAGTATTGCAAAGGTTTGAGCAGAGGAATTCGTTTAATGAAGTTGCACAACAAGATGATGCTTACACTGCTCCTGATGTACAAGATAACACAGATGTTCCTAATATCTTTGAGAACCATCACGTCAATGACGCCGGCAAAAAGATTGCCTGTCGTGTTGTGGACATACAAGAGTTGATCAAGAAGAAGCCAATGTTCAAGGACGTTGAGGACGAAGAAGAAGATGACACCGTGGGGAATTATGATGTAGACTAATACACATGGCGAAGATGTTGACGCTGCTGCTGCGGATGATGAGTACATTGCTTTTGTCGTATTTTCCTGTTAGAAGACGTTTTTATCTACTATGTGAAATTGTGTTTGCTATGACAACTGAAACCTGATGAACATGTTGTTTATTATTTTGCTGTGAGAACATCACTTGTTATGTATGCTGATTTGTGTTTGGTGATTGTATGACAACTAAAACATGATGACATTGTTGTTTAGTTGTACTCATATTCGGCTGTGAAACTTGAATTTGATGACATAGTTTGTTGTTGGACTGCAATTTCCTCGACGTCTTCGAATGAGAACAAAGCTGACCCGATAGGGCCTCTGCTATTTATCTATTTATATGAGCAAAAGGGGATACCCCCTGATTTCCGTTAATAGAAATCATTAGATGTCCACAACACTACGCCCAGCCTGCTACATAGGTTTCATTCATTACTAGTTTCAGCAAAGTGCTCATGTCATAGCCACTGAATACATCACGAGTGCTACATACACTGCAAATAAAGAGACAATCATCCTACAGAGCACATCGATTTTGCCCATTATCTTCACAAGATCTTTCATCTCCTCATTGCTGTCAAGGTCGTTCAGCAGCTGTTGCTTGGCCATGATCAGAGGAACTGCATCTTTAACCTTCTGCTCTGCATCTTCCTCTTCTGCCATTCCTTCAGTTACTTGTCCAACACCCCAACCTGCTGGTATTGGGATTCCTCGGCTAACCAAATAATCAGCGTAGTTACATTCCCCCACATCAGCAACATCCCAGAAATACAAATCACACGAATCTTCCCTTTTCTGAACGAATCAAATTGGTAGATCATCAACCAAACTATTAAAAAAAATCAGCAACTGAAAGCAGCAGAACAACACTTAAACATATTATTACCCCATGATTCGGGCATTTGTAGGAGACTCGGCCAAGGTTGCAGATTGTGGTTGAGACACGACGGATGACTCTGCGTGATTTGCAGCAGTGGCACCACACCAACGGAAGCGGGTTGCGATGAGCAATCGGCTACGGTGCGCGTGCCGACGAGGGTGTGATGAGACCCACAGGCGATGGTACGGGTTGCGACTTGGCGCATATCTGGTTGTTGCCTGCTGAAGAGCAGGTGGACGAGCAGCCAGCGGACATGGTTGCTGCAGCCAGAGTTTCTGATGCTAGGCAGAGTAAGTAGAGAAGAGGAGAAGCGAATGTTGGATATGTCAGTTTCATTACTTGTAGAGTAGCATAGCACCATATATAGTCATAGTCTAGGTTTGGATTCGAACCAGCTACAGGAGCACGTCTTTCTTTTTTCTAAAACTCGGCAACGTCTCTTTACTGGTAAACTAGCTTGCTCTGTACGCCTTCCCAAGTCTTTGATTTTCTTTCCCTTTTTTTGCGAGGAAGGAAGGAGGACAAAATTGAGAGTTCCTGGGACTCGAACCCAAGACCTCTTGGTTGAAAACCAAGGGTGCTAGTCACTTATGTGGCGAACGTTCCCTGTGAGGAGGACGGCAGACGAACGCATTTTCCTTGCAGTTTTCTTCCTATATATAAAAAGGTATGCTACTTGGTGTCCGCTTAGTCAACAAACGATTGTGCCAACCTTGACCGTTGGATTGACATTCAACGTCTGTCGCATTTCTTTAGTCTCTTCTTCCTCAAGCCGCCAAAGCCAAACCAGCGCCGGCGGGACCGCCTGCTCCCGCCTCCCACGGCTGGCTGTGATCTGCCCCGGCTCCTATTCGTTCCCGTTCGAGGCCTCACCATCGTCCTCCGCCTTGGTTCGCTCGCCGCGGCGCCGCCCTCCGGTGTTTTCAACATGGTCAACAACCGAGAGGAATAAGGAGATGACTGTACATGGTGAGGATGACAGTAGGGACCCAGCAGCGCGCAGTAATTTTGTTTTTTCGAGATGGAGAAGGGTATCATCTGGGTTGTGCGGGACCCGTGGCCCGTCTAGCCCAGGCTTTTATTTCATATGTTTAGCACTTGACCAGCCCAGTTTGTTTTTTCCTTTCTAAAAATTGCTAGCCAGCTATTTTGTTTTTTGCAGAATAACCAACGTAGGCCTACTTGCTTTTCTACGCCCTGCTGGGCCGGAAATCTTTCAAGACAAGGAGGGATGCATTTTGCCCAGAAAATGGGCTATAAGTAATAAGAAATGGGCTATAAGTAATAATAAATGGGCTGTAAAATGAAAAAATACAGCAAACAGACAATTAGTTCCAAAATACTGTTTTCTTTCGGATTTTGATATTTTAAATTTCATTGTTTTTGTGCGGGTAAAATTTCATTCAATTTAAATTAAGGTATATTTAGATTTAAAATTAGTTTCAATCTGGCTAGAAATTTCGGGTTGTATGCTGTTTGGGACAGATTTGGAGGCTGACTTTTGGGTCTACTAGGTTGACGTGTACTTTGGCTTTGTGAACTTAGTCCACAAATGATTCTAGCAGCAGTGACTGTTGGATGTTAATCCAATGGCCGTGCCGCCCAAACCAGCTTCGGTGGGACAGCCTGCTCCCGCCTCCTGTGGCCGGCTGTGCTGCCGCACAGGCCGCACCGCCCCACCCTACTTCATTGCTGGCCAGGCCATTCCTCTACTCACTCACACCTCCTGTTATTTTCCAGCGACGGCAATCGGACCAGTAAACCCTCGTACTCCCCACTGCGTGGGCAACCATTGCCGAGTCTTCAACGGCTCCGTGTCGTTCCCTTCCTAGGCCTCGCCGTCGTCCACCGCCATGGTGCTCCCGGCGCGGCCTGGTCAACTTGGTCAATGAACGACATCCATCGGCCATGGACTGTACGCGCAAAATAATGATTCCTCCACCTGACAGCTGGGACCCACCGGAAGGGCCTCTGTATTTCGCGAAAAAAACGTTCCCCCCGCTGACATGTCGGACCCACCAGCTATATCTTCGCACGCAAGGAAGTGCCTCCTTATTACGGACAAAAATATGAATACCCCCTGCTAGCTAGGACCCACCATAGTGGGAGGATGACTTGTGGGCCAACAAAGTTTATGGGGATGGAGGGCTTTGTCAACTTAGTCAATATGAACGATTCTAGCTCCAGTGACCGTACGATGTCCATCCAACGGCCGTAGTGCTTCTTCAACCTCTGGTCTTCTTGCTCCAGCCGCCCAAAGCAGCGCCGGTCGTGCCACATGCTCCTGCCTCCCGTGGCCGGCTGTGCTGCCACGGAGGCCTCACCGCCCCCTACTATTCCCACCGCTGGCTAGGCCCTGCGGTGACGGCAGCCTCACACCGCAACCGAACCAGTGAACCCTCGTACTCCTCTCCGCGCGGGCTTCCACTGCCGCGTCTTCCCCGGCTCCACGTCGTCCCCTTCCTAGGCCTTGCCGTCGTCCACTACCGTGGTGCTCTCCACGCGGCGTGGTCAACGTGGTCAAGGAACGACTTCCATCGGAAGAGTACTGTACGTGGAGAGGCTGACAGCTGGGTCCACGGCCACAGCCCAGTTTTTTGTGATTTTCCAAGTAAGTTGCTTTGTCAGGCCTATTGGGCTGCAAATCTTTCAAGATGAGGAGAGCTTTCATTCGGCTGGCCGAGAAAATGGCCAATCAGTAATGAGGAATGGGTTGTACATTTTTAAAACACATCAAACCGGCAATTAGTTTCAAATATCTTTTTTTTCATTTCAAGATTTTAAATTACATTAATTTTTATGCGTGGAGAATTTGTTGGATTTTATAATGATATACATTTTTTTTAAAATCAGCTTGAATGTGAGTGGAAATTTCGGGATTAAAAACAGTTCGGACCGCACTGAAATATGCAAAATTTCGTATACCATGGCCACAATTTGGGCTGTAATGCTAACAAAAATAATATGGGCTCCAAAAAAACCTTAAGAATTAGCAAATGGGCTCAAAATTATTAGAAACAACGGCAGATGGGCTGTATGTTGTTTTCCACAGATTTGAGGCTTTCCTAAAAAAAGGTTGACACACAAGCAATGACTATTGGATGTCCATCCAACGGCCGTCGTGCTTCTTCAATCTCTGCTCTTCCTGCTCCAGCCGCTCAAACAAGCGCCGGCGGGACTGCCTGCTCCCTCCTCCCCGCGGCCGGCTGTGCTGCCGCGCAGGCCTCACCGCCCCACCATACTCCCATCGCTGGCCTAGCCATCCCTCTACTCACCCACACCTCCTATTATTCTCTGGCGACGGCAGACGAACCAGTAAACCCTCGTACAGTCGTACTCCCCTCTGCGTGGGAAACAACTGCCGAGTCTTCCCTGCCTCCGTGTCATTCCCTTCCTAGGCCTCGCCATCATCCACCGCCCTGGTGCTCTCAGCACGACATGGTCAACATGGTCAACGACCGACATGCATCTGAAGTGGACTGTATGTGGAGAGGCCGACAGCTGGGTCCATGGCCGCACGCAAGGAAATGCCTCCTTATTATGTGCAGAATAATGATTCCTCCACCTGACATCAGGGACCCACCGAAAGGGCCTCTGTATATCACGAAAAAAAGTTACCACCACTGACAGCTCGGACCCACCAGCTATATCTTCGCACGTAAGGAAGTGCCTCCTTATTACGCACAAAAAAATGAATACTCCCCCTGTTAGCTGGGACCCAGTATAGTGGCAGGCTGACTTGTGGGCCTACTAAGTTGACGGGGACGGAGGGCTTTGTCAACTTAGTCAATATGCACGATTCTAGCTCCAGTGACCGTACGATATCCATCCAACAGCCGTAGTGCTTCTTCAACCTCTGGTCTTCTTGCTCCAGCCGCCCAAACCAGCGCCGGTCGTGCCTCGTGCTCCTGCCTCCCGTGGCCAGCTGCGATGCGGCGGAGGCCTCACCGCCTGCTACTACTCCCATCGCTGGCCAGGCCTCCCTCTACTCACTCACACGCCCTATTACTCTGCGGTGACGGCAGCCTCACACCGCAGCGAACCAGTGCCCTAGTACTCCTCTACGCGCGGGCATCCACTGCCGCGTCTTCCCCGGCTCCGCGTCGTCCCCTTCCTAGGGCTCGCCGTCGTCCACCGCCCTGGTGCTCTCGGCGCGGCATGGTCAACGTGGTCAAGGAACGACTTCCATCGGATGTGGACTGTACGTGGAGAGGCTGACAGCTGGGTCCATGGCCACAGCAAGGAAGTGCCTCCTTATTACATGCAAAATAATTATTCCTCCACCTGACAGCGGGAACCCACCGGACGGGCCACCGTATTTTGCCCCCCCCTGACTGCTGAGACCCACCAGCTACATCTTCGCACGCAAGGAAGTGCCTGACAGTCGGGACCCACCTTGTCATTCTGATCGCGAACGTGTACGTACATATATACTGGTGGATGTAGAGGCGCACACGTGTTGTAGTAGAGGCGGCCAGGGTGCAAGAAAGAAAATACGGCCACGTATGTGTACATACGGGCGGGGTCTCGAATGCCTACTCGCGCATACATACGGCGAGGGCTCGTCGACATGGCTGGGTCGGAACGGAGAAACATCGTCGTCGTCGTGTTCATGGGGAGTCAACAGAATGCATCGTGTTCATGGGGAGGCAACGGAATGCGTCGTGATCATGGGGAGGCAACGGAATGCGTCGTGTTCATCGGGAGGCAACGGAACACGTGGGAGCCAACCGGCTGGGTCGGAACGGAATGCGTGGTCGTGTTCATCGGGAGGGCTTGGACGGAACAGGCGATGGAAACCAGGCATGGCTTACCGCACAACGGAGGAAATGGACCTCCTACGTTCGGAACGGGGTCCTGTTGATCGGGAGGGGTCTGGCGTATCGCAACACGGACGAAACAGACCTCCTACAGTCGAAACGGGGGTCCTGTTCATCGGGAGGGGTGTGGCGTACCGCAAAACGGACGAAACGGACCTCCTACGGTCGAAATGGCGGTCCTGTTCATCGGGAGGGGTGTGGCGTACCGCAAAACGGGACTCCACGGGATACTGTTCATCTCCACCGTCGACCCCCTCCAGCCTCCACGAGCTACTGTTCATCCACCGTCGACGTCCTCCAGCCTCCACCTGCGACTGTTCATCCACGGCCTCCTGTTCATCCAGCCTCCACTGCGCGCTACTCCACCGGCTACTGTTCAACCAGCCCTCTCCACGGGCTCCTGTTCAACCACCCCCACGGGCTACTGTTCATCCTGCCCTCCACCGTCTACTGTTCATCCTGCCCTCCACGGGGTGGTCCTATTCATCCAGCCCTCCACGGGGTCCTGTTCATCCAGCCCCAACCGGCTCGATCGATGGGGGTCCTGTTCATCCAGAGGCAACACCACGGGGTCCTGTTCATCCACCCCCACTACGAACTGTTCATCCAACCACCC
Organism: Triticum urartu; assembly: GCF_003073215.2. NCBI lineage: Eukaryota > Viridiplantae > Streptophyta > Magnoliopsida > Poales > Poaceae > Triticum > Triticum urartu. Next base: position 219,405,634 of record NC_053022.1, on the reverse strand, counting down.
CCCCCCCCCCCCCCCCCCCCCCCCCCCCCCCGCAACGCTCACTATTCATCCAGAGGCAGCATCGATCGGCTTCAGTTAGCAGCAGTAGCGAAGGAATCGCTCGAGCGGGTTCAGTTAACAGCCATCGATCGATCGCTTGGGTTCAGTAACGCGTAGCCTGCAGTGCAATCGCTCGGGTTCAGTTAGAGCCCAACGCCTCGCATGGGTTCAGTTAGAGCCAATGCCTCGCACACACTTGCGTACGTCTACGAGAGAAACACGCATCGCTCGGCCCCCGACCTCCCACCGTAACCGGGAACTCCCCGAAATTTTCCTCGCCCTCGCTTCTACCACGGTTTTTTCCGTCATGGACGGCCCAAAGAATGTCATGCAGCTGCGTCTCCGGCCCGCCCAGGACGAAAAGCCCATTTTCTGTCATGATTTTTTGTCATAGAAGTAGGAGCCCACCACATTTATGATGATACCGGGTTTTGTCACAATTATCATCATAGAAGTGTCATATGTATGACAGAATTTTTTTTTGTTCGGCCCAAAATGTCACGAATGTGTCTTTTTTTTGTAGTGAAGGTTTAGCAATTCTAGCAGTTTCATCACAGAAATAAATAACATGCCCATCAATATTATCAAACAAGAGATCTTTAACAATAGCAATATTAGGTTCAACTTTAACTTGCTCAGGAGGTGTATAAGTTTTAATATTACTTTTACGAACCACAGTTGAAGCTTTAGCATGATCTTTTATCCTAACAGGGAAAGGTGGTTTCTCAACATAAGCAGTAGGAATGATAGGATCATTATAAGTGATAGTCTTTTCTTCAACTTTAATAGGAGCAGCTACTTTTAGTTCTATGGGAGGATGATATTTAAACCACTTCTCCTTGGGGAGATCAACATAAGTAGCAAAAGATTCATAGAAAGAAGCTACTATCTCAGAGTCATGTCCATATTTAGTGCTAAATTTACGGAAAACATCGGTATCCATAAAAGATTTAACACAATCAAACTTAGGTGTCATACCTGACTCCTTACCTTCGTCGAGGTCCCAATCTTCAGAGTTGCGTTTAATTCTTTCCAATAAATCCCATTTGAATTCAATAGTCTTCATCATAAAAGAGCCAGCACAAGAAGTATCGAGCATGGTGCGATTGTTATCAGACAGCCGAGCATATAAATTTTGAATAATCATCTCTCTTGAGAGCTCATGATTGGGGCATGAATATAACATTGATTTAAGCCTCCCCCAAGCTTGAGTGATGCTTTATCCTTCGCGAGGCCAAAAATTATATATATAATTGCGATCACGATGAACAAGATGCATAGGATAAAATTTCTGATGAAATTCCAATTTCAATCGTTTGTAGTTCCATGACCCCGTATCATCACATAGCCCATACCATGTCAATGCATCTTCCCTCAAAGATACAGGGAAGACCTTCTTCTTAAAAACATCTCCGAGTACACCTGCAAGCTTAAATAATCCACAAACTTCATCAACATATATTAGGTGCTCATCAGGATGCATTGTTCCATCTCCTGCAAAAGGATTAGCTAGCAGTTTTTCTAACATACCCGAAGGAAATTCAAAGCAGAAATTTTCATTTTCATTTTCATTTTCAGTAGGTTCAGTAGGTTGAGGAGCAACTCTTTGCTCTACTAGTCGGGGTGAAGATACCCCAAACAAGCCCCTCAGAGGATTACTTTCCATAGTAACAAGTGACAGTAAATTTCAGCACACTATATAAATTTTTCCTTACCAAATTGCACCTACCAAAGGCGCTTCACTCACCGGCAACGGCACCAGAAAAGAGTCTTGATGACCCACAAGTATAGGGGATCTATCATAGTCCTTCCGATAAGTAAGAGTGTCGAAGCCAACGAGGAGCAGAAGGAAATGATAAGCGGTTTCCAGCAAGGTAATCTCTGCAAGTACTGAAATAAGTGGTAACAGATAGTTTTGTGATAGGATAATTTGTCATGAGCAACAAGTAACAAAAGTAAATAAAGTGCAGTAAGGTGGCCCAATCCTTTTTGTAGCAAAGGACAAGCCTGGACAAACTCTTATATAGAGAAAAGCGCTCCCGAGGACACATGGGAATATCGTCAAGCTAATTTTCATCACGCTCATATGATTCGCGTTCGGTACTTTGATAATTTGGTATGTGGGTGGACCGGTGCTTGGGTACTATCCTTACTTGGACAAGCATCCCACTTATGATTAACCTCTATTGCAAGCATCCGCAACTACAACAAAAGTATTAAGGTAAACCTAACCATAGCATGAAACATATGGATCCAAATCAGCCCCTTACGAAGCAACGCATAAACTAGGGTTTTAGCTTCTGTCACTCTAGCAACCCATCATCTACTTATTACTTCCCAATGCCTTCCTCTAGGCCCAAATAATGGTGAAGTGTTATGTAGTTGACGTGCACATAACACCACTAGAGGTGAGACAACATACATCTCATCAAAATATCGAACGAATACCAAATTCACATGACTACTAATAGCAAGACTTCTCCCATGTCCTCAAGAACAAACATAACTACTCACAAAGCATATTCATGTTCATAATCAGAGGGGTATTAATATGCATATAGGATCTGAACATATGATATTCCACCAAATAAACCAACTAGCATCAACTACAAGGAGTAATTAACACTACTAGCAACCCACAGGCACCAATCCTAGACTTAGAGACAAGAATTGGATACAAGAGATGAACTAGGGTTTTGAGAGGAGATGTTGCTGGTGAAGATGTTGATGGAGATTGCCCTCTCCCGATGAGAGGAGCATTGGTGATGACGATGGCGATGGCGATGATTTCCCCCTCCCGGAGGGAAGTTTCCTTGGTAGAACAGCTCCGCCAGAGCCCTAGATTGGTTCCACCAAGGTTCCGCCTCGTGGCGGCGGAGTTTCGTCCGAGAAGATGGCTTATGATTTTTTTTCTCATCGAAAGACCGCATATAGCAGAAGATGGTCATCAGAGGGCCACCAGAGGGCCCACAACGTAGGGGGGCGCGCCCAGGGGGGTAGGGCGCGCCCCACCCTCGTGGGCAGGGTGTGGCCCCCTGGTGAACTTCTTGCGCTCAATATTTATTATATATTCTGAAATTGACTTCCATGAAGTTTCAAGACTTTTGGAGCTGTGCAGAATAGGTCTCTAATAATTGCTCCTTTTCCAGCCCAGAATCCCAGCTGTGGGCATTCTCCCTCTTATGGAAACCTTGTAAAATAAGAGAGAATAGGCATAAGTATTGTGGCATAATGTGTAATAACAGCCCATAATGCAATAAATATCGATATAAAAGCATGATGCAAAATGGATGTATCAATGGTGTCATGTGAACGTCGAGTACATGACACTTCACCATATTTGGGCCTAAGGGAATGCATTGTGGAGTAGCAATTAGATGGTGGGTTGCGAGAGTGACAGAAGCTTAAACCCCAGTTATGTGCTATTTCGTAAGGGACCGATTGGATCCAAAAGTTTAATATTATGGTTAGAATTTATTCTTAATACTTTTCTCATAGTTGCGGATGCTTGTGGGAGGGTTAATCGTAAGTAGGAGGTTTGTTAAAGTAAGAACAACACCTAAGCACCGGTCCACCCACATATCAAATTATCGAAGTAGCAAACACGAATTAAACCAACAGGATGAAAGTGACTAGATGAAATTCCCGTGTACCCTCAAGAATGCTTTGCTTATCATAAGAGAGGGTTTTGGCCTATCCTTTGCCTCAAAAGGATTGGGCTACCTTGCTGCACTTTTGTTACTATTATCGTGACTTGGTCGTTACAAAATTCTCTTGCTATCAAACTACTCGCTACTTACAATTTCAGCACTTGCAGACAATACCTTACTGAAAACCACTTGTCATTTCCTTCTGCTCCTCGTTGGGTTCGACACTCTTACTTATCGAAAAGAGCTACAATAGATCCCCTATACTTGTGGGTCATTAGGAAGCGAGAGTCCGCGGGGCTGGCCGGGGTGACAGCCTCCTGGCCACGCCCACTTGACGCGGACCTCGAGAATTCGAATCCGGAGTCTGAGGGAGAGTACGACACTTTAGGGACAAGGGGAGAATGATTCGACTTCGGGTTTGCCGATGATGCAGTCCCCTCCAGATCTCTGGTAGCAAGTTCCATAATTGCAAGGAGTCCGGCGGGCTCTATACTCCCGTCTTCATACCTGGTAGTCTGCTCTGGATCTAAGGCCAGAGCGGCGGTCGGGGCCGTGAACCCTTCGAAGATCAAGTCTCCTCGGATATCAACGACATAGTTCTGATTTCCAAAACTGATCAGATGACCAGGGGCGTAGCCGCCGATCTGCTCAAGGTGGCCAGTCGAGTTGGCACGCAGTGCGAAGCCGCCAAATACAAAAAATTGGCGGGGGAGGAAAGTCCCCCCTCCCCCCGAGACGGCATCGTTGTGGATGATCAAACGAGCCATCGAACCTTCTGTCAACAACACAGAGGAACTCTCATTGAAAGCACCAATGTCAGTGTCAAAACCGGCCGATCTCGGGTAGGGGGTCCCGAACTGTGCGTTTGAGGATCGAAGGTAAGAGGAGGCAGGGGACACGATGTTTACCCAGGTTCGGGCCCTCTTAATTGAGGTAATACTCTACTTCTTGCTTGATTGACTTTGATGATTATAGGGGTGATAACCCACAAGTATAGGGGATCGCAACAGTTTTCGAGGGTAGAGTATTCCACCCATATTTATTGATTCGACACAAGGGGAGCCAAAGAATATTCTCAACTATTAGCAGTTGAGTTGTCAATTCAACCACATATGAAAGACTTAATATCTGCAGCAAAGTATTTAGTAGCAAAGTAGTATGGAAGTAACGGTAACGGTGGCAAAAGTAACAGTAGCAGTTTTGTAATGATTGTAACAGTGGCAACGGAAAAGTAACTAAGCAAAGAACAATATGTGAAAAGCTCGTAGGCATTGGATCAGTGATGGATAATTATGTCGGATGCGATTCCTCATGCAACGGTCATAACATAGGGTGACACACAACTAGCTCCAGTTCATCAATGTAATGTAGGCATGTATTCCGAATATAGTCATACGTGCTTATGGAAAAGAACTTGCATGCCATCTTTTTTCCTACCCTCCTGTGGCAGCGGGGTCCTATTGGAAACTAAGGGATATTAAGGCCTCCTTTTAATAGAGTACCGGAACAAAGCATTAACACTTAGTGAATACGTGAACTCCTCAAACTACGGTCATCACCGGGAGTGGTCCCGATTGTTGTCACTTCGGGGTTGCCGGATCATAACACATACTAGGTGACTATTGACTTGCAAGATAGGATCAAGAACTCACATATATTCATGAAAACATTATAGTTCAGATCTAAAATCATGGCACTCAGGCCCTAGTGACAAGGTTTAAGCATAGCAAAGTCATAGTAACATCAATCTTAGAACATAATGGATAGTAGGGATCAAACCCTAACAAAACTAACTCGATTACATGGTAAATCTCATCCAACCCATCACCATCCAGCAAGCCTACGATGAGATTACTCATGCACGGTGGTGAGCATCATGAAATTGGTGATGAAGTATGGTTGATGATGACGATGGCGACGGATTCCCATCTCCGGAGCCCCGAACGGACTCCAGATCAGCCTTCCCGAGGAAGATTATGGCTTGGTGGCGGCTCCGTATCGTAAAACACGATGAATCCTTCTCTCTCATTTTTTCTCCCCGAAAATGAATATATGGAGTTGGGGTTGAGGTCGATGGAGTCCCAGGAGGCCCACAAGGTAGGGAGCGCGCCCCAGGGGGGAGCCCTGGACCCTTGTGGACAGGGTGTGGGCCCCCTAATGCTGATTCTTTCGCCAATATTTTTCATTAATTCCCAAACGTGACTCCATGGATTTTCAGGTCATTCCGAGAACCTTTATTTCTGCACAAAAATAACACCATGACAGTTCTGCTGAAAACAGTGTCAGTCCGGGTTAGTTGCATTCAAATCGTGCAAGTTAGAGTTCAAAACAAGGGCAAAAGTGTTTGGAAAAGTAGAGACGTTGGAGACGTATCAACTCCCCCAAGCTTAAACCTTTGATTGTCCTCAAGCAATTCAGTTGACAAACTGAAAGTGATAAAGAAAAACTTTTACAAACTCTGTTTGATCTTGTTGTTGCAAATATGTATAGCCAGCATTCAAGTTTTCAGCAAAGATTATGAACTAACCATATTCACAATAACATTTGGGTCTCACGTTTACTCATATCAATGTCATAATCAACTAGCAAACAATAATAATAAATCTCGGATGACAACACTTCCTCAAAACAGTCATAACATGATATAACAAGATGGTATCTCGCTAGCCATTTCTGAGACCGCAAAACATAAATGCAGAGCACCCCTGAAGATCAAGGACTGACTAGACATTGTAATTCATGATAAAAGAGATCCAATCACAATCATACTCAATGTAAATTAATAGCAATGCATGCAAATCACAGCGGTGCTCTCCAACTGGTGCTTTTTAATAAGAGGATGACGACACAACATAAAAGTAAATAGACAGGCCCTTCGCAGAGGGAAGCAGGGATTTGCAGAGGTGCCAGAGCTCGAGTCTTGAAATAGAGATAAATAATATTTTGAGTGGCATACTTTCATTGTCCAGATAACAACCAAGAGATATCGATATCTTCCATGCTACACACATTATAGGCGGTTCCCAAACAGAATGGTGAAGTTTATACTCCCCCCCACCAACAAACATCAATCCATGGCTTGTCCGAAACAACGGGTGCCGTCCAACTAACAATAATCCTGGAGGAGTTTTGTTTGCAATTATTTTGATTTGATTTGAGCATGGGACTGGGCATACCAGTTACCAGCCATTTTCTCGTGAGTGATGAGCGGAGTCCAGTCATCGTGAGAATAACCCACCTAGCATGGAAGATATAGACAACCTTAGTCATACATGAGCTATTCGAGCATACAAAACAGAATTTCATTTGAAGGTTTAGAGTATGGCACATACAAATTTACATGGAACGGTAGGTAAATACCGCATATAGGAAGGTATGGTGGACTCATATGGGATAACTTTGGGGTTTATGGAAGTGGATGCACAAGCAGTATTCCCGCTTAGTACAAGTGAAGGCTAGAGAGAGATTGGGAAGCGACCAACTAGGGAGCAACAACAGTCATGAACATGCATTAAGATTATTCAAAAATGAGTGCAAGCATGAGTAGGATATAAATCACCGTGAACATAAATATCGTGGAGGCTATGTTGATTTTGTTTCAACTACATGTGTGAACATGTGCCAAGTGAAGCCACTCGAATCGTTCAAAGGAGTATACCACCCTATCATACCACACCACAACCATTTTAATAGCATGTTGGCACGCAAGGTAAACCATTATAAACTCCTAGCTAATTAAGCATGGCATGAGCAACTATAATCTCTAATTGTCATTGCAAACATGTTTCATTCATAATAGGCTGAATCGGGAACGATGAACTAATCATATTGACAAAAACAAGATAGGTTGAGTTCATACCAGCTTCTCTCATCTCACTCAGTCCATCATATATCGTCATTATTGCCTTTCACTCACATGACCGAACGGTGTGGATAATAATAATAGTGCACATGCATTAGACTAAGTTGGAATCTTCAAGCGTTTAATACAAGGGAGAAGACAAGGTGATATGGGCTCTTGGTTAAATCAACAATAATGCATATGAGAGCCACTCAACATTTTCATCATGGTCTTCTGCTCTCGACCCCCAAAGAATAAGAAAAGAAATAAAACTATTTACACAGGAAAGCTCCCAACAAGCAATAGAAGAATGATAAATATTTTTGGGTTTTCTTTTAATTACTACTACTACAGGCATGGAAAGTAAACTAGCTAAAAGCTACAGCCATTTTTTGGTTTTTCTTAAGGTTTTTCAAACACACAAGAAGAAGGCTTAGAAAAGAAATTAAACTAGCATAGATAGAACAATGAAAAGTATGAGCATCGACAACTAGAATGAGTGTGAGAACATGAATGTAATGTCGGTGAGAAATACGTACTCCCCCAAGCTTAGGCTTTTGGCCTAAGTTGGTCTACGCCCATGGATCGAAGCTACTCTCTCCGGTGTACTGAAGAGGGTCCTCAGGGTGCCACTGGTTGGTGATCTCCTCCAGATCCCACTGATAAACAGACTGTCGATAAGGGTCAAGTGGTGGCTCAGGCTCAGGCTCTGGTACTTGTGTCAGCCTCTAGTATGCATAAATGGCCTCGGGTAAGATGAGGTACGTGTCTAAAAGTATGTTAAACAAAGAGGGTGCAGGCAAGGTAATAGTCTCACAGTGAGTTTTATCAAATATCAAATTATACTTAAGCATCTTCTTCTTATTTTTAATAATAAATTCATGTGCTACCATAATCTTATAATCTAGAAAAATAGGGGGCAGCAACTTTTCCTCTTTCTCATAATGCCTAATAGGTATCTCAAAGTGTTTAGCAAGGTGTGAAGCAAAGATGCCTCCGAAGATGGGGCCCTTTGTATGGTTTAGACTTAATCATTTAGCAACAATAGCGCCGAAGTTGAAAGTTGTATCACGAAACAAAGCATGGTGCAAAATGACAAGATCAGGAGCACTAAGATTTCCACTGTTCCCGCGACCAATTAAGCATCTACTGGCAAATATCACAAAGTAACGTAGAACAGGAAAATGTATACTAGTGGTGGACGAGGGCGCCGGTTAAGAAGATCCGGTGCGGTGGACCATGATGGCGGTCAAGGAGATCTGGAGCGGTGGACAAGCCAGTTGCTGAAGCGGCTCCGGTGAAGTGGTGAGTTGGCAGTTGGGGGGTCCAAGGTGCGGAAGGTTGATCCAGTGGGGTGTGAGGTCCACCGCTGCGGCGGAGGACTAGATTCGGCGGCTTGCCGTGGTTGGGGGGTCGGGGAGGGGAAGGGGAGGGGCTCTGGGGAAGAATGTTGGGGGCAAAGAGGGGAAAACAATGGAGTTACCAAAGCAGCCCTTTTCCGTTCATGTGGCAGGGGTAAAACAGGAATAACGCAGGGCTAAACTCTCGGGCGCGTGATATTTCGATGTGAGCGGGAAGTTTGAAAGCTTTTGCCGCCTAAAATTATAAGTATTCTGCTCTCGTACGGCCGACTATGATATCATGGCCGACAATTTGTTTGTTTTGCGTGCAAAAAAATGTGCAAGTTTTGAAAATCAATGTCTCCAACTAGAAACTTAGATTGTCCATTCAATTCAAATATGGATCATTGAGCTACTACAAGAAAATACCATCATACGGTCCAATTCAAATGAAATTCCAAATGTGTTTATCCTAAATATGATGACAAAAGCAAAAATGTGTATGTGTATGAATAAAGTGGATGATTATAAAGTTTGAACATGCCCGTATGTGTATATCTCTAGGTTTGATATATGAATTTGAAATCACAAAATCCCGGCTTAAAAATGTACCTCCGTTTAAATGAATTACAAAAGCTAATGATGGAGTCGAATTCCAAAATTCCAATCTTAGGTTTGTAATTCTGGTACATCAAGGTATATCACGCATGTTCAAAAGTATCGTTATCTCATAGTACAAACTGTGAAACAAATTGATCAACGATGAGTGCACAATATCTCAATTACGCTAAAGTCGCTAAAATATAGACACCTCACTCTTTATCTGAAGTCAACCCCCCCACCACACACACACACACACAAACACACACACACACACAGAAGTCGTTCTCTCCCCCCAAACACCAACACACGAGCACATTAACACCCCTCTCTCTTGTAAAGTCTGGACCCCAACATAGGTCTCTATCACTTTGTCTCTCGGGCATGCACACATCTCTTCCCTCACTCTCTAGGTCTCCCGCTATCTCTCTTACCCAAGCACACGCACTATGTAGATTGTATATTTCCCATACACACAAAACATCGCCCCCAAATGTCTATCTCCCTAGTTATGTGGTTCTCGCGCACTCACCTCACACACCACCCCCACTGCAAACAAGCACACTTTGTCTCCTTGTGCACCACTCTCCTCTTTCTATCTCTCCCACATGCGGACCCGCCCCAGCTCCTTCCCTGTATACATATATGTTGTGACTCTTTGCATAGCTCCCTAATGTATAATCATTCTCGATTTCGCACATTGTTCTCTACACCATCTATTCTAGATCTCTCATGAAGTCCCTATCACACACACCATGACTCGCTTCCCTTGCGTCTCCGTTCATAGGCCAATTTCGGACAACATCAACATTGTCTCCCTATCTATACGCCGTTTATGAACACAAACGACCCCTCTTGCCCCCTCTCTTCCTCTCTCTCTCTCTCTCTCCGGCGCTAGCTCTCTCTTTCTCTCGCTCTCACACCCCTCTCCCCCACACACACTCGATGTCTCTTCCAAATAGTCTGCTCCCCCCGCCCGCACCCGTGCTATCTCGCTACTACACATGTCACACCATTCCCCCTTCCCTTATACTAGGTTTACATCATCAGTGGTCTCTCTACTCCACATACACTCTCTCCCTCTCACACACAAACGCGTGGAAAAACACACACAGACACGCACAAACACCCATTTACCTGGATCCTCATCTCTCCTCATGTCTGCATGTGTATCTCACACACTCACTCTCTAATTATGTATATGTGTTTCCACGTTACACAACACAAAACCCCATGTACATGTCTCTCTCTATCCTCCACACACATAGACACAAAGAATCTGTTATCATTGCCTCAGTCTCTAACATATCACACACGCACACACACACTCTCTCTCTCTCTCTCTCGCAAACACGCTCAACAAGGGTTTCCCCGTGAATAACTTACCGTCTATTCATGAACAATCGTGGCAGTACAGCGAACACGAGACATGAAAAAGAATAAATCTACACGTGCTTAGACCACCTAGTATGACTACTAGGACTAGAGCAAGCCAAAACGCGCGCCGCCGTCACCCCCTCCTTGTCGGCGACAGGAAAATCTTCGTTTTACACAGTCGAGAAGTCATTGTGCTAAGGGCCCACATGCCGAGGCGTTGAATAGAATGTAGATGCTAGTTTACGGAAGCAAGTATCGATAATACGTTTGTATCTCCATACTTATATTTCTTCTCTTAGAAAAAACCGAGTTGGTGATGATGGTACGTGTGCCATCTTGAAATATAGACCGTCTGATCTATATCTGACGGATGGAAATTAAACTAAAAGATACCCGCACCGCTTGCCACATCTGCAGACAAGGCCTTCCCTCGTTCATCCTTATCTCCAACAAACCTCATTGTTGAGCAATTAAGAAAGGAAGCCTGTGGAGCAAACTGGCCTGGTGGCCGCTGCTGGCGTCGTCAATCCCCATGCCTCCACTAAGTTCGACCACCAACCACCACCACACCCCACTCCTCTTCACCTTATCTCATATTTCTCGAGATATCTTTAGTTTTTACACATGGGATTACTCCCGCAAGGGTCAATCACAACAAGTGTTTTATAAAAAAATAAAAAATGCATCTTGATGTTCCGTGCAATGCACGGATCTTGCTAGTACTCCTACACAAGACTAAGTTGGTGATGCTGGTGTGTCTGCCATCCGTTGTTTCTAACCATTAGATCTACATCTAAAGATTGTGAGGTAAGTTGTTGCCTTTTCTCACCAACATCCCACTTGTCTACCAATTTGCAGAAAAACCCATAATTAGTATCTTAAAACCAACCACATCCCTCCCTGACCTCACCAAAACGGCCCAAGGAATATATTCTAATTGAAACATAATATATCTCTAGTGACATATGTATATCAAAATTAGAGTGTTTTGTACCAAGTTTGTGAATAAGTATTATTCTAATTATGATTCGTTACAACAGACATGAACATTGCTAGTATTTCCAACCATGCATTTCTTTTCCTAGTATTCCATAGTTTCGAGTTTTCCATCAAGATATTAGTCACTCATGTTTGATATTTACTTTCAATCATGTACACATATGCACTATCTAACTAGCCTTTCTTATTGGCTTCCAAAGCTTAACTTTCACTCCTACTTACAATATGTAGAGTATTTAACAAAAAACTACCACTTTCAACTAGCCCTAGGAGGAATCTATTGTACAAAAAATAGCAAAAACATACCCAAAATTTCTTAATCCACGCCAAAAACTACCTAGTACTCCTACCGATTAGGTTGGTTTAAACCCATTTATGACAGGGTTGGCCCACATGTCCGTGCTGATGAGGCAGCTTAAACCAACACATTTTGTTTGACCGTTGACACGAGGGACCCACATCTAACCTTCTATCATGTTATTTCCCCTCAAATCATTATTTTTCCTGAACATTACTTCAAACAGTACTGATGCGTGTTCGTCGGTGGCGCCGGTGATGAGCGAGTTGGCCGCCGCTCCACCGGACGGGCCAGACGCTGCGCTGGCCTCCGCACGGGTTGGCAGGCTGGCCCAAGCGTGACTCACGAGCGAGAAAGCCGTTGCGCTGGCCTTCGCTCGAGCCAGATGGCTGGCCTTAGTGCGGCGCGCGTGAGCAAGCCGCCCGCGCTGCCTTGCCAATCTAGCTAGCAAACCTTGCATACAAGCAGCTGGACGGAGCTATCTTGGCTAGCTAGTGGCCGCGAGCGCCGGGCGGAGCTGGCATCCGGGCTGCCGCAACATGGGCTCCACACCGCCGGCGGTTTTGACCTTGCCTTCTGCTGGCGGCGGTAGCTGCGTCCCATGGCCGAGGATGACTAGGTGGACGGGCCGGAGGTAGGAGGTCACTCGAGGATTTTTGTTCGTAAGAGCATGTAGAATGGTTGATAAGGTAGTCTTATCTTAAGTCTGCCACGTATGCAAGTGGTAGTAGTTTCTTGGCATTTTAGTGGTTTCTTGCATCATTAGAGCAAGTACAATAGAGCTGAGTCAGCGGGCTATAAGAAATAAACTACTACTACATGTTGGCTATTAGATGGGCTGTAGATGACATGGCACTGGCTTATAGCCAGCAGCTGGCTATACTATTAACCATGCTCTTAGGGGTTTCTTGTAAGGAACAATGTGCATACTACTAGCGACAAAAGGTGATTCTAGGTTGCGTTGTACTCCAACGAGTACTACTAGTGGTCGCGGGAGTGTATACCTCGTTTTGTGGGTTCGATCCCGGCCGAACGCACGACGGCCTTTTTATAAAATAGTACTACTACACTTCGCTGCGAGCCAATATTTTACACGGGTAGTTTGAGTTTTGAAGTCAAACGGACGTGCGGCCCCACAATCTGGGTGCACTGGACAGCCTAGCCACGTGAACGGGTTTTCCTTCCCAGCATCCTGTGGCTCGCGTGCTCGCCCTTGCCGCACCTTGCTTGCAGCTTCCAGCTAGTAGCATATTTAAACTAGCGCATCCCAATTAAGCCCGAGGAGCCGGAAAAGCCTGGTGGGGTATTGGGAACTGTGCAATATGGCTCTGTACGTAAAGTTCTCTACTACTACTGTGTAGCTTGTGGCATTGCATGCATGGACTTCACTCCATTATCGGCTCTACTATAAAAGAAATTCCTCTTGCCGTGTTTTTTTGAAACGGAGGCCAAAGCTTTGCTTCATCTCATTCATAAAGAAGGAACTACTAACAAAGTTCGACAAGATCCATTACACCTCCACAAATGGAAGCGAAAAGCCTAGTCTCGCTATATCAAATAACTCAAATGTTCTGCCCCCGCAGTAACCGTCGCTGATAAACAGGCTGCTAGTGTGTGCGTGAGAGGAGCGGCTGAGTAGGCCAGCTACGTGAGAGGAGCGGCTGAATAGAGCATCGAGAGTACCCACTAGACCACTACGCAGGTGTACTTCCCCTGCATTGATAGTACATCGATGGTTCTAGAGAACAGTAGTACCATCCACTTCCAACTGTAGCTCCTTGGCCCTGATATTCAAGAGTTCAAAACTGGTGCACTATACTAGACTAGACTAGAAGTACAGTACACCGCACTACTAGTTGAGAAAAGTAGTACTAGTACTGCTACAGTATGAGTACGTACTCCTCCGTCACATAATGTAAGACATTTTTTGACACTAGTTGGCGTGTACAAAAAATGGCAAAAACATACCCAAAATTTCTTAATCCATGCCAAAAACTACTACCTAGTGCCAAAAATTTCTTACTAGTGTTATTATTTACAGTATAATGCAATCCCATAACGTTCCATAATCCCTTTCTTTCAAAAAAATCACTTCTGGAGAGAAGATTGCTATCTCCACGCGAGCTTCTCATAGGCCAGCGCCACCGCATGCATTCATGTGAGAGAGAAGGAGACATCCATGCAGCATGCAGAGAGAGGAGAACGCGGGCGGACAGCCAATGGGCTGCATGGGGCATTTATAGCTGCTAACTCCTCCCATCCACACGCCAGGGGTATTTCCGTCCAAAAAGCATGCAGCGAGCCCCTGCCTTGGTATCCGGGTCTGCTCTTATGCGCAGAGTAAAAAGAATCGGAGGGAGTACTATTAGTAAATAATAGCCTCACCCTTCGCTGAGGAACGATCTATAGTTGGAAGGGACGAGGCCCTGCGGTTACTACGATCTTATCTCCTCCTCGCCAGTTCCCCTCCCCCCGAAGAGAAGGCAGTGCGTCGCTGCTCCCATTGATTCGCCAGGCGGTTCTCCTCCTCGTCGGGGCTAGGAGACCTTGAACGACGATCTTGTGGGAGAAATCGCACGCCGCTCCGACGTCCTCACCGCCACAAGGCTCGGTGCTTCCTGCACCAACTTTTTCAAGACGCTGCTTAAACATGCCATGCTTGTTGGTCTTCCATGCTTCCTCGAGGAGCAGGTTATTCTATGGGACAATCCTTTGAACAGTCCACCGCTCCCTGGCCATGATTGCACGTTGACTCTGCTAGAGTTGCCGACGTTGAGAGGTAGTCGGATTTTGTCCGATGAGTAGGTCAGTAATGGAGTTTGATCATGTAGTACATATTTATTCCATTTCCATCCCGTAATTTGTCCGCTGCCCACCATCTTATATATAGGTCTGGGTCGGTGCCAATGAAGATTGTCTCACATACCTCCGGCCGGATACCACCATCATTTTGCACAACATCCACAGCAGTGCGGCCGTTCCGGTAGACCCCTTCTCCACCATTGGGATCGTCCTTCCGGACTGGCTGGGCAAGAATACGTATGATGATGCCTACATGAGATTGAAGAAGATAGCAATTGCGGACCCGCCGACAAAGCGACGCGGCTCCGACGATTACTATCTCATCGCGGTGTTTGACATAAGGATTGCCATCAATGCAGGAGGCAGTAACGGCAGAGGCCGGCGCATGTTGGCGGCGGCAGATTTGTACCCCTACACGTTCGAAGACGCCGTGTGCCATCTAGGCTGCATCTTCATGGTGACAAGCCAGGGGACATGTTTCATCTGGTTGACATCCTACGGTATGGGAGATTACAAACGGAATGCACAAACCATCATTTGCATCCCTAACGGTACTCCATTATTTTGCAGGGACTAGTCATCCCCCGATCAAAATAAGATCGCCGATCCTGGATGTGCATTTGCATCCGCGATTCGGTCTAACCTAGAACCTTGTAGCTGACTTTGGCATATTGGGATCAACTATCTTAGCAGTCGTTACCCATGGTACCACTGATGTGCAACATGCTCACATAATCTACCACGATCGGACCGTCAGCATCTACCCACGTATTCCATTTTTTAACCCTCTCGCCTTCTCTTTCATTATTGTACTAGTAGTATACTTTGTAGTACTAGTAGGAGTACTTTTTACCTTGGAGGGCGCGTATAGCTAGCTAGGCCCTTGAAGACTTGAACCCACTAGCTGCCACCATTTTTGTTTTTCCATGTCTTACTATCTCGTCCATGTAGCCAAGAGTGGCTATATATAAAAAGCCGGTTATTTTACTTCCTCTATACCGGAGTAGTACTATTTGCTGCACAGTATTACTGACCGCCACATTTGAGCACAACATTTTACTTCCTCTATACCTTGACTATGTATGTCACCATGTGTCCAGATCTGGGATGTCGCGTGTACCAGATGAACGGCGCCGAGTTCGACCCCCGTGATGCTACGTGGCTGCCGAGGAACACTCTTGGAGAGTACTCGCTTTTCATCGGGGACAACTACCCCATTGTGAAGCGGTTGCCACCTTCCGTGCACGACACGGAAGGCCTGCCGTTCATGAAGCATGGTGGTGTATTGAGTGCACACCGCCGGATGAATGACATGCTGGGACACGCTATCCCTGATTTATGCCGCTTCAGCTTGGATGAGTCTCCATCGTGTGGAACCGGACTAGAAAGCTGTGACAATGATTCCCGTTGCCCACCGCTATGGATCGTGCCATCCATGAAGAACACCTGGGACTGGAACCTGGAGGAGGACATGTAGCCCATCTATAACGTGTAAGTGGAGTACAGTAATTGTGAATGGTAGCGTTGTGAATATATGTAGACTAGTCGTGCACAAATTTATCACATGAGCTGGAGATGAACTTGTGTCGCATACTGGCATTTGTCCTTTAGAATTTATTACTAGTAAATGTGTTATGTGTACGTGCAACTTGTGTGGTTGTTGCACCGGCTCCAACACGCTCTTTGAGAAAAAAAGGTGGCACAGCTTTGGATATACGTGACGTGGCGGCATCATACAGTAGCATCATTCGCTATAGTTGTACTAGTACACTCCTACTAGGACGACAACTCCTATAAAACCTTGCACTTGGCTTGCCTATTCGGGAGGTTCAACAGTTCGTACTCGTGTGAACCTTGCACTTGGCTCTTCGCCTCTTCAGAAGGTCCAACAATGATGATACTACAGTACAATATTCTTCTAGCAATCTGACACCGATTGAACTACTACACGTCCACCGCGAGGGCGAGGGCGAGGGAGACGGAGAGGGAGAGGGTGATGTAGTCAAAACCCTCTCCTCGTCCTGCAAACCACCGCGTGCGTGGGCGAGGGAGAGGCGTAGTAAGCAAGCTTCTCCTCGTTCAGCGAGTTGACGGGACACATCAAAGCAGTACTAGTACTAGTAGTAGTAGTCCATACTACGTCCTTTCCGATTAATATGGCTTAATTTGAAACGAGCAAAATACACTGGCGGTCAACGTATGTAACAGTATGCTCTTTACGGTCACTATATATAGTTTTGCGGCGATTATGCAATCACTAGCTCATCGTAGAGCACCATATTGCACCCTACTGACCGACCACATAGTCGACGTGGCACTTTGTTGACTGGTTAAATTGTCACCTGGTTTCTGGGTCGCACCTGTCAGTTGGCAGAGCAAAGAAATCAGTTAAACAAAACTTTACGCAGGCGCGACATGAGTCCAACCCTTGCGCGCGAACTGCCCTGGCTGTGTATGTGAGTGCATGCACGTATCCTCCCGCGGTCTTCCAACAAAGAGTGTACTACATGATGTACATCTACACTTCCAATGTGTTTAGCCTTTAATCTAAATCGATATTGATTGACTAATGCACCAACTTGTGCTGTAGGTATAGGCTACATGTCTATCCTTAATTACAGCATGCAACGGCCTTCATTTAATCTTCTTATCTCAATGGTCGCATGCACACATAAGTCTGCTACTTTTGGGCGTTAATTATGCCCTCGTCAATGTGTAAATCTCTAAATGTACAGTCTTTCACGGACGTAGGGAGTAGGTTGAGCACTTGAGCGTGAGCGTGTGTGTTGCGTCGTGTGCTGTGTGCCGCATGGGTGCGTGAGTGTTGCGTGTGTCCATGTGTACGTGTGAGTGTTGCATGTTGCATGCATGCATGCATGGGGCTTACTCCCTCCCATTGACATGTCCATTTGGCTATAGATTTCAACAAGTGACTAGGTACGAAGCAAAATGAGTGAAGTGAGCATAGAGGCATAAGGATACTGTAGAAAGGAAGTCCTCGCGATCCAGTTATTCCCCATCTCGGTCAGAGAGAACTATTCAACTAGTCTTCACAGTGAAGTGACAATACACACTCCAGCAGATGGGACACGTAATTAATAAGCTGAACCAGCGTGTTGGAGTTACTAAATCAGTCGGTTATGTTTGGTAGTCTCAAGTCATTGAAAGCATGCACAGCCCACATATCTTATTGGTTGATATGCCACAAAACAAAAAACGAGAAGGGAGTTAATGTACGGTGCCTAAGTGTTTTGGGATTATTTGGTTTTCGTAAGGTGACTTACACACCTAGACGGAGGGAGTAGTAGAATTGAGATTGAATGCACTTTCTTCCCCGTCTTCCACTCTTCTTCCTCCTCTCTTCTTCTTTCTCCTCTCTTCCCCATCGTCGGCCGCACACCATTTACCCCCGCTCACTGCTCGCCCGCCCACGCCATCTTCCTTGGTAGCTCGCGCGTACCATATCCCCCCGCTCACTTCTCGGCCACACGAGGAGAAGCTTCTTTGCTTGCCCGCCCGAATCCACTTCCCCGCTGGCTCGTAGGCACCGAAAACCCCAATGGCAGAACCGACTAACACGCAGAGCCGCGATTGGAATTCCCTCCCTGATGTTTTCTTGGAGCAGATCTGTAGTTTTATGGACCTACTCAGCACCGTGCGTCTGGCCGCATGCTCGGTGTCTTTGTACCGTCTACTCGTCTGCAACCGGCTGGCTCTTTTCAAGACACCCTGCTTGCTGATGCCCGATCCTCGCAGGTGGCCTAGACACCGACTTGACGATCCTACGGAGGTTGCCGTGGTGCCCCTCGACATGCTACCACTACCCATCCACGTGTCCTTCATGCGCGGCCACTACTGGGCGGGCATGAAGGCCAACTGGATCGTCCTCATCCACCACACCGGTAGTCCGTGGCGTCTCATGGATATCTACACCCAGCGAGAGATTACCCTTCCATCGTTGGATACCGCCGCCATTGAGCCTCGCGGCCCGCCGGACACTCCTGCCTACTATGCACGAGACGCGTCAAGCTTTTGGCTCGACCTCTGTTTGCAGAAAGTTGTAATCTGCGAAGTGCCCACACCATCAGAAGACTACATGGATTACAAGCTCATTGCCTTGTTCAACAAGGGATTAGTCTATCTGGAATCCGGTCACCATACATGGTTATGGCTCATCATCAATCCTGTTGAGGAAACATTTCTGTCTGATGCTATAGTGCACGATGGCATCGTTTACGCGGTCGACGCATAGATTGGCTACCTATATTGGTGAAATCTATTGTCGTGTAATTGTTCTATCTCATCTCATCTTTACCTTATGAATACGACTGCATGTTCATTTGTTACAAATTTAGAATGCATAACATGTCTATAACCACATCATTGTTATATGTTCCTCTCATTTCCTAGATTTTTATGCCCACACATGTTATTGTTAGAGTTGATATGAGAACAATTGGCATCTAATGATTGTTAGAATACATATTATGAGCATAACATCATGATTGCTATATGTTACTCTCGTTTACAAGATTTTTATAACAACGCATGTTATTGCTTAGAGTTGATATGAGAACAGTAGTAGTAAGTGCTATGGTAGAATATGAGTAGGCGCTGTCATAGCTGTTTTCCTCTCATTGTTACATGATGTTTGAACCATGACATATTGCTAGAATATGAAAGCCATTGGCTTATTTTTTTAACTTGGGGTATGATTATGACCACGGCATTGCAATTCTCTGTCTATGATATGTGTCACTATTAAAATAATCTTAATTCCACACATACTCTGAACATGATTGTTTATTTTTGTCCTTTTGGTCTCCAATTTGAATTTTTGCAGCAGACGCAAATGCGCTGGCCTTCATGATTCTAGGACCTGGAATCATACCAGTCGATGGGTGGTGGTTTATCGCTCATTCAGTTGACGGCGGTCATTTGATGCTCATTCGCACGTACCAAATTGACCAAACCATTACATCAAACCACATGCAGTACAATGTGGGGCGTTCATGACATTGATGGCTATGGCTGCTTCGTGTTCGAGAAAGATCCCAGCTCCGTTGGGCCAGGCGTATTCAACTGGAGGCGGTTTTACAGCCTCGGCAACCACTCCTTGTTCCTCGGGCTCAATTATCCGATCATCCAACCAATCATCGATCATATCACCGGCGATGATTACTGTGCTATGCAACTTCCATTCGCGAGGGGGGCTGTGTTTACACATCATACCATGGGTTTCATGAATCACCATATCCAGAGATTCGTCGACACAGCTTGTTGCCAGATAATCTTCAGTGTGTGAAAGGCATCAAGCTTCCATGCGATGGATGGCTTTTGCAAACCCGACATGCATCGATGTGGTTCATGCCAACAACAAATATGCACAACTTGATTCGTGCTGATATCTAGACTGAGCCATGTATTCTGCTGCTGTAGCACGACCCTCTTTTGTTGTTTTGTTGGATATTATGTACTGTTGTTAGTTTGAAGCACTCCTCTAGTTTGAAGGATAGATACCTTCCTGGGATCAAGTGCATCCTAACTCACCTGTGTAGGATGTACTGATAATGATGATGGAGATGTTGTGCAGAAGCCATATATATATCAGTTAGGCTTCAAGTGCGTACTTGTTAGTTAAACCTATGTATAAATTGTGACACTAAATACGACTAGTAAGTAGTACAGTAGCAGTACTAGTATACGTCGGTCAAATTATTCATCATGTCCACACATTGAATTGACGTGACAACACACTGCGCATGAGGTGACACAAGAATCCCGGTGGCGTGTTCGGGTATTCTGGACTTCAGATTTGGAGTACCACTTATCTGTCGAAATCTTTCATCATTCACTTAAAACAGTTGATTGATCATACATTGAGTACCATATAACTGGAATTACCGATGCAAGTCGAAGAAGGATTGGCCCATGCTGTCGGCTGGCGTCAAGTTCGATCCCACGGATCAGGAGCTGATCGAGCACCTTGAGGCCAAATTGAGTGCTGACAGTGCGAGATTTCAGTCTCTCGTCGATTTGTTCATACCAACCATCGACAACGAGCACGGCATATGTTACACCCAACCTGAGAAACTTCCAGGTAAGACACCGATCGGCTGTCTACTTGCACAAACATATTCCTTTGTTAATAGATCTATTTTTCTTTTTTGACGCAGACCTGGTGAAGCAATTACAATTTGACAGTTAATAAAAAGTGAAACATGTGACTGCAACATGCCAAAGATGTTATGAAAATGCCAACTAGGTACACTAAAACCTGTATTCCACAATACTGCAGGTATCACACTGAGTGGCCTAAGGAAGCATTTCTTCCAACGCAATTCCGGGGCGTTCAAAAGGGGCGTGTGGACGCGTCGCAAGATACAGTCGGAGTGCGGCATGCACGCGATGTGGCACAAGACCGGCAATACCTTGCCGATGATGGTCAACGGTCGGCAGACGGGTAGCAAAAAAGGTTCTGGTGCTGCACACCAACAAGAACTTCGACCAGCAGAGGACCAACTGGGTGATGCACCAGTACCACCTCGGGGACCTGGAGCAAGAGAAGGAGCGGGAGCTGGTCCTCTGCAAGATTTTTTACCAGACGAACACTAGGGCCAGGAGTAAAAAGATTATAAGTTAGTTTGGTATTGGTAGTTGTACTACCTTGTCGTCTGCAAGTTGGTATTGTTGTTAACGATCTTTTGGTATGAACTTGCATTTGCTTCCAACCATCATGCCGAGGGTCGATGTGGATATAAAGCTGAATCATTTGTTTCGAAACGAATTTTCAGGCACCTGATTTTTATTTGATGGGTAGCATAAGCACCCGCCGTTCGAATTCCCAGTTCTCCAATTTTTTCGAAACAAGTGCATGCACTTATTATCATGATAAAAATACAATATCCGTGCTGCATCCCAGTTATCAGTCTGTACTTGCATGATTCTCTCGTTTCTTGATCACGTATATTGTTTTTTCAGGTCGAGCAAGTTTCAACTAGGCTGTAGATTGCCCAGGGTTGTTTTGTTTTTAACAGGCCCAGCCCATGACGACAACGGGGCACAAAGATCCAGCAGGTATCTACTGGACTCTGGCCTGCCAGCGTTAGGTATATTTTGTCTTACAACATCCGCAGGCAGTTTTTTTACTGAATCAAACACACAGCCCAGTTCTATTTTCCTCTTGTAACGCATGTCCTACATCCGTTTTCTAATCTCTACTTATAGTTTTACTAGTTCATATACACGTATCATTATATTGAAAACACATAAAATTCTCTTTTCATATTTACATCCTAATTTTTGTTGTTTTTTCCCACCCAGCGCTGATTTTTTTACCACTGGTTTTCCCTTAAACCAACTAAATTGTCCCACGTCTTATTTGCTTACAAAAACAAAACGATTTTTTGGCAAATCAATAAGTTCTTAAAAAAATGTTTATCATTTCAGGATTACAACAGTTCGGACTCCACCGAAACATGCAAAATAAGGTTGGACTTTTTGACCGTGGTCCTGGGCAGAAAATGGGTTGTAATAAATTACTTAAGAATTAGCAAATGGACTGCAAATTATAAAAAATAGCAAATGGGCTTTATGTTGTCTGCCACAGATTTGGAGGCTGACTTGTGGGCCTACTAAGTTCATGCATACACAAGGTTTCTCAAAAAAGAAACTTAGTCAACAATCGACTCTACCAGCGTCAGACCGTTAGATGTCAATCTAACGGCAATCGTGCTTCTTCAGTCTCTGATCTTCCCGCCCCAACCATCCAAACCAGCGCCGTCGGAACCGCCTGGTATCGCCTCCCGTGGCCGGCAGTGCTGCCGGGAAGGCCTCACAGCCCCATCATACTCACATTCCTGGCCTGTCTATCCCTCTACTCACCCACACCTCCTGTTATTTTCCGGCGACGGCAGCCGAACCAGTCAACCCTCGTACTCTCCACCGCATGGGCAGCCACTGTCGTGTCTTCCCCGGCTCCGTGTCGTTCCCTTCGTAGGCCTCACCGTCGTCCACCGCCCTGGTGCTCTCGGCGCGGCGTGGTCAACGATGTCCATCCAACGACCATAGTGCTACTTCAACCTCTGGTCTTCTTGCCCCAGCCGCCCAAAGCAGCGCTGGTCGTGCCGCATGCTCCTGCCTCCCGTGGCCGGCTGTGGTGCCGCGGAGGCCTCACTGTCCGCATACTACTCCCACCACTGGCCAGGCCATCCCTCCACTCACCCAACCCCATGTTATTCTGCGACGACGGCAGCCTCACACCGCAGCCGAACCAGTGAACCCTCGTACTCCTCTCCGCGTGGGCATCCACTGCCGCGTCTTCCCCGCCACCGCGTCGTCCCCTTCCTAGGCCTCGCCGTCGTCCACCGCCGTGGTGCTCTCGGCGCGGCGTGGTCAATGTGGTCAATGACCGACTTCCATTGGAAGAGTACTGTATGTGGAGAGGCTGACAGATGGGTCCACGGCAGCCGCAAGGAAGTCCCTCCTTATTACGCGCAAAATAATTATTCCTCCACCTGACAGCAGGGAACCACCGGACGGGCCACCAGTATTTCACGGAAAAAACGTTCCCCCCTGACTGCTGGGACCCATCAAACGGGCCACCGTATTTCGCAAAAAAAACGTTTGCCCCTGACTGCTGGGACCCACCGGACGGACCACCGCATTTCAAGAAAAAAACGTTCCCCTCGCTTTCAGCTCGGACCCATCGGAAGTGCCTCCTTATTACGCACAGAAAAATGAATACTCCCCCTGCTAGCTGGGACCCAACCTGGTGGGAGGCTGACTTGTGGGCATACTAAGTTGACGAGGATGGAGGGCTTTGTCAACTTAGTCAATATGAACGATTCTAGCTCCAGTGACCATATGATGTCCATCCAACAGCCGTAGTGCTTCTTCAACCTCTGGTATTCTTGCTCCAGCCGCCCAAAGCTGCGCTGGTCATGCCGCGTGCTCCTGCCTCTCGTCGCCGGCTGTGATGCCATGGAGGCCTCACCGCCCCCTACTACTCCCACCGCTGGCCCATGCTATCCCTCTACTCACCCACACCCCCTATTATTCTGCGGCGACGACAGCCTCACGTCGCAGCCGAACCAGTGAACCCTCGTACTCCTCTTGCGTGGGCATCCACTGCCGCGTCTTCCCCGGCTCCGCGTCGTCCCCTTCCTAGGCCTCGCCGTCGTCCACCGCCTTGGTGCTCTCGGTGCGGCGTGGTCAATTTGGTCAACGACCGACTTCCATCAGAAGAGTACTATACGTGGAGAGGCTGACAGCTGGGTCCACAGCCACATCCCAGTTTTTTTGTGATTTTCCAAGTAAGTCGCTTTGTCAGGCCTGTTGGGCTGCAAATCTTTCAAGACGAGGAGAGCTTCATTCGGCTGGCCGAGAAAATGGCCCATCAGTAATGAGAAATGGGTTGTACATTTTTAAAACACATCAAACCGGCAATTAGTTTAAAATATATTTTTTTCATTTCAAGATTTCAAATTACATTAATTTTTATGCATGGAGAATTTGTTGGATTTTATATTGATATACATTTATTTTTAAAATCAGTTTGAATGTGCGTCGAAATTTCGGGATTGAAAACAGTTCGGACCGCACCGAAATATGCAAAATTTCGTTAATTTTTTAACCGTGGCCACAATATGGGCTGTAATGCTAACAAAAAGAATATGGGCTCCAAAAAATCCTTAAGAATTAGCAAATGCATTGTAAATTATTAGAAATAATGGCAGATGGGTTGTATGCTGTTTTCCACAGATTTGAGGCTTTCCTAAAAAAAAGGTTGACGCACAAGCAGTGACTGTTGGATGTCCATCGAACGGCCGTCGTGCTTCTTCAATCTCTGCTCTTCCTACTCCAGCCGCTCAAACAAGCGCCGGCGGGACTGCCTGCTCCCTCCTCCCCGCGGCCAGCTGTGCTGCCGCGCAGGCCTCACCACCCCACCATACTCCCATCGCTGGCCTAGCCATCCCTCTACTCACCCACACCTGCTGCTATTCTCCAGCGACGGCAGACGAACCAGTAAACCCTCGTACAGTCATACTCCCCTCCGCGTGGGAAACAACTGCCGAGTCTTCCCTGCCTCCGTGTCGTTCCCTTCCTAGGCCTCACCGTCGTCCACTGCCCTGGTGCTCTCGGCGCGGCCTAGTCAACGTGGTCAACGACCGACATGCATCTGAAGTGGATTGTACGTGGAGAGGCCGATAGCTGGGTCCACGGCCGCACGCAAGGAAATGCCTCCTTATTAAGTGCAAAATAATGATTCCTCCACCTAACATCAGGGACCCACCGAAAGGGCCTCTGTATTTCGCGAAAAAATGTTACCGCTACTGACAGCTTGGACCCACCAGCTATATCTTCGCACGCAAGGAAGTGCCTCCTTATTACGCTAAAAAAATGAATACCCCCTGCCAGCTGGGACCCACCTTGGTGGGAGGCTGACTTGTGGGCCTACTAAGTTGACGGGGACGGAGGGCTTTGTCAACTTAGTCAATATGCACGATTCTAGCTCCAGTGACCATACGATGTCCATCCAACGGCCGTAGTGCTTCTTCAACCTCTGGTCTTCTTGCTCCAGCTGACCAAACCAGCGCCGGTCGTGCCTCGTGCTCCTGCCTCCCGTGGCCGGCTGCGATGCGGCGGAGGCCTCACCGCCCCCTACTACTCCCACCGCAGGCCAGGCCATCCCTCTACTCACCCACACCCCCTGTTATTCTGCGGCGACGGCAGCCTCACACCGCAGCGAACCAGTGAACCCTCGTACTCCTCTACGCGTGGGAATCCACTGCCGTGTCTTCCCCGGCTCCGCGTCGTCCCCTTCCTAGGCCTCACCGTCGTCCACCGCTCTGGTGCTCTTGGCGCGGTGTGGTCAACGTGGTCAAGGAACGGCTTCCATCGGACGTGGACTGTACGTGGAGAGGCTGATAGCTGGGTCCATGGCCGCAGCAAGGAAGTTCCTCCTTATTATGTGCAAAATAATTATTCCTCCACCTGACAGCCGGGACCCACCGGATGGGCCACCGTATTTCGCCCCCCTGATTGTTGGGACCCACCAGCTACATCTTCGCACGCAAGGAAGTGCCTGACAGTCGGGACCCACCTGGTCAAATCGTACGTAGCGTTGTCATTCTGGTCGCGAACGTGTACGTACATATATACTGGTCGATGTAGAGGTGCGCACGTAGCATGTACACATACGTACAGCGGCCAGGGTGCAAGAAAGAAAATACAGCCATGTATGTGTACATACGGGCGGGGTCTCGAATGCCTACTCGTGCATACATACGGCCAGGGCTTGTGTACTTGGCTGGGTCGGAACAGAGGATCAACGTCGTCGTAGTGTTCATGGGGAGGCAACGGAATGCGTCGTGTTCATGGGGAGGCAACGGAATGCGTCGTGTTCATCAGGAGGGCTTGGATGGAACAGGCGATGGAAACGAGGCCTGGCGTACCGCAGAACGGAGGAAACGGCCTTGTGTTCGACCGGCCACGTTCAAAACAGAGTCCTGTTCATCGGGAGGGGTCTGGCGTACCGCAAAACGGAGGAAACGGACCTCCTACGGTCGAAACGGGGGTCCTGTTGATTGGGAGGGGTGTGGCGTACCGCAAAACGGAGGAAATGGACTTGTGTTGGAGTGCTACAGTCGAAACGGGGGTCCTGTTCATCAGGAGGGGTGTGACCTACCGCAAAACGGGACTCCACGGGATACAGTTCATCTCCTCCATCGACCTCCTCCGTCCTCCATGGGCTCCTGTTCATCCAGCCTCCATCGCGCGCTACTCCACCGGCTACTGTTCAACCACCCCTCCACCGTCTACTGTTCATCCAGCCCTCCACACCACGGGGTCCTGCTCAAACACCCCTCCACGGGCACGCCTCCACCGTCTACTGTTCATCTAGCCCTCCACACCACAGGGTCCTGTTAAACCACCCCTCCACCGTCTACTGTTCATCCATCCCTCCACACCACGGGGTCCTGTTCATCCACCCCTCCACGGGCACCCCTCCACCGTCTACTGTTCATCCAGCCCTCCACCACACCACGGGGTCCTGTTCATCCAGAGGCAACGCCACCGCTCACTGTTCATCCAACCCCCCCCCCCCCCCCCCCCCCCCCCCCCCCCCCCCCCCCCCCCCCCGCGCAACGCTCACTGTTCATCCCATCGATCGGCTTTGGTTAGCAGCAGTAGCGAAGGAATCGCTTGATCGGGTTTAGTTAATAGCCATCGATCGATCGCTCGGGTTCAGTAACGCGTAGCCTGCAGTGCAATCGCTCGGCTTCAGTTAGAGCCCAACGCCTCGCTCGGGTTCAGTTACAGCCAACGCCTCGCACACGCGCGCGTACGTGTATGAGAGAAACGCGCATCGCTCGGCCCCCGACCTCCCACCGTAACCGGGAACTCCCCGAAATTTTCCTCCCCCTCGCTTCTACCACGGTTTTTTCCGTCATGGACGGCCCAAAGAATGTCATGCAGCTGCGTGTCCGGCCCACCTAGGACGAAAAGCCGATTTTCTGTCATGATTTTTTTCATAGAAGTAGGAGCCCACCACATCTATGATGATACCGGGTTTTGTCACAATTATCATCATAGAAGTGTCATATGTATGACAGAAAAAAAAATTGTTCGGCCCAAAATGTCACGGATGTGTCTTTTTTTTTGTAGTGACAACAGAGGCAGGTGTGGGCCCAAGACCTATGAAGGGAAGGTGGTCCACAACATGGCTAAAAAAATTAATGTTGAGCTGGGCAATAACCACCCTTTGACAGTGAAACAAACACCCAAGGGTCAAGTGTTTAAGAAGAAATCGGTGTTCTAGAAATTACCTTACTGGGAGATTCTACGTGCACGTCACTGCATCGATGTCATGCATGTAGAGAAAAACATATGTGAAAGCATCCTTGGTACTTTGCTCAATATTAAAGGTAAAAGACAGGATGGTGACGGTTCACGCCTCGATATGCTTGCTGATCAATCAAAATGCAAGAGTGAAGCAGAAGATGATGACAAATTCAATAAAGCTCACCAGAGTTACATTTCAGTACAAAAGAAGCAACACAATTCTTCACCTATTTGTTGTCAGTTAAGACACCCTCTTCCTACTGCGCAAAAATCGGAAGTCTCGTGGATGTGATCTCAGGTAAAATGAAGTTGGGACACATGAAGTCACATGATTGCCACGTAATGTTGCCACAAATCATCCCTGTGGCCATCAGGAATATGATGGACAAAGATATAAGAAACACACTCATTGACCTCTATGATTTCTTCAACCAACTATGGCAGAAAGTTGTAGATTCTGAAGAGTTGGATCATATGCAATGATATTGCAAGAATATTGTTCAACCTAGAGATGTTTTTCCTACTGTCATTCTTTGATGTCATGTTCCATCTCAATGTGCACCTTGTCAACGACATAAAGTATGGTGGTCCTGTGTTTCTTTGCAACATGTATCCCTTCGAGCGGTTCATGGGAATACTGAAGCGATTTTGTCATAACCGAAACCATCTAGAGGCAAGCATCCTACAAGGTTATAGCGCAGAGGAGGTGGTTGAGTTTTGCACCGAATACATGAAACAAAGACCTATAGGTTTGCCCCTCTCTCGCCACGAGGGAAGGCTGAAAGGCAAGCCAGTCCTTGCTGTCACGCAAATGGCTGCACCCGGAGAATTGGCAGAGAAAGCCAATTTCACGGTACTGCTTAACAATCCAGTTCTCAGTGCTTGTGCCAAAGAACACTTGCAGGAGATACGCCAAAGCTTCTTACCAATGGTGCCTTCATTAGATGTGGAGATGAAGGAGCACACTAAGAACTACGCCGAATGGCCGAAGAATCGTTTGGCACAAGGATCCATCGACGACATTGTTATGTGGTTGGCACAAAGGCCATGACCTATGGTGTTGATGTCCCAAGCATATGACATAAATGGCTACACGTTCTACACAGAGGAACGTGATCAGAAGACCTCATATCAGAACAGCGTTGTTCCAATAGAATGCATGACTCTACATGAAGCTGATAAAAGGGTATACTATGGAACCATTAAAGAGATTTGGGAGCTTGACTATGTGAAAGTTAAGGTGGCATTATTTAGGTGCGCATGGATCCCTCTTGGTAATTTGAGGGTTGATGATTACAGGAAGACCTGCATTAATAGGACAACGATGGCATATCACGCGGACCCGTTCATTCTTGCAAGTGATGCTACCCAGATTTTCTTTGCGGAAGACCCCTTGCATAAGAACTGTCATGTAGTGATGCATGGGAAGAGAAGGGTACTGGGTGTCGACGATGTTGCCAATGAGGACGAGTACGATGAATTTGATGAGTTGCCAGCCAAGGGATCACACACCCGTGTAACAGAGAAGCGTAAAATCATCGGAAAACCCAAGTTCATTCGGGGTCAACGTAATGATCCCAGTTCCCCCATGTACATGGGAATTAAGCCGTAAGACTAGTCTTTATGCCTACACTACAACTTAATTCGTTCAATTTAACTATTGCGTGTACTGAATTTGTGAGTTATGCCTGGTTTTCTGTTGATGGAAGAACCGTTAACATGTTGACCTTGATATGCTGTCAGCTCAGGCAATGAATATGAACTATTTTTTGTTATTATTATTATTATATCATAGAGGTAGCACACTCAATTGATCTCCCTACAGTATGTGTGAACAAAAATATGCAATCTGGTTTGCGAATAGCACACGGTTCATTGTTGAAAGCCGTGTGCCAACCAAACCCCGCCCACGAACCAAGGCGTGCTTTCTGATTGGCCAATACCCAAACCCCATGGATCGTATGTCTGCACCGTTGGATGCTCCTAGATCGAACGACGATCCTCATCCCTTTCGACAGCACATACAGTTCCGGTTGTAATTTTTTTGCACAAAATGCACGTTAAACTAAAAAATGTCTTAAATATAGCTAATGATACCTGAAATGCGCCAGAAAATCAAACCTGTGGTATAATAGTGATTGCGTACCATGGAAATTTTTATGAGGCCAAACGATGAAGTCACCGGCCACAGGATTTTGAATTGACACGTCTCCTTTTGGAAACCATGATCCTTCATGTGAGATGCTCCGGTTTGGAAGGAGCGGTCATCAAAACTTGTGCCAAACTTTACCAATTTTTTCCATGGGGTCGTGAGAGCACGCCACGGGCACACATCAATTTTGATGATGCTCGGACTCCATCTCAATTTCCTGTAATTAAAATACCAATTGGGCCTACGCCAGTGGCCGCACCTCGTGGCCGAAATGTTTGAAACTTCTCCCTGCTTCTCGAACAAACGGATGAAAACTCACAAAGCGACGCACAAATGATTTAAACACCTTCTTTGCTAGGCTGATAGTAAGGGGGTATCATAGCTAGTATCATGCATGCCAACTAGGCAATTTTGATGAGCTTTCATATAATTAAATGAAGAAAGAGAGGGTTAAGTATCATATTATGAAACCGTATCATAATAAATGCCATGCTACTATGTGTCATGCATGACAATAAATAAAGTACTACATGATACTATGCATTAGAGCAAGTATAATAGAGTGACATAAGCAGGCTATAAGGAATAGAAATATATATATATATATATGTTCTTAGTTGGAGGAAAGAGAAGAGGAGAGAGAAGAGTAGCGCGCTCTTGGTTAGTAGCCAGCTGCAACACGAGACCCAAGACACTCTGTGAGGATGTAAGGTGGGCCAACTATTGATAAACTAGTACATATTTAAAACATATTATTGTACATGCCGGCTAAGAGGTTGGCTGTATATGACATGGCAAGTTCTTATAGCCGACTGTTGGCTGTATTATTTACCATGCTCTTAGTGAGATAGCTAGTATATCATAAACTAGCTAGTATCATATATATGCATGATACTAGTATATGATCGATAATACCTCCGTAATACGCACATAGTATCATAAGTTAGTATCTTAGGTTGCCTTATTAATTGCCATGCATGACAAAAAATAGTGCAGCACCCAGTGTACTTCGTCAGCTCCTTGTTACAAGGGGCTAGATCGACGTACTCTGGTGTGCAAAAGTTGATCTTTGGTCTCATTATGGACTCAAGGAAACTACACCACTACTTCCAAGTTCATGAGATCATGGTTGTTACTCGTTTTCCATTGCAAAGGATACTCCGAAACCCTGAGGCAACTGGCAAAATAGTGGAATGGGCTTTGGAGTTATCCAGCTTTGGATTAAAGTTTGAGAGCACTTCAACTATTCAGATCAGGGCATTGGCAG
Organism: Triticum urartu; assembly: GCF_003073215.2. Lineage (NCBI taxonomy): Eukaryota > Viridiplantae > Streptophyta > Magnoliopsida > Poales > Poaceae > Triticum > Triticum urartu. Next base: position 219,374,423 of record NC_053022.1, on the reverse strand, counting down.
AGTTTATTGTAGAATGGACGCCCACCCCTGATGAGGAAAGGACAGAGACAGCCATCCCCGGCAAGGAATCACCCCAAGAATGGATCATGTATTTTGATGGTGCTTTTTCACTAAAAGGTGCAGGGGTTGGTGTGCTTCTTGTTGCCCCATCTGTGGAGCACTTGAAGTATGTCGTCCAGATGCACTTTGCCTAGGAAGAAGCCACCAACAATACATCAGAGTATGAAGGTCTACTTGCCGGGCTCAGAATTACAGCAGAGTTGGGAATTAAGAAGTTGATCATTCGAGGAGATTCACAGCTTGTGGTGAGACAACTCAACAAGGATTACCAAAACACATTGATGGAAGCATATGTCGAGGAAGTAAGGAGATTCGAGGAGCACTTTGACGGGTGGCAAACAGAGCACGTACCCTGTGCGGAAAACATCATAGCTGATCACCTGTCAAAGTGTGCTGCACAGAAGCATCCTGTGGAACCAAGAACTTTTGTTCTCCATCTCTCTCAACCCTCCGTATTACTAGCCACAATGGCCCGGAAGAGGAGAAAGTTGTACTACGGTCCCGGTAGAGCCATCCTCTCCTAGCAGAGACCCTGCCGGAAACAACACCTCATAGCATGCCGGACTACCCCCTCCAGGTGGGCCTATGGACCCCGCGAACAAGGCTGGTGCTCCCGCAGCAGAGGAGGTGCCGCTAGTCCTCGTTGCTAAGCCCCAGGCTCCAACTTGGGAAAGGCACATTATCCACTTCCTCCAAACCGGAGAACTCCCTGGCAACCAAGATGAAGCTGAAAGAGTAGCCCGGAGAGCCAGTATGTACCAGTTTTTCGATGACACTCTATACAGAAGGAGACCCAATTGTGTGAAATGGAAGTGTGTTTGCCGGGAGGATGGAAAGGAACTACTGGTTGGGATTCACAGAGGACTGTGCGGCTCCCACATTAGATCAAGGGCATTAGTTGGGAACGCATTCCGATAAGGATTCCATTGGCCCATAGCCCTCCAAGATGCGGTTGAGTTAGTCATGAAACGTGAAGCCTGTCAGTTCCATTCCAAGAAAATACACCTGCCTGCCCAAGATCTTTAGACAATCCCTCTATGATGGCCATTTTCGGTCTGGGGCTCGATATCCTTGGCCCCTTCCCCCGAGCAATCGGGGGCTTTGAATTCTTGTTTGTTGCCATCGATAAGTTTACAAAGTTGCTGGAAGTGACTGCCATGAGAAAGGTGACTGCTCAGTCAGCTATCAAGTTCTTGAAATAATTGGTGTGTCATTTCGGAGTTCCAGCAAGGATCTTCACTAACAATGACACCCAGTTCACGAGCCATGCCTTCATGCAATACGTTCATACCCTCAGATGCAAAATCTCATTCGCTTCTGCGGCACCCCCCGGAGCAATGGACAACCTGAGAGGGCGAATGCTGAAGTGCTTCATGGACTCAAGACAGGATCTTTTGATACGCTGCAGAAGCACGACAGGCGGTGGATCGAGGAGCTGCCGGTAGTTCTATGGTCCCTCAGAATGACACCTAACCGAGCTACCGGGCAGATTCCCTTCTTCCTGGTCTACGGGGCAGAAGCAGTCATCCCCACGGAACTCATGTACGGGTCCCCTTGAGTGCTTGCCTACGATGAAGTAGCGCAAGATCAGCACCGGCATGGCAACGCTGTGCTACTCGAGGAAAAATGTCTCTGGGCTGCTACGCGTGTTGAACGCTACCAGCAATCCCTGCATCGCTATCATAGCCGCAGGGTTCATGCCCGGTGTTTTGAGGAAGGTGACCTTGTCCTTAGGCGCATTCAGTCTGCCAAGGGTACAAACAAGCTGTCACCGAAGTGGGAAGGCCCTTACCGGGTGGTACGAGTCACCAGACCAGGCATAGTCCGTCTAGAGATCGGGGATATCACACAGTTGCAAAACTCATGGAATATTGAGTATCTCCGTAAGTACTACCCGTAAGGTGCGAGGCTGCAGGGCACAGCCCGACAACCACCCTTTTGTACAGGCCTGATATGTCTCCAACGTATCTACTTTTCCAAACACTTTTGCTCTTGTTTTGGACTCTAACTTGCATGATTTGAATGGAACTAACCCGGACTGACGCTGTTTTCAGCAGAATTGCCATCGTGTTATTTTTGTGCAGAACTAAAAGTTCTCAAAATGACCTGAAAATCAATGGAGAATATTTTTGGAATATATAAAAAATACTGGTGAAATAATCAAGGCCAGGGGGCCCACACCCTATCCACGAGGGTGGGGGCACGCCTACCCCCCTGGGCGCGCCCCCTACCTCGTGGGCCCCCGGTGCTCCACCGACCTCAACTCCAACTCTATATATTCACGTTCGGGGAGAAAAAACCAGAGAGAAGGATTCATCGCATTTTACGGTACGGAGCCACCACCAAGCCCTAATCTCTCTCGGGAGGGCTGATTTGGAGTCCGTTCGGGGCTCTGGAGAGGGGAATCCGTCGCCATCGTCATCATCAACCTTCCTCCATCACCAATTTCATGATGCTCACCGCCGTGCGTGAGTAATTCCATCGTAGGCTTGCTGGACGGTGATGGGTTGGATGAGATTTATCATGTAATCAAGTTAGTTTTGTTAGGGTTTGATCCCTAGTATCCATTATGTTCTGAGATTGATGTTGCTATGACTTTGTTATGCTTAATGCTTGTCACTAGGGCCCGAATGCCATGATTTCAGATCTGAACCTATTATGTTCTCATGAATATATGTGATTTCTTGATCCTATCTTGCAAGTCTATAGTCACCTATTATGTGTTATGATCCGTTAACCTTGAAGTGACAATAATCGAGATACTTACCGATGATGACCGTAGTTTGAGGAGTTCATGTATTCACTAAGTGTTAATGCTTTGGTCCGGTACTCTATTAAAAGGAGGCCTGAATATGCCTTAGTTTCCAATAGGATCCCGCTACCACGGGAGGGTAGGACAAAAGATGTCATGCAAGTTCTTTTCCATAAGCACGTATGACTATATTCGGAATACATGCCTACATTACATTGATGAACTGGAGCTAGTTCTGTGTCACCCTATGTTATGACCGTTGAATGAGGAATCGCATACGACATAATTATCCATCACTGATCCAATGCCTACGAGCTTTTCACATATTGTTCTTTGCTTAGTTACTTTTCTGTTGCCACTATTACAATCATTACAAAACTACTACCGTTAATTTTGCCACCGTTACCGTTACTTCCATATTACTTTGCTACTAAATACTTTGATGCAGATATTAAGTCTTTCAGGTGCGGTTGAATTGACAACTCAACTGTTAATACTTGAGAATATTCTTTGGCTCCCCTAGTGTTGAATCAATAAATTTGGGTTGCAACTCTACCCTCGAAAACTGTTGCAATCCCCTATACTTGTGGGTTATCAGGACTATTTTCTGGCGCCGTTGTCGGGGAGTATAACTCTATTCTTTGAGTCACTTGGGATTTATATCTGCTGATCACTATGAAGAACTTGAAAGATCAAAGAACCAAGATTTTTCCCTCAACTACGAGGGGAGGTAAGGAACTTCCATCTAGCTCTGCACTTGATTCACCTTCTGTTTTGAGTAAACTGGCGACACCTACTCCTGCTACTCATTCTGATATGTCGCATGTTATTGATGATGTCACTTCTGCTTTGCATGATGCTTATGATGAAACTACTTCTCTACTTGATAATACTGTGCTACTAGGTGAATTTGTTGATGAACAACTTGCTAGGGTTAGAGAGAATGAAATTATTGAAACTGATAATATTGATGAAAGTGATGATGAAGATTCTCCCCCTAGATATGAATTGCCTGTTGTTCCTGAGGGTTATGTTAGGGATGAAGAAAGTGCTACAGACTTTTTACCTTGCAATGATAGATCTGATCTTAAGAAATTATTAGCTAAGCTTAAAGAAAAGTCTTTGAATGCTAGAATGAAATACGACCCTGCTTTCGCTACTTCACCTATCTATATGTCTGCTAAGGATTATGATTTCTCTGTCGATCCTGAGTTAATTTATTGCTATGAATCTGAAACTATTGTGGCACATCTTACTAAATTAAATGATATAGCCACCCTATGCAGGAATGATGAGAAAACTCGATATTACTTTATCCTTAAGTTGTTTCCGTTCTCATTAAAGGGTGATGCTAAAACATGGTTTAATTCTCTGGATCCTGGTTGTGTGCGTAGTCCCCGGGATATGATTTATTACTTCTCTGCTAAATATTTCCCCGCTCATAAGAAACAAGCTGATTTAAGGGAAATATATAATTTTGTGCAAATTGAAGAAGAGAGTCTCCCACAAGCTTGGGGGAGGCTTCTCCAATTACTTAATGCTTGGCCTGATCATCCTCTCAAGAAAAATGAAATACATGATATCTTTTATAATGGACTAACCGATGCTTCCAGAGACCACCTAGATAGTTGTGCTGGTTGTGTTTTCAGGGAAAGAATAGTTGATCAAGCTGAATTGCTATTGAATAATATGTTGAGTAATGAAAATGATTGGACACTTCCTGAACCAACTCCTAAGCCAACTCCAAAGAAAAGGGGTATTCTATTTCTAAGTCCAGAAGATATGCAAGAGGCAAAGAAATCTATGAAAGAAAAAGGTATTAAAGCTGAAGATTTTAAGAATTTACCACCTATTGAAAAAATACATTGTCTTGATAACCCGACACAGGTAGTAAAGGTAAATTCTCTCTATAGATTTGATGAAGGTGATATTCCTCGTTATAAGTCTGCTAGCCAATGCTTAGATGAGTTTGATAATTTTATTGTTAAACAAGAAAATGTCAATGCTTATGTTGGTAGACAATTGAAACGCAATGCTTATATCATTGAACACTTGAGTGATTATTTGTCTAGAGTTAAAGGTGAACTTAAACTTATTAGTAAACATGCTTCTATGGTTACCACTCAAGTAGAACAAGTACTTAAGGCTTAGAATGATTTGCTCAATGAATTAAATAATATGAAAAATGATAATGCTGTTAGAGTTATGACTAGAGGGGGTAAAATGACTCAGGAACCTTTATATCTTGAGTGCCACCCTAAGAGAATTGAGCAAGATTCTCCGAGAACTAATGTTGATGCACCTAGTTCTTCTAAGAAGAAGAAAAAGAAAAATGATAGGACTTTCCATGCTTCTAGTGAACCTGTCGGAGTAATCGACCACGGGTACCCCGAGGACGGCAAGACGATATTTCAAGACATCGGGGCTAGCAAAGCCCCTTAGTCCGACTGTCCGGCCGCTCCTGCCGGCTCCCTGTCCGACTCCTCTGCCCGGCCGGCTGCCGACTATGCCAACCAGCCGGCTGCCGACTGGACCAACCAGCCGGCTACCGACTGCAGCCCGACCTAACACCGACAAGACATCGACGAGACGGTCATACCGCGACGTCATCTACAGTGTATCTGTCCCTGGGCACTGTTTTATAAAGTGCCCCAGGGACAAGGAGGCATGCACGTCACATACACATCTCTCATGGGCATGGTGTCCCATGCCCACTTGTCCCCCATGCCACTACCTAGCTTAGGTAGTAAGCTAGCTCCCACTATATATATAGCTAGCCATCCATCCATCCACTCCCCCATTCTCACACACACTCACGGCCACAAGCCATGGCCATACATGGCCGGCCACTGGCATGCCTCGAATAGGCATATACCAGATCAGATGCACTGGGCACTGATCCCAGATACAGCTCCAGGAGCACTTTGTACTGCCCGATGTACACCCCAGATAGATACACTCAGACATGCAGCAGTAGGAGTATTATCTCTACGGAGAGCTCCGAAGCTGGGTAAACCACCGCGTGCTACTCGCATACCCGCTCCCGGGCCTATCAGCAGCAGTCTTACCCACACACTAAGCCCTTGTGGCATCTGTCGACTCGCAAGCCCCCCGTGAGAAATACCACGACAGAACCTGTTGTAGACAAACCTGAGAATCCCAATGATTTTTCAATTTCTGATGCTGAAACACAATCTGGCAATGAACATGAACCTAGTGATAATGTTAATGATGATGTTCATGTTGATGCGCAACCTAGCAATGATAATAATGTAGAGATTGAACCTACTGTTGATCTTGATAACCCACAATCAAATAATCAACGTTACGATAAGAGAGACTTCGTTGCTAGGAAGCATGGTAAATAAAGAGAACCATGGGTTCAGAAACCCATGCCTTTTCGTCCTAAACCATCCAAGAAAAAGGCTGATGAGGATTCTGAGCGGTTTGCTGAAATGATCAGGCCTATCTTTTTGTGTATGCGTTTGACTGATATGCTTAAAATGAACCCTTATGCTAAGTGCATGAAGGATATTGTTACTAATAAAAGAAAGATACTGGAAGCTGAAGTTTCAACCATGCTTGCTAATTATACTTTTAAAGGTGGAATACCTAAGAAACTAGGAGATCCAGGAGTACCAACTATACCAAGCTCCATTAGCAGAAACTATGTTAAAACTGCTTTATGTGATCTTGGAGCCGGTGTTAGTGTTATGCCTCTCTCTTTATATCGTAGACTTGATTTGAATAAGTTGACACCTACTGAAATATCTTTGCAAATGGATGATAAATCAACTGCTATACCTATCTGTATTTGTGAGGATGTGCCTGTTGTGGTTGCAAACATTACCATTTTAACGGACTTTGTTATTCTTGATATTCCCGAGGATGATAGTATGTCCATTATCCTTGGTAGACCCTTTTTGAATACTGCAGGGTTTGTTATTGATTGCAACAAAGGCAATGTCACTTTTCATGTTAATTGTATTGAGCATACGGTACACTTTCTGAAGAAACAACCTCAAGTCCACAGTATCAATTCTATTGGAAAATTTCAACAATTATTATTGGAGGATTTGAATTTCCTCTTCCTACTGCCAAGAAGAAATATGATATTCTTATTGTTGGCGATGTGCATATCCCAGTTGAGGTAACCTAGTGTTATTAAAAAAAATCCGGTTTCATGAAATTCGGAATGAGTTTGTTAACAAGACTTGATCAACCTTGTTAGTGGATTCCTTTTGATGAGCATGAGATGGATGAAGTTAGAAAGCACAACCTTCTGTACTCTCTTTTTACTTTCTGTTATTTAGTTTAAATAAAGAAAAAAAATAGTATTTTATGTCTGTTTTCTCAATTATCCTTGCAATAAAAATACCCCAAAATAAAGTTTCTCCAAATGCCCTGAAAATTTAATATGATTTTTTCCAGATTATTTAAGAATTATTGGCACTGAGAACACACGAGGGGTCCCACCATGTGCCCACGAGGGTGGAGGGCGTGCCCCCTGCCTCGTGGACCCCACGTGGGTCACCTCCACTTATTCTTGCACCCACACACTTCGTCTTCCTCCAGAAAAAATCATCCACCAGCTCAAACCCGTGTTCTAGCTCATCTTGCTACCATTTTCGATCTCCTTGCTCAAAGCTCTATTCACAAAACTGCTTTGGGGCATTGTTCTTCGGTATGTGACTCCTCCAATGGTCCAATTAGTTTTTGTTCTAGTGCTTTATTTATTGCAAATTTTTGCTGCTTAGGTGACCCTATTCTTAAGCTTGCATGTCAAATTTATGTGGTCAAAAGTAGTTTTAATGCATGATATAGCCTCTAGGCACTTGTAGGAGTAGTTGCTATCAATCTTGTTGAGTTTGGTTCACTTTTATTTTGAGTTACTAATTTTTTTAGAATTTTTTTAGAGGAAGAGATATGTTTAGGAAAATGTACCAAGGTGGTTCCCCAAAGAAGCAAGGATCCAGGCCCGCGATACGTGAGCCGGACTATGAACTACTAGGAGAAGGTCAAGTGCGAGCTTGTGAAAGGCCGTCAGAAGATTTTATGGTCCAAGCAGGAATTAAGGAGGAATTTGACGCGTATGTGCGTAATGCTGAACTTGAGGGCTTCGTGTCAGATAAGTGCCCCCAATATTATCACCTAACTGTTTATTTTGTGAGAAGGTTTAAATTTACATCATCACCCAATTCTCACACTGTCCTATTTGATCTCTATGATAAATCTTACACCACTGACTTAGAAGATTTTAATACTGCTTGTATACTCCCGCAGTGGGGTAATGTTAGTGAACCTCACAAATCTAAATTTAAAGAATTTCTTGCTAGTATCACTATGGGAGAATCTAGAGAAATAACACAAGCTACCATAGGGAGCATTCATTTTCCTGCCATACATTAATTTGCTCTCTTTATAGGTAGATGCATCAATGGTAAGGATGAGGCATGTAACATGTGTGTTCCCGATCTAAGTGTTCTCAAGAGTGCTATATTAGGAGATAAACAATACAACTTGGGGGCCATTGTTGCACGTAGGTTGCATCATAACAGTATTATTGGAGACTTGTTTGGTGGAATTTATGCAACTCGTGTAGCTAATTTTCTTGAGATACCCATACATGAGAATGATATTAAATTGCCTCCTACTTATCTATATTATAATGCCATGGTTCGTCATCAGTTTGTTGAGAGGAACGATCAGTTCCTCCAGTACCGACTAATCTTTGACAGGCGTCGCACTGTCCATGTTGCTCTCCCTGCTCCTGGTTTCTTTGACTTTCAGACAAAAGGGAGATATGTTATAACCAGGGAGGAGGAAAATGAGTATGAGAGGAGGGTGGACGCAGCTCACCTCCAAGCTACAGCTCATCAAGTAGTAGTTGCTGCATCTCAGTACGACCCCAGCTACAACTTTGGATTTCCACCAGGCCAGTCGTGGCCATAGACGAACTTAGGCCAAAAGCCTAAGCTTGGGGGAGTATGTATTTCTCACCGACATTATATTCATGTTCACACACTCATGCCAGTTGTCAGTGCTCATACTTTTTCATTGTATCTTTCATGCTAGTTTAATTTCTTTTTAAGCTTTCTTCTTGTGTGTTTGAAAAAACCTTAAGAAAACCAAAAAAATAGTTGTAGCTTTTAGCTAGTTTTCTTTCCATGCCTGTAGTTGTATTAATTAAAAAGAAAACCCAGAAAGATTTCTCGTTCTTATTTTGCTTGTTGGAAGCATTCTCGTGTAAATAGTTTTGTTTCTTTTCTTTTCTTTGAGGGTCGAGAGGAGAAGACCATAATGAAAATGTTGAGAGGCTCCCTTATGCATTATTGTTGATCTAACAGAGAGCCCATATTACCTTGTCTTCTCCCTTGAATTGAATGCTTGTAGATTCCAACTTAGTCCGATGCACGTGCACTATTATTATTATCCACACTATTCAGTTGTGCAAGTGAAAGGCAATAATGATGATATATGATTACCTGATTGAGATGAGAGAAACTGGTATTAACTCGACCTCTCTTGTTTTTGTAAATATGATTAGTTCATCGTTCCCGATTCAGTCTATTATGAACGAAACATGTTTGCAATGACAATTAGAGATTATAGTTGCTCGTGCCATGCTTGATTTGCTAAGAGTTTATAACGATTTACCTTGCGTTCCAACATGCTATTAAAATGGTTGTGATGTGGTATGATAGGGTGGTATCCTCCTTTGAACGATTCGAGTGGCTTGACTTGGCACATGTTCACGCATGTAGTGGAAACAAATCAACATAGCCTCCACAATATTTATGTTCATGGTGAATTATATCCTACTCATGCTTGCATTCAGTGTTGATTAATTTTAATGCATGTTCATGACTGTTGTCACTCTCTAGCTGGTTGCTTCCCAGTCTCTTTCTAGCCTTCACTTGTACTAAGCAGGAATACTGCTTGTGCATCCAACTCCATAAACCCCAAAAGTTATTCCATATGAGTCCACCATACCTTCCTATATGCGGTATCTACCCGCCGTTCCGAGTAAATTTGTACTTGCCAATCTCTAAACCTTCAAATGTAATTGTGTTTTGTATGCTCGAATAGCTCATGTATCAACTAGGGCCGTCTGTATCTTCCATGCTAGGCGGGTTATTCTCAAGAGGAGTGGACTCCGCTCCTCACTCACGAGAAAATGTCTAGTCACCGGGATGCCCAGTCCCATGCTCAAATCAAATCAAAATAATTGCAAACAAAACTCCCCCAGGATTGTTGTTAGTTGGAGGCACCCGTTGTTTCAGGCAAGCCATGGATTGATGCTTGTTGGTGGTGTGGAGTATAAACTTTACCATTCTGCTTGGGAACCGCCTATAATGTGTGTAGCATGGAAGATATCGAGATCTCTCGGTTGTTATGTTGACAATGAAAGTATACCGCTAAAAATATTATTCATCTCTATTTCAAAATCGAGCTCTGGCACCTCTACAAATCCCTGGTTCCCTCTGCGAAGGTCCTATCTATTTACTTTTATGTTGAGTCATCATCCTCTTATTAAAAAGCACTAGTTGGAGAGCACCGTTGTCATTTGCATGCATTACTATAAGTTTACATTGAGTATGACTGTGACTGGATCTCTTTTACCTTGAATTAAAATTTCCAGTCAGCCCTTGATCTTCAAAGGTGCTCTTCATTTATGTTTTGCGGTCTCATAAAGGGCTAGCGAGATACCATCTTGTTATATCATATTATGATTGTTTTGAGAAAGTGTTGTCATCCGAGATTTACTATTATTGCTTGCTAGCTGATTATGTCATTGATATGAGTAAACATCAGACCTAAATGTTATTGTGAATATGGTTAGTTCATAATCATTGCTGAAAACTTGAATGTTGGCTTTACATATTTACAACAACAAGAGCAAACAGAGTTTGTAAAAGTTATTCTTTATCACTTTCACTTTATCAACTGAATTGCTTGAGGACAAGCAAAGGTTTAAGCTTGGGGGAGTTGATACGTCTCCAACGTATCTACTTTTCCAAACACTTTTGCCCTTGTTTTGGACTCTAACTTGCATGATTTGAATGGAACTAACCCGGACTGGCGTTGTTTTCAGCAGAATTGCCATGGTGTTATTTTTGTGCAGAACTATAAGTTCTCAAAATGACCTGAAAATCAATGGAGAATATTTTTGGAATATATAAAAAATACTGGTGAAATAATCAAGGCCAGGGGGCCCACACCCTATCCACGAGGGTGGGGGCACGCCTACCCCCTGGGTGCGCTCCCCTGCCTCGTGGGCCCCTGGTGCTCCACCGACCTCAACTCCGACTCTATATATTCATGTTCGGGGAGAAAAAATCAGAGAGAAGGATTCATTGCGTTTTACTATACGGAGCCGCCACCAAGCCCTAATCTCTCTCGGGAGGGCTGATCTGGAGTCCGTTCGGGCTCCGGAGAGGGGAATCCGTCGCCATCATCATCATCAACCTTCCTCCATCACCAATTTCATGATGCTCACCGCTGTGCGTGAGTAATTCCATCGTAGGCTTGCTGGACGGTGATGGGTTGGATGAGATTTATCATGTAATCGAGTTAGTTTTGTTAGGGTTTGATCCCTAGTATCCATTATGTAATGAGGTTGATGTTTCTATGACTTTGCTATGCTTAATGCTTGTCACTAGGGCCCGAGTGCCATGATTTCAGATCTGAACCTATTATATTTTCATGAATATATGTGAGTTCTTGATCCTATCTTGCAATTCTATAGTCACCTATTATGTGTTATGATCCGTTAACCCCCAAGTGGCAATAATGGGGATACTTACCGGTGATGATCGTAGTTTGAGGAGTTCATGTATTCGCTAAGTGTTAATGCTTTGGTTTGGTACTCTATTAAAAGGAGGCCTTAATATCCCTTAGTTTCCAATAGGACCCCGCTGCCACGGGAGGGTAGGACAAAAGATGTCATGCAAGTTCTTTTCCATAAGCACGTATGACTATATTCGGAATACATGCCTACATTACATTGATGAACTGGAGCTAGTTCTGTGTCACCCTATGTTATAACCGTTGCATGAGGAATCACATCCGACAAAATTATCCATCACTGATCCAATGCTTACGAGCTTTTCACATATTGTTCTTTGCTTAGTTACTTTTCCATTGCCATTGTTACAATCATTACAAAACTGCTACTGTTACTTTGGCCACTGTTACCCTTAATTCCATATTACTTTGCTACTAAATACTTTGTTGCAGATAATAAGTCTTTCAGGTGCGGTTGAATTGACAACTCAACTGTTAATACTTGAGAATATTCTTTGGCTCCCCTTGTGTCGAATCAATAAATTTGGGTTGAATACTCTACCCTCGAAAACTGTTGTGATCCCTTATACTTGTGGGTTATCAAGGCCTTGCCTCAGTTGTATGTAACCCCTTGTACAAACCCGAGGCGGTGACCCTGTGCAAGAGAAAATAAAGAAGCGTTGTTATAATGCCCAAGATGCGATTCTATCCCAATCACGCGATGAACTCATGATTGGGGCACAACTGCATTTCGTGCACATAGCAAGGTGGATATCATTACAACATACCATGTACTAAATAGATGAGAATACAAGATAAAGGCTTACACTCTCCACAAGCAACAATATGAATACAATAGTTCATCAAAACATAATAATCATCATAGAGAAGAGAAAGATCCGACTACAGATGAAATCAAACGAAAAACAAGAACGACATCCACCTTTCTAATCCCAAGCTCCCCGACCCAGAACCTATCCCTTGATCGAAAAAGAAGTAGAAGAATTCCAACACAAGCAAGCATCACTCTCACATAAGATCATCACATTACCTGTACCTGCAACTGTTGTTGTAGTAATTTGTAAGCCACGAGGACTCAGGAATCCCATTACCATGGGTATCAAGACTAGCACAGCTTAAAGGGTATGGAAAGGATAAGTAGTGAGGTTACAGCAAGCAACTAAGCATTGTATGGTGGCTAACTTACGAGTACAAGAGTAAGATGAGAAACTACGCAAACGGTCGCAAACTAGTATGACCAAGAAGTGATCCTGAACTACTTACGTTCAAACATAACCACACCATGTTCTCTTCTTGACTCACTCGAAAAGAGACAGTCATGGTTACACACGTGGTTGGTGTATTTTATTCGAGTCTGGTGTCAAGTTCTCTACAACCGGACATTAAAAATTCCCATCTGCCACTTAACCGCGGGCACGACTCTCAAAAGTTTAAACCCTACAGGGTGTCCCAACTTAGCCCATGACAAGCTCACGATCTGTGGAGACAATCCTCCATGTCGGGACCCTCTGATCAGACTCAGAAGCCCAGTGCACGAGACATTTTAACAATGGTAAAACAAGTCCAGCAAGACCTGCCGACGTGTCGACACACTGATAGTAGCCGCGCATATCTCGTCTTAGGCCATCATCGGATGGGTCAAGCTACGAGTAAAACCAGATCCTTGGGTTTCCCCGAGGTGGCCCTGCAGGCTGCCCATTTGGGACCAACACCATCAGCGTCGGCCCCCTGAATTAGGTTGAATAACAAACCTCGGGTAGCGCTAACTCCCGATGCGTCAAGTTTATTATCATGTCTAATTATTATGTTGTGCAAAAGGTAAAACCAATGTTGGGCCTTGCTGGAAGAGTTTTATTCAAAGCAAACTGTCAAGTGGGGCCCATAAACCCTCATCATGTTAGGGACGCAAAAGCAAGGAACATAACACCGGTATGATGGAAACTAAGGCGGCAAGAGTGGAACAAAACACCAGGCAAAAGGCTAAGCCTTCCACCCTTCATCAAGTATATATATAGGCATTAATTAAATAAGAGATATTGTGATATCCAATGATATCCATGTCCCGACATGGAATAACTACAACTGCACCTGCACCTGCAACTAGCAACGCTATAAGAGGGCTGAGCAAAGCGGTAACATAACCAAACGACGGTTTGCTAGGATGGTGAAAAAAGGTTAGAGGCTATCATGGCAATTTGGGAGGCTTGATAAACAAGTGGTAGGTAGCACGACATAGCGATAGCATTGAGACAAATAGCATAGCAAAGATAGTAGTGAGATCCAAGGTGACGGTCATCTTGCCTGAAATCCCGTTAGGAAGAAGGCTGAATCCATGAAGTAGATGAACCAAGGTAGTCGAACGGATCCTCACAATCGCAACGTAATAGGAACTATCGAGAAGAAGCACAACCGGAAAGAAGCAAACGACATGGTAAACAACCATCACATAAACATGGCATGATGCACAATAAAGGATGATGCATGTCCAGTTTAATGAGGCATGGCATGGCAAAGTGCAACAAACAATGCTACAAATTAAGTGGAGCTCAATATGCAACGAGTTGCATATTGACAAAACCCCACATACCAATCATTTAGTTCACTCTGGTTTATGTACAAAACAATACTAAATGTTGGTTAACATGGAAAGAGGTGAAGCATAAGTAAACTAACTATTTAGCCAACTTTAAATGAGGCCGGACCAACGAACAACAATTCCGGAAAATCCCCATATGCATATTTTGAATTTGGTATTGTTCTGACCTAAATCATGTTTTAATGTTTCTAAACATGCAAAGTAATGTCACCATGTTAAACTATGCATTTTTCTACCCCATTTACATATAATGATTATTAAATTCGGAGCTACATTTATTTAGTTATTAAATAAATCATTTTAGCATGGCATTTGAGAAAATTTAATGAAACAACATTTTAAACACATTAAACATAGATGAAAGTGGCATATTATGAAAGTACATGAAAAATTAAGAATTTTACATCTATAAAACATATTAATCCGATGCATGATTAATTAGTTATTATATGGATGAACATGAGGGTTTTTCTGCAAATCTGCCAACTCTGGATAAATGTTAAAATCGCAATAGAGGAAAAAACACTATCGGGATGAAACTGCTGGGAGTGGCTGGGCCGCTCACCATGGGCTAAGGCCGAGACGATGGTGGCAGCAGGCCGCGAGGTTGGGCTGCACACTGGTGCAGGCTGATGGATCTGGCCACCCACGCTGGACTCTGCATGGGTGAACACGCACGGCTGGACGAAACGAGCGAGGAGGTAGGGGCTCGGTCAACGGGGCAGGCTGAATCCAGCGGGACTTAGCGTTGCGGTCGACGCTGGAAGCAGAGGAACAATGTAACGACGAGGGCGGCGCGCCGGGGCTCGATGCGGTCAACGAGAAAAACGAGAGCTTTGTTGCGTCTCCCTCGTGCTCGATGCAGAATCGGAGGAAGAAGGCACGACGACATAGAAGCTTGGCGGACGGAGGCGAGTGGCGCTGGGCGTCAGGAGGTGCGGGGAAGGCCGGGACGGTCCCGATCTGGGAGGACCCGAGACAAACGAGCAGTTGCCGGTGGTGGCTTGAGCATCGGGCGGCATGGAGCTCCATGTGCCCCTGTGTTCCTTGCGAGAGATAGGAAATAGGGAGATGAGAGAGAGAGAGGGAGAAAGCAAAGGGAAGGGAGAAGAGACAAGGGCGCGGGGTGAGGGGCCCGACCTGGAGCTGCTGCTGCAGTGGCGCTCGACGGCGGTGGAAGGGTGGCTGCGCTCCGGTGGCTTGGACGTTGGTGGCTTGACGACGGGCGAGGACGATGGGGGATGAGGTAGGGCTCGGGCAGGAGAAGCCCTCCTGCTCGAGGGGCTTGGCCTCAGGCGTGATGGGGCGGCAGCGATGTCTTTGGTTGACGGTGACGGCCTCCGGCGGTGGTTGGTACGAGGAGCAGCAAGGAGCTCGGGCGCTGGTGCGCGAGCAGAGGAGCTCGGTGGGGATTGGTCTACTGGGGAAAACAAGGAAGGAAGGAGGCGCAGGTTGGTGGGTTTTGGATCAGGAGGAGACTGGTGGGATGGGGATCGAGGGGAGATGGCTGGCCTGTGGGTGGTTGCAAGATGGATCTGGGAAGATCCCGAGGTGGAAGGAGAGACCCGATGGAATGGCGGCACGGTGGTGGAATGGATAGGGCATCCCCTAGATTTTAGGGTTTGGTCCTATTATATATAGCGGTGGATTAGGTTTAGGGGCTATTCGGTCCCTCTGATTGTTACCGGACGGACCGAAATAAATTGGTTAAGAAGTCCAAACAATGAATGAAAGACGTTTTAGGGATGTTTGGAGATAATCCGGACCCAATGGTAATGATGGCCCGATTCGGGTTCGGGGAAGTTTCGGACACAGGCGAGGGGTCGATGCACTATGCAAATAGGGGTTAGGAAGACGAGGTCAGCTGTGTGGTTGTAGTGAGAATCATCAAGGAAGAAAAACGGTCTGACAACATTGCCACGGAGAAGAGAAGAGAGAAGAGAACGGTCTGGCAGAGACAAGGAAGAAGCGGCAACCACGAACAGATGCATGTTTTGGAAACATGACAGTAACGTAGTGCCGATGCAATGCAAATGATGACATGATGAATGCAACAAATAAATAAAACACACATCAACAACAAAATAACTGGAAGGCTTCTGGAGCATGGGTCTCAGGTCGTCACAGCTATGGGGGGCGATCAAGATCACATGCATGCACGAGCACACCCAGATCACTGCCTAAGCATTTCATGAGCATTTTCATATGCATATAGATAGGATTGCATCATGCATTCATTCTCAACTAAATGGAGTTGCAGGTTCTTGCCGTGAAATTGACTCCGACAAGGAATGAAAAGATTGCATGGCATAGTGATCTGCGGCAAGACAAATAGATAAGTTTACCTCTTGTCCATTAGTGTTCTGTAAGCTATAACTTATGCATAGAGAAACCTCGCCGCTCTCATGGAACCACGGTGCTCCCGCCTCAGCTCGAACGCTGCTTCGGCCTGGATGGTCATTGTGGCCCTTGGTAAAAAGGGAGTGGGCAGGGGGCTGGCACCTCAGTCTATTCCTCGGCAGACATGGTTCGCCGGCAGACGAAAAGGGTACATGTCGGCATCCTGGGAATGGGGGTACCAAGACTTGCCTGCCTGCAGCCCAGAGTGTGGCTCCACCAATGGCCTGGTATGGCCTATCTTCACCAGCAACCACTCAATACCCTCGCGAGGCGGACGACACCAACACCTCCTCTTGGGCGGCCTCGCTAGGCTGGCTCCCGAGGAGCAGAAATATCTATGCAAGGGACACCTCGTGAGGTCCGCGTGATGTGAGCCATGATGACCAAGGCGAGGCGGGTGCCAGCGGGCGCAGAGTGCCAGTTTCCTCTTTGGTCCTAAAGAAGCAAGCCTAGGTGAGGTGTCTCGGGACATCAGGCAAAGGTTTCCATATCGGTGCAACAAGACCAATACCAGCAGGATGGCATGACGGAGGACACGGCGGAGCCCACGGCGGCGTCACCACCAGAACCTTTGGCAGGCGAAGACCATCTTTTGTCAGGATAACTTGTACTAGTTGTCTCCCTTCAAAATTGGCCATTGTGGGAACCCTTCAGCCTAAACATTTGAGAAGAGTATCAAGGCCTCTGTAAATAGAGCTAGCCACCACTATAGCAAGACACAGATCGTTCAGACTATCCTAAAACACAACGGTGGCACGAACTAGTATAAACTCTCGTGTCACTTGTTCCTTGGGTTCGGCGAGCTAGGCCTTGAGATCGTTGCGAGAGTGAGCTAGGGAGAGATCTTCGTGCGCACCCTAGTGTTCGAACCTCAAGGGTTTGTGAGAACCCGAAATTCGACATTTGGTGTGACAAGTAGGGGTGCGCCGAAGCTTTCTTCTATGTCGACCGACTCATCGTTGCCTTACGACTCCAATGTCTAACGGCCCAAGGACCCAAGCTAACCACTGGGCAACCTGGCCTGCCCAGGCGCCGCCATCCGCTCCAGAAGACCTCAAGTCCACGTTCCAGGCGGCCCGCGCGCCGGCTAACACCCGCGGGAGCAGGCAGCACGGGCCGGCGCCCCCCGCCCTCGCGCCGTGGCTGCACGGTCCTCAGGTTACACCGCGGCAATGGCACCACACACCTGGCGGGAGCAGGCAAACATGTGAGCCGTGCTCATCGTGGCACGGGAGCTGCTGCGGGGCAAGCTAGCGGAGAGCGGTCGAGATGCACTACTGGAGCAATTCGCCGAGCTACTGGACGCTGCCTGCAGGAGTACGCCGCCTTTCTGCTCCTTGGCCACACCCCAAGAAGCAGCGGAAGCGCGCGCGAGGCTCGGGCGAGCCCGTGCACCCCCTGGGTCGTCAGGGGGATCCGACGACGTTGGCGCGAGTCCTGGCGCGGGCCGTCCTGCCGCGACCATGCCATCGCTAGGAGGGATAAGCACCGGCGGCCCGCCGCGAGGGCGTGTCAGGATGCCACACGAGGGCCACAAGGGCCAGACGCCGTGGCTGGCAGCTCAAGGCACGGGGCACCTGGGCGGCGGCTCTGGTGAGGTGGTCACGGACGCCTACGTGCCCTGCATGATGAACCTGGAATACTTGCTGGGGGACGACCCCAATCCGTTCCCCGGACCAGGATGGGTGGCTAGAGGGCCTGAAGCGCAGGGCTTCCCCGAGCCACCCGGAGGCTTCACCGACCCCTTCAGCGACGACGACGGCGGGGTACGGTCAATATCTCGAGAGCAAGCTTACACTAACCCCGAACAACAGGATGACCAGGCTGTAGTAGCAGTTAGAGACCTCAGGGCAGTGGCCCAGCCAGCAGCAAGAGTGCCGCTCTGGGGGCTGCGCGGGAGAGGCCCGGAGCCAGGCCCTCCCCCGCGCCACACGGAGCAAGGTGCTGCATAGAGGTAGGCCCTCTACCGGGGGAAGCGCCGGCGAGCCTCCTCCCCCCCCGGCAGAGGACCTGTGGTCACCGAGGGCGCCACCAGCGTCCTGTTCGCCCCTTGGTCTCGTCCTGGTTTCTGGACGCCCCAATGGTGGTCAAGGGTGGCGCAGGGTGGGGCCCTCGCCTGGCGATATGAATCAAGGCTCGCGCCTGTGAAGGTCTCCGCTCGTGACACTCTCACGTAATAATGAGTGGGGCTGTACACGCCCCGGAGTCTCCGGAGTGCTGCCCTCGGGCCTTGGGGGCTCCCACCCACATCCTAGTGGAAGCACCATGCTCCGCGCTGGCCGTCGAAACTGTCCCCCAATGACTATGCTCACAGCCAATGAAAGCACTTAGCTCTACGCTGGTGGGAAGACAAGAAGACTAGCTAGGTGCCGGACACGGCCATTTGCTTTCAAATCCTTTTTGTAGCTCGATTTGCCGCCTTTTGGATCTAAACTTGAATTCGTATTTTTGTTTGCAAGCGCAGGGGGCGTCTTCTCTCGTTCATGTTAATTTTCTGAGTTTTCTGGTTCAGTGCCTTGTTTCGAGGCTCGCGTCTGTTACCCCTTTCCCTTGCAAGCACGTCGCGAGGTGGGGCTAGGCGTCGTATGCGCGCGCTACGTGCATAACCTGCCATTGTCTGGTGCTAGTTTCTCGCGGGGCTCTCTTGGACGGACTAGCAGGCTCTTCAGAAGCCCAATTCCTTGCGAGCCCGTGAAGGACTCCTCTCGGGAGCCCGCGGAGGACTCCCCTCAGGAGGAATGCACATCGCAACTACAAGACCAGCTCGCGGCCTGCCTGGGCTGAGGTAAGTTACAAAAGCGAACCACGGGGGAGCTCGTGGGCTCGCAAAAGCACATTTCAAGTCTGGCTTAAGGAATAAAATAGTAGTCTAATTACATGAGGGACTCCCCCTCCCCAAAAATGCTCTTACACCTTGAGGGGTCGTGCCCAAGCTGTCGCATGCATGTTCAAAGCAAAGGAGCGCGGGCTCAATTGGACATGTCGCTCGTAGCATCTTCCGAATCGCTCCCAGACACGCTATTGGCACTGTCACTGGCATCGACATCGCCATCATCAACCGCGCCGCCTTCGTCCGCCACGACAACCACCCCATCGTCCTTGTAAGCGAAGGCCCTGACCAGAGCGTCCACATTATCATCCACACAACGCACCAGGTTGTCCCGGATGGCCCCAAGCACTGGGGCAATGGCGGCGTTGAAGTCAAAATTGGGATCGATGCTCTGGAGATGGCTGAAAACGCGGGAGAACACGCACCCGAGGAGTCCTCAGCTCATTTATTCAACAAGCTCGCGAGCCCTCTTAGCTCGGTCCCCCAGGCGTGTCACGAAGTCGGTGAAGAAGCGGTGGTGGCTGACATAGTCTTCTGCGTGGGGAAGAGGGGCGTGTTCGTCATAGATGGCGCCCAGCGCCTAGTTGGCCGTCGCACTGAGGGCCCGGAGCATGGGAGCGTGCTGGCGCTGCAACGTCTGCCGACGGAGCGCTTCCTCCCTGCTTTGCTGCACGAGGGACTCAACATCAGTAACCTGCCTCTGAACCCTCCTCTCGCGCTGCTCCGCTTCCTCCAGCCTTGACATGAGGGCGGTGGTTCTGCCCTTGGCTTCGGCTTCCACGAGCTTCAGCTTCAGGTCGTATTTGTTGGCGAGGTCTACACGAGCCTCCGCCACCCTATGGTTGACTTCCTCTTGGATCCTAGCCTCGCGCGCGCTGGCGGCATCCTCCACCTGGGCTACCTGGCGCTCCCTCATCTCCAACCGCTCAAGCTTGAGGCTGCGCTCCATGGCTGCCAGCATTAGCGCCTCCTCGCGCTTCAAGACCTCTTCCTCTTCGGAAGGCGCCCCCTTCATCGATGCCAAGGCAGCCCTACGCGCCTCAATCTGCTGCTCCAGGGAGGCGTTCAGAGCTCAGAGCTCACCTTCTCGCTTCTTTGCAGCCTCGCAGCGGTGGTCAGCCTCCCTGGCCTCCTCCAAGGCTCAGGCACTGGCTTCGCGTGAGGTAGCAAGGGATGCCTCGGCCCACACACTGGCACGTTCATGCTGGAGATGCCCGAGTTCGATGGCCACCTTCAGCTGATCCCATTCGTCCGCCAGCCGAAGGCCTTCGGTTTCAAGACGGGCGTCAACACCACAAGCTCTTCCCCAAGCTGGCTTAGCGCGCCCATTCCCTCCTGGAAGAGCTCATGATGGAAGGTGTCGCGCCTGCGCGTAAGCTCAAACGTGTGGCCAGGTCCGTCCTCCGCGTCAGGGGTCGTTGGACAAGATCGAAGTGGCTCGCTTGCTCCCAGCAGGGGCTGGAGGCCAGCGCATTTCCGGCCGCCCTTTGGGCCTTGGTGGAGGACCGGTTGGGCGGGGTCTCGTTGCTTAAAGATGAGGCAAGCTCCGAGGTCGTCCAGCCGCGGGCAATGACCAATGGCGGGGCCCTCGGCACATTCTCCGTGCCCAAGGTGGGACCGCGGAGGAGGAACGACAAGAGCGCATGGTCAAGGCGCCAGGCTGGCGCATCTACCTCCTCGGCAGGCCCCGCGCCACGCGCAGTAGGCCGACACGGGGTGCTCAGGGTCAGCGAAGGTCCTGAAGCGGGCGGAGGTCGCTCCTCAGGAGATTTCATCACCTCGACAAAAGGAGCCCTAAGGAACTGCGGTCAGGAGGAGAAGCTGCGCTAAAAAATATTGCAAAGATAAGGTACTCACGCATCTATGGCAATGTACTTCCTCTGCTTCAATGGCCGGAAGGCGTCACCGCTGCAACTTGAAGACCCCTTCCTCTTGCAGAGCGCTTCAAAGTTCGGGCGGAGCCGGCCGAAGCCCTGGATGTGGTCGTCGATGTCGGGCGCGCCTGGCGAGGCTCCTGAGGAGGCGACCTCAAGAACGTGGGCCGCATGGAGTCCCCGGTCCCCGCCTCATGGCGACTCGCTAGGGCCCCGGGGGCTTCGGCCTCAGGAGTATCGGACCGCATCGCCCTAGCGGCCGCTTCCTCAGGGCGACTCTCTCGAGCCCCAGGTGGCGATGACTCAGGAGCCCCGAGCGACGCCGGTTCCTCAGCGGCCACTCCGCCAGTGTTTAATGGCGACCGCCCCCTGCACCCACTTCTGGGGCGAGCACCGTGCAGGCAGCGACCAAGGGGGCCACGAAGACGGGGCTCTCGCGAGGCCCTTCAAGGCCAGCTGGGCGTAGGCCCCATTCAATGAAAAAGGGGGCATCTATCTCGTGAACTCCACCGTGTTCGAGCAACAATACAAGAGGCAACCCTCCTCCGGCATATTGGCTGGCGACGGGTCGCCCATTAGGAGCTCAAGCACAGTGTGTTGCACCTCAAGAGGAAGCCCGGGTTCGTGAAGCCTCATGTGGTCCTTGCTGTTGGAGAAGGACCACATTGGATGACAATGGCGCTGGAGCGGGGCAATGCGGCGCCGGATGAACTCCTTCACCACCATGGGCGCCGTCACGCCGAGATCCTTCAGCCTAGTCAGCCCGTGCTAGACATGGGAAAGACGCGGGTCAGTGAGCTTCTCGTGCCCCCAGCCGGGGCTGGGAGCAGCTGGTGCTGTCGGAAGCAAGAGCAGGGGGTTGCACACGCCGGCGTCCACGAACACCCACCGCCTCCGGAACCCGCTCACAGACGGCGAGAGCTCGAAGTCAATCCCCGCACCGGCCGTCACAGCCACAGCCTGGAAGCTCAAGCATCCGGAGTGCTGCCGCGGGTCAGTCAGATGCAACGAGAAGAAGTGGCGAAGTAAGGCCACGGAGGGGGCAATTCCCACCATGGCCTCGCAGACAAAGGCGAAGACGGCGAGAAGGATGATGGATTGAGGATCCAAGTGCAGCATATTAATTTGGTAGTGAGAGAGCACGGCGTTGGAGAAGGCAGAGAAAGGGGGAATCAGGCCAGCCCAGAGGGGGTGAAGATGAATGGGGGTCTCGGTGGCTATCCTGTCGACCGCGGCGCGAGATGCGGGCCAAGCCACCGTCTTCCCCCATTCATTGAAGTCGGCGGCGTTTGTTGGGCAGACCTTGTCCATCGCCTCCTGGTTGAGCACCACCGACCGCTCGACGGTGGGCTCGAAGGCCAGCGGTGCTTCGGCTGAAGCCTGGGGCTTCTTCTTTCCCTTCTTCTTCTAGCTTGGCGCCATGGCGATGGAGAGGGTTGGATCTTGGCCAGGTTGGAGGAGGATACCATTTCTTTCAGGAAGACAGAGGAGTTGGGGAGTGCGCTGCCAGCAATGAAGGTGGGGTTGTGTAGACAACGGTGGCCGCCTAGCCAGGAGGATATCAAGGCGGCGTGGGGAAGTGGAGGCGCCCACGACCTATCAATCGCCACGCGTCAACCGAGGCCGCAGGCGGTTGGGGCCCGTGGTGCTCCGCACTTGCCCTTTGGCTTCGCCTCGAAGCCAAGTCCAAGTGTGCCTTGGGCGCAGGGCTACTGTCGGCATCCTGGGAACGCGGGTACCCAGACTTGCCTGCCTCTGGCCTAGAGCGTGGCTCCACCAACGGCCTGGTACGGCCCATCTTCACCAGCAACCACTCAAGACCCTCGCGAGGGGCCAAGCCTCGCGAGGCGGACGACACCAAAACCTCCCCTGGGGCGGCCTCGCTAGGATGGCTCCCGAGGAGCGGAGATATCTATGCAAGGGACACCTCGCGAGGTCCGCGTGACGTGAGCCATGACGACCAAGGCCAGATGGGCGCCAGCGAGCACAGAGTGCCAGTTTCCTCTTTGGTGCTAAAGAAGCAGGCACAGGCGAGGAGTCCCGAGGCATCAGGCAAAGGTTTCCATATCGGTGCAACAAGACCAAGACGAGCAGGACGGCAGGATGGAGGTCACCGCGGAGCCCACGGCGGCGTCAGCACCAGAGCCTTTGGCAGGCGAAGACCACCTTTTGCCAGGATAACTTGTACTAGTTGTCTCCCTTCGAAATTGGCCGTTGTGGGATCCCTTCCCACCTAAACATTTGGGAGGGGGACCAAGGCCCCTATAAATAGGGCTAGCCACCACCATAGCAAGACACAGATCATTCAGACCATCCTAAAACACACCAGCTCATCAAGCTCAAGAACACCTCTCCTCAGGAGGCTGCTCATCCACTGTACTCGTTCATCCTTAGCCCACGAGGCAATCCACCACACCACACTGGAGTAGGTTATTACACCACAACGGTGGCCTGAACCAGTATAAACTCTCGTGTCACTTGTTCCTTGGGTTCGGCGAGCTAGGCCTTGATATCGTTGCGAGAGTGAGCTAGGGAGAGATCTTTATGCGCACCCCAGTGTTCAAACCTCAAGGGTTTTCCGGAACCCGAAATCTGACAGTGCCGGCAGGATATGCTACTGGAGAAAGCTCGTTTAATTACAGTAAAGAGGCACTCCGCCTCTGCATGGACATATACATGCACGGGTTCCCGGCAAGGTTTATCTCTTTCATTGACATGCAGAAACAAGTACAAGCATTACAAAGCACAAAGATGGACTCGAGAGATTACATTATTTGAATTAAAATTTGGCGATTGCCTACAAGTTTAAGATTAAAAAAAGATAAGTGCTCGATAATGCCCTTTCTTGTCCCTCTCCTCCTAGGCACGACCATTGAAGGCGAGGAGGACAAAAGGAGCGCGAGAGCTGGAGTCCAGTGCGGTCCCATTGTGCTCCAGGTGAGGTAGTCCGGTGGGAACTGAAGCATGAGGGAACGCCTCGACGGATAGCACTACGGAATGCGGCCCCATCAACCACCGTCACCAGGGCCAGCAGGACTCGATAGGGCTAACAGAGCTGCAGCCCGAGAGGAAGCCTGCCGGAGTCCAACTGGAAGACTGTTGGAGGAGCCCGGCAGCGCCATCCACATCTCTACATCCAACTCCCCGGCAAGTCACATTGCCATTGAGGAGACGCAGAGGCAGATGGTGGTGCTGCCGCCTAATGAAGATGCTGCGGGCCACGATCAACCGGAGTCAGAGTCACCCCCCTATCGCCCGCTGCCATCATCATCACCATCACTGTCCTCCTCGTCGCTTTCGCTCGAGGAGGAACTTTTGTCGTTGCTCGAGCTCTCCGTGCAACACCCTAAGCGGCCTCCCGAGCGCCTGAAGATCTTGACGGAGATCAGGCAACTCTCCATTTTATTTGAAATGGAGAATGTGCCCCTCCGAGAAGCTGTGGGCACGAGCGAAGGTCTTCCAGCCACGACGAAGATACATTACATGAGGGATGGGGAAATCGACATCAACCCACATGCTTCCATTCCCACAACCCCTCATGTGTAGCCTCAGGGCGTGCGGTTGCTCCAGCTCCATCTCCCGTGCAAAGAAAGTTGGAAGACGAAGGTGACCGCAAGAGGGCTTGTATAGCCTGATGATGAACTCTCGAGGTTGGTCCCCGACGTGGCATTCCATCGGAGGAAGAGCCGCCGGTGCGGGCATAGTCAAGGAGCTCCCTCGCCCTCCTCCTCCTCGAGCACCATGGCGGCCTCGGCCGTGCCCTCTCCTCCCTCCTCTCGCTGCAGGCTCCGCCACCTCAGGATCCGGAGGAGGAGGGATACGCTGCCGAGTGGAAGCCCTCGTCGCCACCATCGGGACACTACAGCGCCCTCGCCCTCTCACCATGGCTAAGGGAGAAGAATTGCGGAGAAGAAGGAGAGGTATGTGTAGAGGGGTACTGCCTTTGTCTCTTTTAATAGAAGGGACAAGGCAGGGGGTTGGCCTCTCGTGGTAAAGATGGCCGCCCCGCTCCTCCAATACGGCCCCTCTGCATCGTCGGTAGCTTTGGGAATTAACGCCGACCCTCTACTCTAACCATTGACGTTTGATTTTCAACCATGGCACCCTTCCCTGCGCCCTCCGCATCCACCACCTACCATGACCAATGCATGCAGAGCACGTGGCCGGTGCATGCGGGACGCGGGGCAAGTGAGATGGAGGTTTCCGCCCCGTGATCGTGGGCGAGGCGAATTCATAAGCCACGATCAAAAGTCCCCCCCCCACGGTGTTACGCTCCACGCGTGGGAAAACCGGAAACATGCCCAGAATCAAGGCCGATGAAGCAGCAACTGAAAACTCAAGGGGCCAACCCCTTCAACAACCTTGCCTGTGCACTTATTAGGCCCTACCCCAACGATGTTCAGTAGCACGTTCGGACAGGCCTGGGGGCTTCTGCTGGTGCAACAAACCCTGGGTTTGTTGCCCAGACTGTGCACATGCACGAGATCAAGATTAAAGCACCAACCCAAGTCACAGATTGAAGGACCAAGAGATTTTAAGAACCAGCACGCATTCCAGAGAGACCAAGATCGAGACAGAAGAGCAAGATATCGGCCAGAGAAGGGCCTCCCTGGCCGGGCAGGCGAGCTTGGCAAGGGGCAAGGCCACCACAAGAAGCAGGCAACCGAGGCATCCCGGCAAGGTCTGCCGGGGCTTGCGGGGGCAGAACCACCCCACCAACCACTCAAGCGCGACCCACGTCGTCAATCAGTGCGGTGTCAAGCCGCAAGATGATTAAGTGGCAGCCGTTTGCCACATGGAAGCCATTTCCCACAGAATAAGCCTATAGATGACACCCGTCCTGTGACGTGTCAAGGGAACAGGCGCGGAGCTGGAATGATAGCCCGACAAGCCTTGCCGGGCGACCAGTGATGTGACACTAAGCGGTGCATTTAATGCACCCTGTCAGCCCATAGAGTTAGGTATGATAGCACTGTTTGCTATCATATTAGTGGATAATGACTACTTTACCATTGTGGTGACCCCTTAATCCATAAAAGGAGGCCCATGGCACTTGTAGGAAGGGTTGGAAAGTTGATGAACTCAAGCCACCATACGCGCGTAGTCGCTGCGGCCCTGAGGCAAACCCTGTCAGGCAAGTATACTATGCATCACCACATTCATTCCACCATCAATCCACCAAAGAAGGAGTAGGGTTTTACGCCTCGCGGTGGCCCGAACATGGGTAAATTGCTTGTGTGCTCTCCACCGCGCTGTCGTGCGCTGGTATGCTCTTTGTGCAAAGCGACGTCCCCCTGCCGAACCAGCAAGGGGCCACCCGGTCCCATAGGTGGCCACGGATATCCCGCGACACACATGCTTAGCAGACCAACCTGGTGGAACGGACTCCTAAGCAGTCTGATGCTTCAGAACCACCAGCTAAGTAGTCTGTAGGTCCAAAACCGACTGCTCATTAGTCCATTGGTCCGCAGTCCCATGATCAACATACCAATGCGTGAACACTTCCTGCTCAGCAGACCAACGCATTGGCATGGCCTCCTTAGCACACCAACAAGTTGGCACCACCTGCGCAGAAACCCGTCATAGCTTCAACACATGGTCAGCAGTCCGATGCCTCTGCTCCTATAGCCCAACAGTCTATTACAGTAGCACCGCCAGCTCGGCGGTCTGGCATAGATAAACCGTCTGCTAAGCAGTCCGCCGAAGCTTCACCGTCTGCTCGGCAGTCTACCTTGCAACCAACCAGGCGTTCTGCCAGAAATGCTTCAAGTACCAAGAAGGAAGTGTACAAAAAGGCTACACCCACGAGGAAGCGCAACGGGAGAGTGAAGAGGTAAGAGAACGATTGCCTCTTACTTAAAGCACTCATCGCCTAGAACCAAATTAACAAAATCTTGTTCGAATTGGGGAGTAATATTATTTCTGATGCCATGGATGATGAAGAAGTACATTTGTTGCTTGCTAAAAGTAAAGCAGACGTACTTCAAGCATGCAATTACGTGCATGTCCAGCCATCTCTTGTTGGCGAATACTTTGATGAGTGCAGCTCCAGTTGCCGCGAGTTACATGAATATTGCATGGATCAAATGTCCGCAGGTCATCATGGTTTGCTAGTCCACTACAACAGAGATCATTTCGGACATGATGCTGGTACCTTCAATGTGAGTTTCTAGGACTTACATATCTTCTTCAACTTCAACTAGCTTCATGCCACTCTTGTTCGATGTCTGATTTTGCAAATGGCACAACAATACATGGTAAGGACCTATGGGACTGGGCCGTTAACACGGTCGTACGTCTCTTCGAAAACATGTCCCATGCAGAATTATTTCTCTGGCCATATCATCAACGGTAAGTCAATTAAACAACCACACATACACTAATTGTCTTTCAGATCTCGATATAATTCATAAGTTCATGGCTTTCTTAATATGTAGCAATCACTGCATATTGGTATTCATTGTTTAAAACAAGAACACAGATTACTACATCGATTCTCTCAGAGAGTCAACAAATGCTCAAGATCTGACGCAACTTCAACAATTCATGGATATGTATTAAATTCTATGATGTTGAAATTAATTTGCATTCATATCTGGTTCAATAATTGATGTTGTCAAAATTCATCTTCATTTGCAGTGTGCTTGCATTGTGGAAAACTAAACCAAGGAACATGTTCAAGAGGGAACTACATCTGCTGCACGAGACCGTTTCTCCGGTAACACACCGAAATCCGTTATTTTTGGAAAATTTATCCAACAATCTGTAAATACCTTTTGTTACGCTAGTCAAATGTTCAAGCTTTTAATAAACCTCGTTCTATTTTGTCCAAATAAAAAATAATACATCTGACACTGGTTAGGTTGTTCCTAACAAGACAAATACATGACTAGTTCTGTACAAACAATTTCAGTGTCCTCATCCAAAAGCAGGGACCAACCTTTGTGGATACTATGTTTGCAGACACATGATCTCCATCTGCAAATCTGCTGATAGTTGTGACGATGCTCGCGAATTAGTACCAGTAAGTCTATCTTAATTAATAGCTTCTACTCCACTCATATGGCACATTCTGATCTTAAAAATACTGCAACTCATCTTAGAACCGAGGACCCTGAACCGCTCCCGGCTGGTGAATTGCTGATGGTTCAGAGATTTATCAGCGACTTCTTCCTGAATCACTACATCAATCCCACTGGTGATAATGAAGATTTCAGCATGCGTTCTCCTGAAACATTGAGTAAGAGTTAGCCACTAAACATATACGCATGGATCCATTGTTTTCCATCTGATGTGGTCTTCGTATTTCGTACACCATGATTAATTATGTAATGCATATATGTGTGGACAAATCATTGGAATTCAGCTACCATATGTTCAGTTGCAATTGTTGCGAAATCTGATGAATGTTCTTCCTGTGGACACTATTTGTTCAATTGAATATTGTGGTGAATTTGCTTTTTGCATGCCGATTCAAAATGGGATATTTTTGTTTTACCCTGGCAATTACTCTGCACATGGTTCAAACTAAATGAGTGTGTGTGATCCACATCGGAAAGCATAAGTCAATCATAGCGGAACCGTCAGTGATACACAGCAGATCGCAAATGATTTGGAGCGCTACTACGTGTGCGTAGGGTCTCCGGAACCATTTGTGATATCGCATTATCGCACACGAGAACTCGGAGTAAATCGTGCCCAATGTAAAATACAATCTCGGTCGTAATTTTTTCAAGAAACATGTGGGATCCCAAACGGAAAGCACACATCACTCTTACCGCAACCGTTGGTGATTGTCAACAAATCACAAATGGTCTACAGCACTTGTATGTGTGTGAAGGGGCTCTTGAACCGTTTGTGATAGAACATTATCACAAACGGTAATTGTTGGGAAACGTGTGCGATGGAGTCATGCATGGAAGATGGGTTACCCAGAAAACTCATGTGCGATG
Organism: Triticum urartu; assembly: GCF_003073215.2. Lineage (NCBI taxonomy): Eukaryota > Viridiplantae > Streptophyta > Magnoliopsida > Poales > Poaceae > Triticum > Triticum urartu. Next base: position 219,345,151 of record NC_053022.1, on the reverse strand, counting down.
GGGCATAAATCGCACACAGTTCATATGTTGGCACATGTGCCTTACATATTGTTTCCCAAACGGTTCATTACGACACACCGTTTGGTTTCACTGCATCATGAGAAATGTTTAATCACTAATCCCACATGTGCGAAGGAATTTAGTGTGTGTTGCATTGCACATGATTACATTTTGGAATGCCTCTGGATCATTGCTCCATAACCCCGACGATTTCAGGGTCGTGTGGGAAGGACCCCCTATTGCCCACACTCACTTGGCGATGGTCCCAAATGCCGTCGCGGAAAGGGGTTAAAAACCGTATGTATATCACCGACGCGTACCAGTTATAGTCTCTTCACGTTCTCTGCCGGTATTGTCCATAGATTTTATTTAACTAATCCAAAAGAAAGATAAACAAATTAGTATTCAAATTAGAATGTATGCAATCAATAAGGAAAAACTAAATCATAGTAGATAATATCCATCTCGAATAATCCAGATAATATGCGTCATCGAATATAATCTCGAATACATAGTCTCGAATATTATCGAATAATATATAATCTCGAATACATCGTCTCGAATATTATTGAACATAATCTCGAATACATGTCAAGTATTATCACTAATACATCTTGAATATGATCACATATATATATATATAACATCACTAGCTAACATCACACGCGGTGGACACCCAAAGAGAAGGAACGATCAAGGGATCATAGCTCGGGTCAGATCCCTAAAGAACCTGCCAGGTATTGGAGAACCTGATGTTCAACGCAACCATGTAGCGATGGACGTGCTCGTCCTCCTCCCTGACATGGTGACGTACCACGTCCGCGGGGGATGCCAGCCTCCGCACCGAATGTGGCCCATGCACCTGTCACCAAAGAAGCTCCGGGTCGACGACGAGACCCGGGTTCCTCACCAAGATGCATGCCCCTGAAGGTAGCACCTCCCAGTGCCAGCCCGGCGGATCCCAGTACCGGATATGGCACCTCTGAAGCAGGACATTGTCGCGAACGAGTCGACGACGAGGATGCGGGTCGGGCATCGTTGACGTCGAGAACAAATTCTATGCAAATTTAACATTTTTTAAATGCTTGATTGTGATTTTTGTAATTCTTTTTCACTTGATTTTGCAAATCATAACAAACTTTTGCAAATACAACATTAAGATATATTAACATTAAAATATTATTAATACATGGTCAACTTTTTTCTATTCAACGTTTTCCTATATGTATAAAAAACTAAAACTAATGAAAAAAATAATGAAAAAAACAAATATATAGTGAAAAAATAATCATCTAAAACATCTATCATATGTATGTATGCAATTTTTTCCTATATGCAACTTTTTCCTATGATCATCTACAATACATATATATATACACACACATTACATTCTAAAAAAACTAGTGAAAAAACTAAAACATGCATAGATAGAGTGAAAAAATAATGATCTAAATCATCTAAAACATAAATTTGCATCATGTGTGTGTTATGTGTGTGTGGGCTCGATCGGGGAGGGGCGGCCATGGCGCGGCAGGGAGAAGACTGGGGGAGGGGCTCATAGCGAGGCGACGGCGAGGCGAGTCGTCGACGACTGCAATGGTGACGGCAACGACGCTGAGGTCGAGGAGGAGATCGAGGGGGCGGCATCAGCTCGGAGAGGAGAGATGCGGTGGCGTCGGCGGCGATGAGGATGGGCTCGGGGGCAGCCTAGCAGCGTCGACTGATGTGGGCGGAGGCACGGGTGACGGAGGCGCGGGCGACGGCGGCGTCGATGAGAATGGGGAACGAAAATTTCATCAGTGTTGTATATATAGGAGGCACCTTTAGTCCCGGATGGAGCCACCAACCGGGACTAAAGGGTGAAATTTGGCCAGGTAGAGCGGTGGGAAGCCAGGCCTTTAGTCCCGGTTGGTGGCTCCAACCACGACTAAAGGGGCCTTTAGTCGCGGTTAGAGCCACCAACTGGGACTAAAGGCTGGTGCTCGGGCAGGCGCATGATATGTCTCCAACGTATCTATAATATTATATTTTTCCATGCTATTATATTACCTGTTTTGGATGTTTTATATGCATTAATATGCTATTTTATATTATTTTTGTGACTAACGTATTAACCTAGAGCCTAGTGGCAGTCTCTGTTTTTTCCCTGTTTTAAAGTTTCATGGAAAAGGAATTCCAAACGGAGTCCAAATGGAATAAAATCTTCGCGATGATTTTTCTTGGACCAGAAGACAACCAGGAGACTTGGAGATGAAGTCGGAGGAGCCATGAGGTGGCCACAAGGGCAGAGGGCATGCCCAGGGGGGTAAGGCGCGCCCCCACCCTTGTGGGCCCCTAGTGCACCTCCTGACCTAATTCTTTCGCCTATATATTCCCACATATCCCCAAACCACCAGAGGCAGCCACGAAAACACTTTTCCACCACCGCAACCTTTTGTACCCGTGAGATCCCATCTAGGGACCTTTTCCGGCACCCCGCCGAAGGGGGGGATTTGATCACAGAGGGCTCCTACATCAACCCTATTGCCCTTTTGATGAAGCATGAGTAGTTTACCCCAGACCTATGGGTGCATAGCTAGTAGCTAGATGGCTTCTTCTCCCTCTTTGATTCTCAATACCATGTTCCCCACGATGTTCTTGGAGATCTATTCGATGTAATACTTTGGCCCTGTTTGGATACTCTAACTCAGTTAGAGGTTAGAGTTAGATTCTAACTCTAAACTTACCCTGAACTAACTCTAACCAAAGAGATGTTTGGATGGCAGGGTTAGATGGAGCACGGATACGGCAAGGCGCCTTCATGGAAGGTGTGAGAGGGATGGAGGGAGAGGACGAGAAGCTTCGAGGAAGTGAAGAGGGATCTGCTACGGGAAGAGCGAGAGAAAAATGTGTTTTTAGTGGTCCCAGGAAGAACTAACCCAAATAAACACCTCTTGGGTGGGTTAGTTTTTTTGGGTGGGTTAGATGCATCTAACCCAAACCAACCCTCCTATTTGGATACTTTTGGGTTAGTTGAGTCCAAACTAACCCAAACTAAGTCTAACCCATGGATCCAAACAGGGCCTTTTTTGAGGTGTGTTTGCCGAGATCCGATGAATTGTGGATTTATGATCAGCTTATCTATGAATATTATTTGAATCCTCTCTGAATTCTTTTATGCATGATTTGATATCTTTGTAATTCTCTTCGAATGGTTTGGTTTGGCCAACTAGATTGGTTTTTCTTGCAATGGGAGAAGTGCTTAGCTTTGGGTTCAATCTTGTGGTGTCCTTTCCCAGTGACAGTAGGGGCAGCAAGGCACATATTGTATTGTTGCCATCGAGGATAAAAAGATGGGGTTTTCATCATATTGCTTGACTTAATTCCTCTACATCATGTCATCTAACTTAATGCATTACTCCGTTCTTTATGAACTGAATACTCTAGAAGCATGTGATAACCCACAAGTATAGGGGATCGCAAGAGTTTTCGAGGGTCGAGTATTCAACCCAAATTTATTGATTTGACACAGCGGGAGCCAAAGAATATTATCAAGTATTAGCAGCTGAGTTGTCAATTCAACCACACTTGGAAAACTTAATATCTGCAGCAAAGTGTTTAGTAGCAAAGTAATATGGAAGTAACGGTAACTGTGGCAAAAGTAACAATACTGGTTTTGTAATGGTTGTAACAGTGGCAATGGAAAAGTAACTAAGAAAAGATCCATATGTGAAAAGCTCATAGGCAATGGATCAGTGATGGATAATTATGTCGGATGCGATTCCTCATGCAACAGTTTTAACATAGGGTGACACAGAACTAGCTCCAGTTCATCAATGTAATGTAGGCATGTGTTCCGAATATAGTCATACGTGCTTATGGAAAAGAACTTGCATGACATCTTTTGTCCTACCCTCCCGTGGCAGCGGGGTCCTATTGGAAACTAAGGGATATTAAGGCCTCCTTTTAGTAGAGTGTTGGACCAAAGCATTAACACTTAGTGAATACATGAACTCCGCAAACTATAGTCATCACTAGTAAGTATCCCGATTATTGTCACTTCGGGGTTAACGTATCATAACACATAATAGGTGACTATAGACTTGCAAGATTGGATCAAGAACTCACATATATTCATGAAAACATAATCGGTTCAGATCTGAAATCATGGCACTCGGGACCTAGTCAAAAGCATTAAGCATAGCAAAGTCATAGCAACATCAATGTCATAACATAATGGATACTAGGGATCAAACCCGAACAAAACTAACTCAATTACATGATAAATCTCATCCAACCCATCAACGTCCAGCAAGCCTACGAGGGAATTACTCACGCACGGCGGTGAGCATCATGAAATTGGTGATGGTGGAAGGTTGATGATGACGATGGCGACGGATTCCCCTCTCCGGAGCCCCGAACGGACTCCAGATCAGCCCTCCCGACAGAGATTAGGGCTCGGCGGAGGCTCCGTATCATAAAACACGATGAATCCTTCTCTTTGTGTTTTTTTCCCCGACCGTGAATATATAGAGTTGGATTTTAGGTCGGTGGAGCACCAGGGGGCCCACGAGGCAGGGGGGCACGCCTAGGGGGGTAGGCGCGCCCCCACCCTCGTGGACAGGGTGTGGTGTGACGCCCCGAGACCGTTGCGCCAGGTGTCTTCCAGTTATTCGCTGACGTTGCCATGTCATTCGCTTGCGTGTTGCATCTTTTCATGTCATCATGTGCATTTGCATCATCATGTTTTCAAAACTTGCATCCGTTCCGGTCTCCTCGTTCTCCCCGTTGTCCGTTCTGAGTCCACACACACTTGCACGCGCCCGCGGCACGTCCGAAATGGTATTTTATAAGTGACCAAAAAATGTTCTCGGAATGGGTTGAAAGTTGGCGTGCAGTGTTATTATGTTGTCAGTAGACCGCCTGCCAAATTTCATCGCATTCGGAGTCCGTTTGACGCCCCAACGGATTACTATAGCGACAATATAGTCGGTCAAATCGTCGGACGTTTTCGGTCTCCGGAAACTACTATCGGGCCTCTCTCTCTTCTCTCCCTCAGCCCGAGGCCTTCTGCACAGCCCACCGGCAACCCACCTACTTCCCCTCCGCTCCGGACCGTCCGATAGTGATCGAACGGCTCCGAAACGGAGCAAAAACCCCAACCCTAGACCCCTGCCTATAAAAGGAAGGACCCCTTCCATTTTTGGCAGCCGCCAGCCCCTTCCCTTGATTTCAGCGCGCCGCCACCACTTGTCACCTGCGCCAGCCGCCTCCCCGTCGTTTTCCGGCGCCAGCCACCACCTTCTCGCCACATGGCGCGCTGCCGCTGTCCGAGACTTCGCCAGCCACCTCCCGCGTCCAATCCGGGCAGGCCACGCGTCCCGCCAACCTCCCACCACCGCCATGCCCGTCAGGACCCGCTTCAGGCCTTGGGAAGCCCATCGGGGCCCGCCCCCGAGCTGCATCGTTCCTACAAGGAGCAGCCCTGACCTCCCGTTCGCCCTCATCGCTGCCTCCCCATCGAACATCGCCGGAGCATGGCCGCCGACGAGCACTTCTGTCAGGAGATCCCCGACCCCAGGCAGATCCGCCGCCGCGCCATCTCTCCTTTCCCTCCTCTCTATCTCTCCCCAACCCCCCTCAGTTCCTTCCCGCAGGCCCGGCGCCACCATGACGCCTAACCCTCGCCGGCCCCATCCGATCCGGTCTCCCCTCGCCGGAAATGGAGCCACCCTGGCCAGATCCGCCCGGATCTGGCAGGGCCCCACCGTCTTCGCCACCGGACCATCACCGGATCAAACTCCTCTGTCATCCCACCGCAAGTCCCAGCGCCGCCGCCCTCTGCTTCGCTGTGAGCATGCCCCTGTCTGGCTGCCGTTGACCACGGCATGGGCCGCAGCCCAACCGCAGCCAGATCCAGCCCACATCCAGCTTCCCCACTAAGCCAGGCCCAATGTGAGGAAGCCCATCTCCTGTTTGCTCCTGTGCAGCCCAGTTCGGGCCAGTTTTGGCCCGTGGCTTATTTTTTCCCTGCTGCGAATTTGTCTATTTTCCAGATAAACCAGTTTTACAGGAAGCCCCTTAGACTTCATACATATAATAACTCATTAACCGAGCATCATATTAAAATGTTTCATATATGTAAAATGCCTAGATTTTCATCTAGTTTCACAATATCCAACTTTCATGCATGTTTGAAATGTTTAAAATGTTGTTTGGTTAAATTTGCTTCTGTGCCATGTTAAAATGCTTTAATTCATAACTAATTAACCATAGCTCCAAATCTAATAAACTTTATATGTAAATGGGGTAGAAAAATGCATAGATTATCATGGTGACCTTACTTTGCATGTTTAAGAACTCTAAAATTTGGCTTAGGGCAGAACAGTACCAAACCTAAAAATATGCACATGAGGAGTTTCCGGACTTGATGTTTGTTGTTCCGGCCTCATTTAAAGTTGCTTAGATAGGTAGTTTTCATTATGCTTCACCTCTTGTCATGTTGGGTACATAAATAAGAGAGAACTAAATAAGACATGTGGTGTTCTGTCAATATGCAACTCGTTGCATATTGAGCTCCACTTAATTTGTAGTATTGTTTATGCACTTTGCCATGCCATGCCTCATTAATCCGGACATGCATCATACTTGGTTGTGCATCATGCCATCTTGATGTGTTGGTTGTTTACTATGTTGTTTGCTTCTTTCCAGTGTTGGTTCTTCGGGTTGGTTCCGATAACGTCATGTTCGGGATTTCAGGCAAGATGATCATACCCTCGAAATCACTTCTATCTTTGCTTGCTAGTTGCTCGCTCTATTGCTATGCCGCTATACCTACCACTTTCTATAGCATGCCTCCCGTATTGCCATGTCTAGCCTCTAACCCTCCTTTCCTAGCAAACCATTGTTTGGCTATGTTACCGCTTTTGCTCAGCCCCTCTTATAGTGTTGCTAGTTGCAGGTGAAGTTGAAGTTTGTTCCTTGTTGGAACATGGATATGTTGGGATATCACAATATCTCTTATTTACTTAATGCATCTATATATTTGGTAAAGGGTGGAAGGCTCGGCCTTATGCCTGGTATTTTGTTCCACTCTTGCCGCCCTAGTTTCCGTCATACCGGTGTTATGTTCCTTGATTTTGCGTTCCTTACATGATTGGGTGTTATGGGGACCCCTTGACAGTTCACCTTGAATAAAACTCCTCCAGCAAGGCCCAACCTTGGTTTTACCATTTGCCTCACCACCACCTACTTTTCCCTTGGGAGTCGCGCTCTCAAGGGTCATCTTTATTTTAACCCCCCCCCGGTCCAGTGCTTCTCTAAGTATTGGTCCGAACTAGAGTCCTTTGCAGCGCCACCTCAGGGAAACTTGAGGGCTGGTTTTAGTTGCATGGAGCGCTCATCCGGTGTTGCCCTGAGAACGAGATATGTGCAGCTCCTATCGGGATGTCGGCACATTGGGCGGTCTTGCTGGTCTTGTTTTACCATTGTCGAAATGTCTTGTAACCGGGATTCCGGGACTGATCGGGTCTTCCTGGGAGAAGGAATATCCTTCGTTGACCGTGAGAGCTTGTGATGGGCTAAGTTGGGACACCCGTGCAGGGTTTTGAACTTTCAAAAGCCATGCCCGCGGTTATGGGCAGATGGGAATTTGTTAATGTCCAGTTGTAGAGAACTTGACACTAACTTAATTAAAATGAATCAACCGCGTGTGTAACCGTGATGGTCTCTTTCTGGTGGAGTCCGGGAAGTGAACACGGTTCTTGTGTTATGCTTAAACGTAAGTAGTTTCAGGATCACTTCTTGATCATTTCTAGTTCATGGCCGTGCATTGCTTCTCTTCTCGCTCTTATTTGCGTAGGTTAGCCACCATATATGCTTAGTGCTTCCTACAGCTCCACCTCATTACCCATTTCCTACCCATAATCTTAAATAGTCTTGATCTCGCGGGTGTGAGATTGCTGAGTCCTCGTGGCTCACAGATACTTCCAAATAGTTGCAGGTGCCGATGATACCAGTGCAGATGACGCAACCGAGCTCTAGTGGGAGCTCGTTGAAGATCTTGTTCATTGTGTTGTTTCGTTTCCTATTGATCGGTAGTGGAGCCTAGTTGGGACGATCGGGGATCTAGCATTTGGGGCTTGTCTTTATTTATGTTGGTTCCCTAGTCGGACCTTGATTGTATTCTGGATGATGTATGTTTAACTTGTATTTGTGTGAAGTGGCGATTGTAAGCCAACTCTTTATCCCATTCTTATTCAGTACATGGGATGTGTAAAGATTACCCCTCTTGCGGCATGCCTACCATGCGGCTATGCCTCTAAGTCGTGCCCCGACACGTGGGAGATATAGCCGCATCGTGGGTCTAACAAGTTGGTAATTAGAGCCTTCCCTGACTTAGGAGCCCCCTGCTTGATCAAATTGCTGACGTTGTTGAGTCCAGTAAAATGTTTTGAGTCTTAGGATTATATATATCGGAGAGTAGGATTCTTTTTACTCCTCATTCCCTTCGTCGCTTTGGTGAGGCCTCCTGACATAGAGTTTTGACTCTTCTCTCCTCAAATTTTCATGAATTTTTTTTAGGATCACGTAGGTATCTTGGAATCGTTCTGATGGTTTTGTGATGAGAACATTGTTCTTGATGCCTCCAGATATTTAGGGGTTGTGGCAGTGTCCCGGGGAGTTGAGCTCTGAGGTGTTGTCGTCATAATTTTATCGTTGCAGTTCTGGAATACCTGAGTTCGTCGGCATCGAAAATCTCTTTTATGCAGTTGTTGGTGAGATAACCTCGACGCCACCCAGTACTGGGGCGGGAGTTCGGGAGTATTGCCATAACTTGTATAATGGATGCTTTTCGAAGGTTAAGGTAAATGATTTCCGAGGGTTTCTCGGTTATGTGTTGAAGGATGGATACAGATGGATGTAGGATTTGTTAGTTTGGGTGAGATATTATGCTTCCCCTGTATCCCCAACACCTGATTGCATAACCAGAAGGTTTCGGGAGCTAATAAATGGGAATTCAAGTATCACGTAGGATATCTTTCCAATAGACACATGATACGATATGGGATCTATCATATGTTTGTTTCTGGCTTATTCTACAAGCCAATCCTTTGTTTTTGTTTTCAGTTGTGGTATTCGAGTTGCTTCGAACTCAAGTGTCGATTCCATACCTTTCCTAAGTGGTGTTCTCATATTTCTATATGAATACTAATCCTTCTTGATCATCGAGTTTGTCATTTCAATTTCTTCTCAACCGGTGTGCTCCTCTTCAAGTGGATCTGATCATTTTCAACATCTGCAAGTTCAACTCTAATTATTCTCATCGGTCTTTGGTTCATCCATCCCAAGTTGCCTTTGTTTTCCTGCCCTCCCACCCTTTTGTTTCTTTGAGGACTCAGATTTCTTATTCAAGTTTCCTTTTACTGATGGGAAGTCTCTCCATTCCTTTCCGTCAATGTTCTTATCCGGTGATTCTCAAGAAGATACTAACGGAGCTTCAAGTTCATCACTCTTAATTCATTTTCTTCTTCGGTGGATTAAAATCAAGCTTTGTCGATCATATCTTTTCCTCATTTCAAATGCTTTCTCATGCTGGTGCACCTCATTATCATTCCACTTCTTGCTATTCAATTATTCCGGAGTGCTGAAGATATCTTGAAGATTTGTGTTTCCACTCTGCATTCGTTCAAGCTCTTTCGAGGTTGTTATCTCTTTCAAGCCATTTAATTCACCCGGTGCAATCTCTCCTTCAAAATCATTTCCAACAGTGTGTCTTTTGAGTGGGCCCTAACCCACAGGTCTTTTCCCAGGATCTTACCTGACTCTTCTAATTTTCCCGGAATTATTCTCAAATTCATTTCAAAGTTTGATGTAAGAATGATTTGTCATCAGTCAAATGTCTTTCTCCAAGATCTATCAAATTATTTTTGTTGTTGGTTCAATCTTTATAATTTTCATTCCGGAGTGCCTCAACAAATCATGGTGGTGTTTCTCGTCGTCATTCTTGCGTTTGTGAAGACCGAAGAAGAGTTTCTCTTAAATCTTGCTCCATTCCCTTCAAGATTCATGGTTCTAGCTTGATGCCATCCTCTCATAATTATTTCCGATTGTGATAATTCTTTTCACCATCCGGAGCAATTCAGGAGTCTTTTCAGTTTGATTCTCCGGAGCCCATTCGTTCATTGTTTCCAAACCCCACCGGTGGATCCATCAAGGCCACATTCAAGTTTGCGCTATATCTCTCATCAATCCTTTTCAACGGGAATAAGTAGTGTGCCAAATTTGTTGCTTGTCATCAAGTTAAATTGGTGAAGGATATGCATAATGTAATTCTTATGCTTGTTTCATCCAAGTGATTAATTCCTTATTCCGGAGGTTCATCAAAATTCTTTATTTCATTTGTTCATTTTTCTATCCGGAGTTCCAAGTTTTTTTCGGTTATATCATCGCGAAGCTCCAACTAATCATTACAAGGCTTCACCTTGTGTTTTCAACTTCTCTTTCTTTTTATCATCATTTTGTTACTGGAGTTCTCCATGGAGGCTCTACATGGTGGTTCATCAAGGATTAAATTCATTCTCGAAGTGTTCATCGAGATTCTTTTCAAAGGAGCTCAAGTATTCTTCATCTTGCATTCTGAGGTCCAATTCTTTCTACCTTATCTTTTGAGATGGTGTTATGTCATTTTGACAATTTCTTTGTGTTTCATGATTCACAAGTTCAGGAATGAGATATTTAAAACCATCACTTCCTTCCTTGGAGTTATCTTGGCATAGTTTTCACCTAAAGCCTTCCATTGGTAATGTTGCTCCTTGTGATGGTTACCTACGACCCAAGTTCTTCCTTTATCCTCCCGGTGAAATAAGTTTCTCGTCTCCTTGTTGATATCAATCCAATCTATTGTTTCCGTTAGTGGCAGAATTTCACCTAATAGTTTTGAGAAGTTTTCCATAAGCCCACTACAAGTTTATTAGTTTTGTTGTTGGTTTTCCAACAACTCCGTTATAACCTTCTTGGAAGGGTGCTCTCCAAGCTCTTTTGTGGCAAAAGTTGGCATTTTCTTCTCCATTCTTTCATTCCAGTGATCTATTTTCTATTCTTTATTTAGGAGGCATTGTGATGTTGCTCTGTTAACTCATCATCTCGGGCTGTGAGGACCGTGTTCTTATCCATTTTCAATCGGAGTGTCGTGTCCTTCATTCAAGTTCTCTCATCTTATCAAGTTTTCCATCCCTTCTCAACCGGAGTGCTGTCTGAAATCGTTCTTACCCATTGTGCCATTCTTTCAATAGTTCCGGAGGCAGTTGTTGTTGATCTCATCAAGTATCGTCTCATCTTGTCAAATTTATGTTCAATTCCTTCCATTTACAGTCGGAGTGCTGTCCAATTTATATCATTCTTATTCCTTCTCTATCTTGTTTAACCGGAGTGTTGTGTCTATCATTCCTCTTCTAACCGGACTCTCATCCAAGTGTTCTCATTTTGCCAAGCACATACTCTTTACCTTCCATTTCCAACGGGAGTGTTATCGTAATTGATCCTTATCATTCCTTGTACATCTCGTTTCTACCAGAGTGCTTGCATGTACTTCTTGTCCATTGCAACCCTTTTTCTTATGTCTTTCAACCTACAAGGTTCTTGTAATGTTCCTTGTTCCTCTTTTCTAACCGAGTGTTTTCAACTTCGTTCATCTCCGTTGTATTCTTTTATCAAAATGTTTAACCTCTCAAGGTTTTTGGTTTCACTCATTTGTCGAAGGAGCAACTTAGTTTTACCTCTTCCCTTTCCTCTTCCGTTTTCCCCGGTGCCATCCTAGATCTCGATACGAGATCCTCTTGTAGTGGTGGAGTGTTCTGACGCCCCGAGACCGTTGCGCCAGGTGTCTTCCAGTTATTCGCTGATGTTGCCATGTCATTCTCTTGCATGTTGCATCTTGTCACGTCAATATGCGCATTTGCATCATCATGTTTTCAAAACTTGCATCCGTCCCGGTCTCCTCGTTCTCTCCGTTGTCTGTTCTGAGTCCAGACACACATGCACGCGCCCGCGGCACGTCCGAAATAGTATTTTATAAGTGGCCGAAAAATGTTCTCGGAATGGGTTGAAAGTTGGCATGTCGTGTTATTATGTTGTCAGTAGACCGCCTGCCAAATTTCATCGCATTCGGAGTCCGTTTGATGCCCCAACGGATAACTATAGCGACAATATAGTCGGTCAAATCATCAGACGTTTTCGGTCTCCGGAAACTACTGTCGGGCCTCTCTCTCTCTTCTCTCCCCTCAGCCCGAGGCCTTCTGCACAGCCCACCGGAAACCCACCTACTCCCCCTCCGCCCTGGACCGTCCGATAGCGATCGAATGGCTCCGAAACCGAGCAAAAACCCCAACCCAAGTCCCTGCCTATAAAAGGAAGGACCCCTTCCATTTTTGGCAGCTGCCAGCCCCTTCCCTTGATGTCAGCGCACCGCCACGACTTGTCACCTGCGCCAGCCGCCTCCCCCTCGTTTTTCAGCACCAGCCACCACCTTCTCGCCACATGGCGCGCCTGGCCGAGACGTCGCCAGCCACCTCCCGCGGCCAATTCGGGCAGGCCACGCGTCCCGGCCAACCTCCCACCACCCCAAGCTCGCCAGGACCCGCTTCGGGCCCTGGGAAGCCCATTGGGGCCCGCCCCCGAGCTGCATCGTTCCCGCAAGGAGCAGCCCCGACCTCCCGTTCGCCCTCGTCGCTGCCTCCCCGCCGAACATCGCCGGAGCATGGCCGCCGCCGAGCACTTCCGTCAGGAGATCCCCGACCCCAGGCAGATCCGCCGCCGCGCCCTCTCTCCTTTCCCTCCTCTCTATCTCTCCCTAACACCCCTCAGTTCCTTCCCGCAGGCCCGCCGCCGCCATGAGGCCTAACCCTCGCCGGCCCCGTCCGATCCGGTCTCCCCTTGCCGGAAATGGAGCCACCACTACAAAAAAAATACACTTCCGTGATGATACGTGTTTGTCACAGTAGGTCGCTTTTTCTGTCATGCATGTACATCCATGACAAATTTATGACAGAATCAAGATAGTCATACATGTGCTGTCGTAGAAGTGTTCCATGACATTACCAAAATTATCATCACGGAAGTGTCCACTTCCATGACAATAAATCGCGTGTCACAGAAGTGCTTTCCTCAAGGGTGACCGACACATGGCATCCACCATAATGGAACGCCGTTAAGCTATCGGGTCGGGTTTTGGATCCGATAACCCGTTAACAGCCCCGACCAATGGGGATTTTCCACATGTAAAATCATCATTGGCTAGAGGAAACACGTGTCGGCTCATCATTGGGACAGATGTCATCCACTCACTGGACAGAAGGCGCCTATGATACGTCGACACGTGGCACGACCCAACAGTGGCCCATTCCTATGAAAAGGCCGGCCCATTTGACTTGGTCAAAAGCTGGCGGGCCCTCCCATGGAAAGCCTGTTAACGGCCTGTTCGCATATAGCCCATTTACAACCCGCTAACCCAAGGCCCGTTACGCCCTATCCGAATTAGGCCCAGTAGCGTCATCTGGGCCGTCCAATAGATTCCAGCCCGTTTTCACTTCTGGCCCATGTATAGCCCATGACGTCTTTCAGCCCATATGAGGCCCTTTGTAACTCTTGGCCCATTAGCGGCCCGTGCTGAAACTGGCCCGTAATGAACAGTGTATCAGTTTACACCCATTAATGGCCCATGGTGAAACTGGCCCGTAATGAACAGTGTATCACTTTATACCCATTAACGGCCCGTTATTCCGTTGGGCCGTCTCCAGCCCATGTTATCTTTCGGCCTTCTCAGAGCCCATTTATTCTTGGGCTCATTTCCAGCATTCGTTTACTTACGGCCCGTTACTGTCATTTTCTGCTTGTGGGCCAAATTCAGCCCATGGTTACAGTCGGCTTGTTTGTGGTCCGTTAATACGTTGGGCCGTTTTCATAGCATCATCAAATACGGCCTATTAACGATGGCCCGTTATGGTCGGCCCATGAACGGACGATTCCAACTCTAGCCCGTTTACGGCCAGAATGCGGTCTGTTTGGCCCATGTTTGGCCAATCGATCATACGGCCCGTATAAGGCCCATTGATGATACGGCCCATAGAAGGCCCATTGATGATACAGCCCATAGAAGGCCCATTGTTTCTACGGCCCGTAGAAGGCCGACTGTTTCTACGGCCCGTAGAAGGCCCACTGTTTCTACGACCCGTAGGAGGCCCAGTGTCACTACAGTAAATATTAGCCCATGGTTATTGTGGCCTAGTTTTAAAAAATAGGTTATTGCAGCCACTAGGAAACCACAGAAAAAGAACTGCATTGACTGCAAGCAAACAAATAAACAAGACAACAAGGAAATAAATAAGCAAGCAACTTACACTAGGCTATCACGGCTATTACACATATTACATCCACTGGGCATCAAAGTTCGCCACCAGTGCAAATATAGGGAACACAGCAGCATATAAACGACACAGCAAAACAAGTCCAGAACTGAAACCACTTCAGAAGAGCTCAAGAAATAATATCCTGGGGGCCCATAATGCTGGCAAGATGCTTAGCAAGCTTATTAAGTTTCTCTTGTTTGGCGCTTAAGTCCTCCAGTGCTTGTTGTTGCACCAGAAAGTATGCATCTGAATTCTGCAGGGACTTCCTCAGTCCTTCGACTTCCTGTCGCATAACATCTGATCGATGTCTTTCAACTTGAAGTTGAGACTCAAGAAGCCGAACTGATTCAGGCAATGAGTTCGAAGAGCTGGTGCCAGCAGTGGTAGCCAGTAACTCGAACACTACATCAAGACAGGACTTTGGGGTTGTCTCAGTGTCTTCAATATAGTTTTTATCAGCTTTCTTGGAGACCAACAGGGATGTCTCACTATCTTGAACCTTATCTGCATTACTTCATTTACCATTGCATAACAGGGTACTCTTCTCCAATATTTTATCCGCGTTCTAAAAGAGAAACAAACAAACACATCTCAGGTTTACAATATAGTATATGAAACTCATTTTGGTAAACCAGTTCAGTAGTAAGGTGGATAGGATAACAGCATGAAACAAACATATATCTATGTAGTATGGTCACTGTATGGTCTATATCATTCTAGTTTATGTTGCCAAATCAAGATAGATACAGTTCGAATCATATCTATTTAAGACAAAGCAACATAGACAGAATATAAGTGTCGGAAACTACACAGCAATAACCACACTTGTAATGTGCATGGCATGAGAACATAACTGTTTATTCAATTGAAACTGAAATCAACATAGAGCAAGTTACAACAGCAAACACCCAAACACATTGAAGAAACAGGTTTAAAACATACCTGTTGCGCCATTGGAGTTTCAATTGCATCCTTCAAATTTGAAATTAATTGGTATCAGTAAATACAGTGATGAAAGAGCAAAGTAGTATGAACCATAGCTACGAAACCTGACCTGAGAACAATTCTTCTGCTTCTTGAAGCGTTGACTTCGGGTTCGGAGTGGTGGTCCTCGTGATTTGGGCACTGCAGTTGCCTTACTAACTACTCGTGTTTGGATGCTCTGTGGTGGAGACGGTGCTGTGTCAATGGAAACTGGGTGTCTATCTACTGGGGTTGGGGTTAGAAGGGGTGTAGCTGGTTCTCTGTACAACTGGGTAGGGGTACAATCTGCATGAGTGTGGGTTATGTGTGGTGGGGCTGGTTCTTGGGCAAGTACAACCGTCGTTCTATCTGCATCAATAGGTAGCATGATCTTTTCTGAAGACCGTGTTTTTACTCCCACAGATACAGCCATCACTCCCTCCAATTGAAATGGCTGATAAACAAGAAAAGTAATTGAATCTACAGACATTGTAAGATAGACAGGTGCAATGGATAGTAGGGAAGAAAACAGGGCATGGAATAATTCACATTTATGTTGTCTAAGCAAACATAATAGAAGGACATAATTTCACATATATGATGACTAATTAAACAGGATAGCATGACACAATTTCACATGTATGATGGCTAACTAAACAGGATAGAATGACATACTTCAAAATATGATGACTATGTAAGCAGGATGACATGATATAACTATACGACGTGTCTATTAAAGTGGTTGGCATGCCATAAATCACAAACATGCCGTCGATGGAAACATGATGGCATGATATAATTCACGGATAGAATGACATAATTTAAATATGATGACTATGTAAATAGGATGAGATGATATAACTATATTATGTCTTTAGAAAATGGGTTGGCATGCCATAATTCAGATACATGCTGTCTATGTAAACATCATGGCATGACATAATTCAAATATATGATTTGTATACTAAGGAAGTGAGCAGAGGGCAATCGCATATATGATGTGTCAAGTAAGGAGATGGCATTCAATATTGTGTATATGATGTAAAAACTAAGCATTGCAATACAACATATGCATTATATGAGTAATATAACCCTGCCAAGTTTGAGCATACACCTCAGGGGGATAATAGGACTGGTCATCTGCCTCTGAATCCTCCTCTAAAGAGCTATCTATAACCAGCAATATATCTGCTTCAGCAGGTAGCATTGTCTGCTCTGAAGACCTTGTTTTCACTCCAGATTTCTCCATCACCAATTCAAATGGCTGATGCACAGGAAGAGCAGTTGAATATACAAACATTGTCGACAAAAGCAATGAGAAATACAAAAAAGGATGGCATGATATAATTCACATATATGACGCTTGCCTAAACAGCATGGCATTGCATAATTCACATACATAATGCCTTGCAACAAGATAACATTGCATAATTCACATATATAATGTCTTGCAACAAGATGGCATTGCATAATTCACACATATGGTAATTAGACACTAAACAGGTGGCATTCACACAAAGCATGTCTAAACTAAGCAAATGACATAGCAATGCAAGATACATACGCACAATATGAGCAACATAACCCTGCCAAGTTAGGGCATGCACCTCGGGGGGAAAATATGACTGGTCATCTGTCTCTGAATCCTCCTCTGAGGAGCTATCAGTAACCAGCAAGACATGCGCTTCGTTAGATAGCATTGTCTACTCTAAATACCTTGTTTCCACTCCAGATTTTTCCATGACCGCGTCAAATGGCTGATGCACAGGAAGAGTAATTGAATGTACTAAAATTGTAGACAAATTTAACACATAATAAAAAAATGATGGCATGATATAATTCACATATAAGATGACTGGCTAACCAGGGTGGCATTGCAAAATTCACATATATGATGCCTGGCTAGACAAGATGGCATTGCATGATTCACATATACGATAAAGAAACTAAACAGATGGCATTGACACAAAGCATGTCTAAACTAAGCAGATGACATCTTTAATGTATACAGTAAGCAATGCAAGGCACCATATGCATGATATTACCAACATCAGCATGCCAAGTTAGAGCGAAGACCTCATGGGGTAAATAGGAGTGGTCTTCTCCTTCTGAATCCCGCTCATAACAGTTATCTTCCTCTTGATTACGATCCGAAATGGGTGGAGGGGGGCTGCCTTTGCACCCACCATAGAACGACGTCTGCATGAAATTTTATTGCCACGCAAGGCTCGTCTCTTCTTCTCTACACGATCAGTTCCATTGTGTACAATAACTGGCATGCATAGGAATAAAACATAGTGAGATTATGTAAGGAGTGCATGCACAAATCCAGAGTGATAGTAGCAAACTGTGGATAGACCCAAAACCAATGATAGCAGGAAGATAATAGCTTTAGTTAAAAAATACAGATAATGGCTCCTTTAATGTTTGTTTGCACCCAACATGAAACTCATAGTAGACACCGGAGATTAACCAGATAGTAGACAGATAGTATTGATTTCTGCCCCAATATGTACCCCACAACCATTTAAAAACTCAAGTTTCAGCATTAGTTTGGACCTGACTCGGAGTCTCATAGGTGAATACGACGATAATGTAGCATGTCATCATATTAAGCGACGCATAACGTAAGCAGACACGGAAGAGTGCAACCTCTCTTGCGGACCCGTGTAGTCCTCAAGGTCATCTGCTTAGTTGATGATGGTAATGCAGTTGCCGTGGCTGCTGGCGGTGGGGAAGAAGATCTGAGGTGGCGAAAGACACTCTGGAGAGCGGATCCCTGCTGTGGTGAACCCTTCCGTCGTTGGAGCAGCTGAGCTGGGGTGGAACACAGCGCCGCAGGAGCAGGACAAACCACACAAGGTTTTCTTTGACACATATCTGTAACAGAAGTAATTGAGTAATGGCTTGTTTGAATTTGAGGATTCTAACAATGTAGGGATAGTAAAATAGATAGGAATAGGATAGGAATGCATGTGCAAAACAGAGAATTTAAAAACACGGGATTTCTGCCAATCCGGGTGTTTGATTCACAACAATTGGAAGATCACAGGATGCAAAAAAGCATGGTGAGATTAAGTCAAACCACAAGAAAATGTATGGTTATAATGCTATTATGCTACTATCTCTTAGTCTTGTGCTTGATGAATAGGAATATGAAAAGGAGGAGAAGTGGAAATTTTCTTTCAAGGAGACACTAAAGGAACAAATCCTATAGTTTTCCTTTGCTCCATTCCTTTGAACCAAATTCATGAAAAGTAGTACCATAGGAAACTTTCCAATTCTGATGTTTTTCATTCACTTTTCCTTTCAAGCACTGGCGATTCTAGTAGGCAGGCCTGAGCAAGGAAAATACTACACTAAAAAATGTTTTTGTGCTACTTCTATTACTTTGGACCCAGGCCACTGCAATACTAGCTCAACTCCCAGGCCCATCCACAAATGCACAGCTCAAACGCGCAGAGATAAATAATGATGACGTTCAAGAGAGTCCATCACGGATAGCTAAATTGCCTGGTACCTCACTGCTTGTCATATAGTAGGATAAAATAATCGTATTTCCTGTTACTACAAGTGCTCAGTGGACAATATATATAACATGTAGAGTAAAAAAGAGATGCAACAAGTGTACAACCTCTTTGGCGAAGCCATGTCGATCTCAGCGTGATTGGGTTGGCCGGTGAGGATGCTCCGGCTGACTTGGCTGTCGGAGGAGGGGAAGAAGATCTTAGGCATCTGGAGATGGAGCCCGAGGTACTGCTCCGCTGTGATGGAGGGTTTCGTCGTTGGAGCAGCTCTGGTGAGTTGTACGACGCCGAGGCTGATGCAGGACAAGAGAGACAATGAACAACGTTAACCTGAGTGGAATTCTAATAGCATCTCCAATACATGACGTAAAATACATAAACACAAAGTGCTAGATGTAAAATACATCAGCCGCTCATCTCCGAACTTAACTATCCAAACTGAATTTAACTATCGAAACTGAACTTAACTGTCGAATCTGAACTTAACTGTCGAAACTAAATTTTGCTGTCGAAACTGAATTTTGTTGTCGAAACTGGACGCACTAGCAAGGTGAGGCTACACGTCGGTCGACTGACTTATTCATCTCTGGTCAGTCGATTTTGCAGCCGTTGGATACGAAATCAAGGGCTTGCGGTTCATCTTCAACCTCCACCCCCCTGAGCCGGGCAAACAGCAGCCCCCCGCCGCCCACGGCCGGCGGTGCGCCGCCCCGCCCCCCCCGAAAGCACACCCCCTCGCCCGTCCCCCACCCCCCCGGCCATCCCTCTAGGCCCCCCATGCCGAGATTTTTCTCCGGCGTTCCCCACGCCACCGCCGGCGACCACCACCCCCATCCTGAACCCTAAGATAGATAGTGGGGTACCTCTCTGGCGAGCCCCCCTCCCTGCTGCGGCTGGTTCTTCCTTCACCCCGGCATCATCGGAGTGAAGTGTAGCTAAATTGGAGCAGCATCGCAAGCAAGAGCAAGAGCGAGAGCAGCAGTGCGAGCAAGAGCAGACCAGGCAGGGGACCGAGAGCAAGAGCAGAGAAACAGCACGAGCGAGAGCTAAAGCAGCAGCAGGTCCTACTGATGTGGACATCGCCGCCGAGGGAGCGACGCCGTGGAGGAAGTGGCCGGCGACGCCGCAGTGGCTGGAGGCGTGCCGTGTCGGCTCGGGACTGAGCGCCGGCAACACCGTGAGATCGAATCAAGAAGAAAATGCGGCGATTAGTGTACAACCTCTTTGGTGGCGCCGATTAGGACGCAGCTTCATCCGAGGAAACGGTGATGATGATGCTCTTCCGGTGGTGTAGGTGAAGACGGCGGTGTGGGAATGGAGGTGGCGCGAAAGACGAGGGGAACGTCGGGGCAGCTCCTTGGAGGTGGAGGACGGTGTGGCTGAACCGACAAGACAATGAGATCAACGACGGATCCTCATCCGGTACGGTGGATGAGGGACGTCGAGTTGTTGCTGGGGACGACGTCGTCGGGGAAGAGGCTCCGGCTGGGTGGCAGACGGAGCATGGTGTGGTGTTTCGTCGCGAGTTTTCGCGACCTCGATGTACGAATGGGTGGGCGGATGGGATGGCAGTGGGGAACCATGGCTTAGAGACGCGCTTGTCTGAAATGTGGGGTAAGTTACGAAAGTACCCCCACCAATTTGAGGCGGTTCTTTCGGTTCAGGGGTACCACGGGCATTTCGCGTGTCGGGATTTCACAGGAGGTGGGAGTTTTCGCGCGCATTGTAATTTCGGAATAGCAAGGCGCGGGTTGAGATGGAGGGAATTGTCGGAGCACAACGAGACAAAAATATATCTTAAATATTTCGGGCTAACAAGGCGCGGGTTGAAGAGGCGGGAGTTTCCCAGCATGATAGACAGAGACGCTAGCTTGAATTTTCGGCATAACAAGGCGCGGCTTGAAATTTCAAAAGAACAAGCTTAATGTGTACCCAAAAAAAGACAATTTGCACCTCAACACGCACAACACACACAAACACCATTTAGACTAGAGTAAGGTACACGTGCATTGCGCGCATGAGATTTGGCAACCAAATTATGGATAAATACCACATTATAGCATGCAAGATTTGAGTCATATATGCATGATGTAGATGTTCGTTTAATTCTTATAGTTCATTTCATTCAAAATCATCTAGTTTTTATAAGAAAGCTAATCTATTTTAAGATTCATGGAATTGTGCGTCGTAAGACATAAAGTAAAAACAAATAATGGCAAATCATGTAGAAAAACATTTGGGCAATTCTGATACGGAAGATTCTAGAACAAATAAGAAGTGCTTGTGTTTTGATGTTTGTGCATTATGCTTAAGTTCAACCATGGAGTCTTCTAGATTATACATGTGGCGAAATCTGGTGGAATCTAGATGATATCCAACGGCCAGTAGTGCTCAAATTTGCCATCTTTGGACCATCGGATTCGGCTCATCCAACGACCATCTTTCAAAGTTAAGGTTACCCGCACACAATATATAAAATATAATATATAGGGGTATTGTTGGGGATATTACTATCTATTGAGACCCGCCCAGGAGGGGCCGGGTCAGCTTCAATGGCGGTTACGCAAGAAGTTCAGTAAACATCCAAGTTTGTAATTTATTAAGTCTTATAGAAGGCCCAAAGTCCTGGGGCCGGCTTGAGGCCCGATATTGTAAACCGCCACACGTAAGGAAATACTTGTACAGAAAGACATGTAAAGAAAGTCACCGAGACGGACACGATTATGAGCCGGCCAGGACTCTGTAGACCACCTGGCGTCAACCCGTGTATATAAGGGGATGACCCGGTGGCAGTTTGGGGCAAGAAACAACCAAGTCGATAACCAAGCCGGCGAATTGAGCCTCTTGGAAGTCGAAACCTCAGCAATACCAATCCCAACTAGACGTAGGCTTTTACCTTCATCATAACGGGCCGAACTAGTATAAACTCTCTTGTGTCCTTTGTCCCGAGTAACCCCTTTAAGCTTCCTAGTGCGATGGCCCTACGACTAAGTCCTTGCTCTAGGACATCTGCCGTGTCAACTCCACGACAGTTGGCGCCCATCGTGGGGCCAGCGCACGGTGAATTTGAGTTCTTGAAGGGCAACTTCGAAGGGCTCAAGGGATACGCTGTGGGCCGGATGACCAAGAGTCGTCGCGGCAAGATCTGCATCGATGACGAAGTCCGGGGCCCCGAGGCCGGCTCAATCGAGTACGGGTACCGGGTCCCCTTCGGCGGAATTCACGTCTTCATTGGCCGGATCGGCGAGTCAGAGCCTGAGCTGGATGTCCACACCGACCTCATCAAAACAGCTTAGCGCGCCGGGTCCACCCGTGTTCAATCTGTCGTGAAGCATGCCTTTGTAGGCTGCATCCATGGAGGTGAATACTCCGAAGGATCAATGGAAGGTGGAGAGACGGCCATCTGCTCTGATACGTCATCATCGACAGGGGAGACGGACTCGTTGTACCAACTGCAAGACGGCTTGCTCGGGGGCTGTTCCGATGGCATCAATATTCCGGACCCCCTTGAACCGCCAAATTGGGCCAGAGTCTTCATGGTAGGGACGCATCCCGGGCAGAACTCCACCGCAGCAACAGCAGCAGCCACCGGGTTGGCAGCTGCCGGGTCAGGAGACCCCGCGCGCCCCCGGCTCAGGTTGTCATGGACCTCATGGATAAACTAACGACTCTATTAACCGCTGCGGTAGAGCCGGCGGATAAAGCCTAGTATGACGCAGAAGTGGCACGCGTACGGGAGGAGATGGTGCAAGCTAAGGAAAATTTTGCCGCGGAGGAAACCCGGATGGCAGCAGAACGAGCAGCTTTGGATGCTCGTGCTCAACAGCTTCAAGCAGAAACCTTCTAGCTCTCCGTGGATCTTAATTCATCAAACGAAGTCATGAGGAGGAGGCGTCAGAAAACTCAGTCACGTCTGCCTCTAACACTGGATCTGAGGAATCTATTCCATACACCCAGAGCTGGAGGGGGCAACCCGCCGGAGGCAATCCGGGTCGAGACGCCCGGTGCACCAGTTCAGCCACGCACCATGGAGCCGCCGCACATGAATACAGCTCCTCCTTGTTATATATCAACACCCCCGGGTCACTTTTCCAACCCCATGGAGAACCTCATTGTGGCGTAGGCTCGATTGGCAGCTCTCCCGATGGAAGGCGACTCGCCAGCAGTAATTAAAACCCGGAGGGTAAGAGAACTACTTCAGACAGCTTTGGCCCAGCAGGATGCATACTCCTACAGTCGAGACATGATTCACTCAACTCCTCACCCAAGCCGGAGCCCGAGTTACAGTAGGCACATGGAATCTGCAAAAATGTCAAGTAATGCTCAACGTCACAACCGGCCATATAGGTATGAGCCGGTGCGGGCGGATCATGAGAGGATTCTCCAAGAGGCGGAACGGGCAGCTTAGATAGCAGCAGAGCAGGTGGCTCACCAAGCCTTTCTGGCTTATCCAGCAACCTCGGTTGAGGCAGGAGTGGCTACAAGAACTGGAGGCATACCTTGCCTGGTCCCAGCCATACGCAATGAGCGGTTGCCCAAGGATTTCAAGGGACCTCGTAAGGTGCCTAACTACACGGCTGACTTACAGCCAGGGGCTTGGATTGAGAGTTATGAGATGGCTATGGAGCTGTTGGAGGTTAGTGATGCTGCAATGGCCAAATATTTTACCATGATGTTGGATGGAACGGCCTGGACCTAGTTGAAAGGATTACCACCCAATTCCATCGGCTCATGGGCAGAGTTGAAGGCACGGTTCATCCAGAACTTTAAAGACACGTGTAAGCAACCAATGTCGATTGTGGATCTGACCAATTGCAAACAAGAGGATGGAGAATCTACAACCCATTGGGTGCGTCGGGTCAAGGAAATAATACATTCATCTGATAAGATGGATGCCGGCTCAGCAGTTTTGATGTTGGAGAAGAATTGCCGTTTTGAACCTCTGAAGCAGAAGTTGGGGCGGCTTAAACGTGACTATAATGACATGGGAACGTTGATGGCGGCTCTTGTCAAGTATGCCGACTCCGATACCACCAAAGACCCGGCATCTGATGAAGAAAAATCAATGAAGGGAAAGAAGAACGGCAATGGCAAGGATCACCAGCATAACCCGGCAAATCAAGGAGGTAATAAGCGTAAGGCTGATGAGTTTGTTGCTAATACCAATGCTCAGGGTGGTAATCAGCAGCGCAAGGGCAGACAACCCCCTCGATCGGGCGGGTCAGGCCCCACCCTTGAGCAGTTATTGAATGAACCTTGTCCAAAGCACGGCACCCGGGAGAAGCCAGCCACCCACTTGTGGAAGGATTGCACGATCATGAAGGCGTTTAAAAATTCAAATGCATTTGATGGGGGTCACGGCCCGGGTGGCGGCTCAAGTGGAGGCGGCTTTCAGGGCCCGGGCGCCGGTTCAAGCGGAGGAGGTTTTCATGGTCAGGGACATCCCGGTCACCAGGGAGGTTATGATCAGCAACACAACCAAGGGAATCAACACCAGCAATAATCCAGCTATCAGAGCAACCCGAAGCAGTTGAGTAGCGGACAGTATCATGTCTTTACTACCAGTTTATGTAAGAGAGACCAGAAACTCCACAAGAGGGCCGTCAATGCCATTGAACCGACAATCCCACCTTATCTACATTGGTCGGAGCAGCCTATTGTGTGGAGTAGAGAGGATCACCCGCCCCGGGTTGATAATCTGGGTCACTTGGCATTGGTAGTGGCACCTCAGGTTGGTGGGTACAAGTTTACTAAGGTACTCATGGATGGAGGCAGCAGCATCAACATCCTTTACTATGAGACGTTCTGCCGGATGGGATTGACGGATAAAAATCTTAAACAATCCAACACTATTTTTCATGGTGTAGTACCCGGTAAGTCGGCATACCTAGTTGGTAAGATCGAGCTGGAGGTAGCCTCTGGGGATCAGTATGACTCCATGGCAGAAAAATTAACCTTTGAAGTGGTTAAGATCAAAAGCCCATATCATGCTCTGTTTGGGCGACCGGCTTATGCCAAGTTCATGGCTCGGCCGTGTTACGTGTATTTGTAGCTTAAGATGCCGGGTCAGAAGGGCACCATTACAGTCCATGGGAGCCGGAAGATCGCCTTGGAATGTGAAGAGGGGGATGTTGCTTATGCTAAATCTGTTTGTGCAACAGAGGAGTTGAAATTCTACAAGGATCATGTTGACCCAGCGGACATGATGTCATTAAAGAAACCAACAACAGAGCATGAGCCAGAGTTAAGGTTCAAATCGGCATATGACACTAAGAGGGTTTACTTTGTGCCTGGAGATTCATCCAAACAGTTCATCATCAGCGCAAACTTGGATCCGAAATAGGAAAGCGCGCTCATCGAGTTCATTCGTGAGAACTGGGACATCTTTGCATGGAAACCTTCAGACATGCCGGGTGTCCCGAGGGAACTCGCTGAGCACACTCTTAATATCGATCCAAAGTTCAAACTTGTCAGACAGTTTCTTCGCCGGTTCAATGAAGAAAGGCGCAAGGCCATTGGAGAAGAGGTGTCCCGGCTCTTGGCGGCCGGGTTCATTGTGGAGGTCTTCCACCCAGAATGGTTAGCTAACCCGATGCTCGTGCTAAAAAAGAATGGCACCTGGCGTATGTGTGTGGATTACACAGATTTCAACAAAGTCTGTCCGGCTGATCCTTTTGCTCTTCCCCGTATTGATCAGATCATTGATGCTACGACGGGTTGTGCACGGTTGAGTTTCTTAGATGCTTACTCCGGTATCATCAGATTAAGATGGCAGTCAAGGATCAAGAGAAGACAATGTTTATAACTCCTTTTGGGGCTTTCTGCTATGTGTCTATGCCTTTTGGGCTAAAGAGTGCTCAGGCGACTTACCAATGGTGTGTGCATAATTGTCTTCATGATCAAATTGGGCGCAATGTTCATGCCTATGTGGATGATATAGTGGTGAAGTCCAGGGAAGAGGAAACCTTGGTCGCAGACTTGAAAGAGACTTTTGATAATCTTCGGATTTACAAGATGATGCTTAACCCGGCCAAGTGTGTTTTTGGAGTGCCGGCTGGCAAGCTTTTGGGTTTTCTGGTGTCTAACCGAGGTATTGAAGCTAACCCGGAGAAGATCAAGGCAATTACATCCCTGGCTAAACCAACCTGCATCAATGATGTTCAACGACTGGCGGGTCGTGTGGCTGCTTTGAGCCGGTTCATAAGCCGGTTAGGGGAAAAGGCTATGCCTCTGTATCAGTTGATGAAGAAAACAGATGTGTTTGTTTGGAGCGATGCTGCGAACGCCGCTTTTGAGGATCTGAAGGCACAATTGGCTGAACCGCCGGTCCTAGCCGCTCCAATTGAGAAAGAGCCGCTATTATTATACGTAGCTGCCAACTCACGGGCTGTTAGTGTGGCTATGGTGGTAGAGCGCAAGGAGGCTGGCAAAGAGCATCCGGTTCAGCGGCCGGTTTATTATGTCAGCGAAGTGCTAATTGAGTCTAAGCAACGATATCCACATTGGCAAAAGCTTGTTTATGGGGTGTTCATGGCAAGCCGGAACCTTAAGCATTACTTTCAGGGACATCCAATCACTGTGCTTAGCTCTGCTCCTTTGGGAGACATTATTCAAAACAGAGAAGCTACAGGGCGAGTGGCCAAGTGGGCAATTGAGCTTGGGTCTCATGGGCTGAAGTATGTTCCACGCACTGCGATTAAGTCTCAAGCCCTGGTTGACTTCATCAATGACTGGACAGAGATGCAGATGCCAGAAGAAAAGCCGGACAACACATATTGGACTATTCATTTTGATGGGTCCAGGCAATTGGAGGGCTCGGGGGCTCGAGTTGTATTAACTTCCCCACGAGGTGATAAATTTTGTTATGTGTTACAATTGATGTTTCCGTGCACTAACAACGCAACAGAGTATGAAGCATTGCTCCATGCTCTTCGAGTGGCAAAGGAGATGAGCTTGAGCCGGGTCAGATGTCTTGGTGATTCAGATCTAGTGGCTCAGCAGGTGTCTGGAAATTGGGATTCCAAAGACCCTCTCATGGCGGCTTATCGCCGAGAGGTCGATGCTATTGTAGGGTATTTTAAAGGTTATCAGGTGGAACACATTGACTATCGAAAGAACGAAGCAGCTGATGCTTTGAGCCGGCTGGGGTCTCAATGTAAGCCGGTACCACCCAACACCTTTTTAGATGTTTTGCATAACCCCTCTGTCAAGTTGCCCACCGAAGAAGATTTAGCTGTTCCTGACCCGGAGGCACAGTTGGTGGCGGCTCTTCATGTCATCCCAGATTGGATGGTGCCGTTATTGGCTTACATGACCCGGGGAGAATTGCCAGCGGATGAGACTCTGGCTCGACAAATAACCCGGCGATCTAAGTCCATGACGATTTCGGATGGAGAGTTATGTCATCGCAGTGTTTCCGGAGCATTTCAATGGTGTGTTTCCCCCAAAGAAGGTCAAGAAATCCTTCGTGAGATCCATGAAGGCGATTGTGGTCATCACGCCGGGTCAAAATCTTTAGTGTCCAAGGCATTTCGTCACGGTTTTTACTCGTTGACAGCTCACGCTGATGCAGAAGATTTGGTCAGTAGATGTGATGGGTGTCAGAAATTTGCACCACGAGCGCATGTGCTGGCTCAAGAGCTCCGGATGATTCCAATCACTTGGCTGTTTGCAATCTAAGGGCTTGACATGGTGGGACCTTTCAAAAGGTCTAAGGACAAGAAGACACATCTCCTAGTGGCTGTTGATAAGTTTACTAAATGGGTTGAGGCGGAGCCTGTGAGTAAGTGTGATGCAGGCACGGCGGTTCAGTTCATGAAGAAAATAATCTTTTGTTTCGGTTTTCCACACAGTATTATCACAGTCAATGGCACTAATCTGTCCCAAGGGGCTATGGAAGAGTTTTGTCAGCGAGAGCACATCTGGCTTGATGTTTCTTCTGTAGCTCATCCTCAATCCAATGGTCAAGCTGAGAGAGCCAATCAGGAAATTCTGAAAGGGCTAAAACCCCAGCTTATGGTTCCTTTACAGCGAACGCCGGGTTTTTGGGTAGAGGAGTTGCCTTCAGTGTTATGGAGCATCAATACTACACCCAACAGGTCTACGGGTTACACATGCTTCTTCATGGTTTATGGGGCAGAAGCAGTATTGCCCAGTGACATCCGTCATGACTCACCCCGCATGGCGGCTTATGTTGAAGCTAACAATGAAAAAGCCAGATAGGATGCGCTTGGCTTATTGGATGAAGAAAGAGACTTAGCAGCAGCACGGTCAGCAATCTATCAACAGGACCTGCGTCGTTATCATAGCCGCCGGGTTAAGACCAGGACTTTTCAGGAAGGCGACTTGGTGCTCCGGCTCATCCAAGACCTTTCAGATGCACACAAGCTATCCCCACCTTGGGAAGGACCCTTTGTGGTCAGTAAAAATTTAAACAACGGGTCTTACTACCTCATTGATGTTCGAGAGCACGCAGACTCACGTAAGTCGGAAGAGGAGACCCGCCGGCCGGGGAACATTGCTCAACTTCGGTCATACTATACTTGAGCCACTAGCTCTCATCATGTACATATGTTCATATTATATATACAATAATAAGCAATAAAGTAAGACCATTGGTCTCTTTTTCTTTTCAAAGATTATGCATCTTCTTTATTCTTTATTCATAAATGACTATTAAGGAGCTGATCATATTTGAATCAAGTCTAACCTTTTTTAGTCCGGCTTATGATCATATTCAAATCTAGTTGTAAATCTCATGGTTACTTGGGGGCTTCCTGTTCAAACATAGGTCGTATTGGAACCAAAGAGAACATAGCTGTCGTAACCCTCTTGATCGGCTCAAGCCAAACTCACTTGGGGGCTTCTTGATCATATCCGAATCATAGCTTAACCCCCTTTGAGCCGACTTGGATCGTATTCAAATCAGGGTCGTTAAAAACCTCTCAAGGTCATTTGGGGGCTTCCTGTTCAAACATAGATCGTATTCGAACCAAAGAGAACATAGCTGTCGGTACCCTCTTGATCGGCGCAACGCCAAAGCCACTTGGGGCTATATGGTCGTATTCGAACCTTAGCTTAACCCCTTTGTTCCGGTTTACTGATCATATTCGAATTAGAAAACCCCCGATCTTTTAAATACAGAGTTAAAATTATGTTTGTAATCTGCTGCTTGCCTTTGAGTTTTTGTTGTTTCAATATTACAAATGAGATGGCCTGATTTTCTTCGCCGGCTCAATTATTGAACAACACAGCCGCCCGAGTTATCCAAGCCGGTGGTCTAAGGATCCAAAGGTTATTTGAATAGGTGATCTAAGGATCAACAAGGTATGGTTTTTACTTATACGCGCCTATCGGCTACGTTAACTTCAAAGTTGGTATTAAACCTTATCCTTTATTTATATTTGTCTCTGTTTTTGAGGTAGAAATATGGGCTGTAAATTAGGTGTTTTAAAGCCCAGTTGGTTCTAACCCGCCTTGCTAGGTTTTTTCCTTGTGTTCACAAGAACAGAGTTCAAATGTTGCAGAGACAAGCATTAAACGATGCATAAGAAAGTATTAAACATTGGCATCGGAAGCACAGATTTACATAGATGTGTTTTATGCGTGATGGCATAAGCAAACAGGCGGTGTTTTAAACAGCTAAGCTATTACAAGACTTTAATAAGCCCGTGAAGATAATCACTGTCCTTCCCTCGCCGGTTCACCATCTTGAGTCTGTTGGAAGTCGGATTTTGACCAGTCAAAGCCGTTCATGGCGACAAATTCAGCTTCGTCGTCAATAAGGCCGACCGGGTCAATTTCCGGGGCAAATGTATCTTCTCTCATAGGTGGGATCAGATCGGCAACTTTGTATGAAGGGGTGGCCATCTTCTTATTTGCACTATCAAAACCCGGCTGGTATTTGTCCACGTTGGTGTCATCTCCAAGGCTGGTCGTCTGAGGCCGTACTTCACGGACGCAAGCTATAAAGTCATCTTGATCAAAAGGAGACCCGTCCTCCTTCACGGTAGGGTAGCCCCTTGCGACGTCCGCCGGGTCTAGGTTTGGCACCCAAGCTTTGGAGCGGCTCAGGGCAGTCAGTGCACCGGCTCGCGCACAGGAGCGTTTTACCTCTTGGAATCTAGCAGGCAGGATGGATAGCTTCTTCATGACATCGCTAGGTCGGTTGGATCCTTGATTTACTGGAGATATAGCGGCCAGAGCCCGTTGTGTACCAATGTATAATTGTTGAACCAAGGTGTATACTGCCTTCAGTTTAATCAACGAGTCTTGGTTCAGATTTTTGCTTCGCGGACCTGTATATATTTAACAGAGTCAGTTGGCGGATCATACTCCGGTTTGACAAACAATTATAGTCAAGATCAATTCAGACGGCTTACCAAAAATCGCAGTAACCATCTGAGATACCCGGCCCTTCAAATTGTTCAACTCTGTTGAAATTTCTTTCAGAGCTGTTTCGGCTATCTCAACTCGGCGGGTCAGGAGTTTTTTCTCATTCTCCCGAGTTTTCTCTTTGGTAGCAAGGTTGGTCTTCCAAGTCCCCGTTTCAGAAAGGCTCATTTGCAATTTGGAGGTGGATGATTTGATTTCTGACTCCTGGCTTGCTAGTCGGGTCTTTGCGTCAGTCAATTGGGAGTTCAATTCAGATAATGCATTCTGTGAAACATTCAGATAAGTCAAGATTTGGTTTTAAATTCCAATATACATATTCAAAATTCAAAGTCCCAAGTACTTTACAAAGTAACAGCACTTGGCACTTGGGGGCTAATGTATGCCAAATCAAATTTTTGTGACTCTACCAGCATATTGGAAGTCCCAAGTCCTTTAGAAAGTAACAACACTTGGCACATGGGGGCTAATGTACATAGTTCAGCAAGGTTATCAAAGATAAACCGGAATGTTAGGTATTTTACAGATGGTGTTCAATTCTGAAGTACCGATTCATTAATGATTAAATAAACCGGTCCTTGGGGAGTATGGGTGAAGTCTTGTTCTACCAATATTAGGCAAAGATTCAGACGTAAAGGTATCAGTCTATATTGTAAGTCTACAGGTTATTCTGTTTCTCTCATAATCTACAGACTTGGGGGCTGAAGGAATATTGGTAAACCGGAAACTACATACCTCATACTTTAATTGAAGCTGCTTGACCATCTCAATCTCAGAATCATGACTGGAGTGTACATGACTGAGATAGCCGGATAAGATATCAATGTCATTAAGACGGTCATAGTTGGCAACATCAAGACGAACCTTCCGCCTCTCCAAAGCTTCTTGCTTAGCTGTACACTGTGCCAATACCGTCGGGTTCCCCGGCTCCCAGTAATTTGAACATCTTGAACACGGGGAGACGGTGGGCCGGTTGAGCTCGATGGACCAGCTGCAGAAGGGTTAATAGTGTTCTTGGCAAGGGATGGCTCTAGAGGATTTGCTTCATGAACAATAGGCGGGTATTCTGGGGCGACAGTCAATGGAGAAGGTGGCCTAGCCGGCTCAGATGCTAGTACTGGCGGATCTTCCACTGGTTTTGTTGCCTTTGCTTTTTTGGACTTAGCTTGACCACTAAAGAAAAATATTGCAGGACAATCAGCATTAAGATAACAATTGATCAAACTCGGAAGAAAAGAGGATTTTTAGTTACCCAGGAGCAGTCTTGAAAGCCGGAAATTGTGTTTGTGATGAGTCGCCCGAGGAACGAGACACCTCCTGAAAAGGTGAATGAAAGGAGTTAAAGGAAATACAAGGAGCAGGATTCATAAAAACAAAGGTAAGGACAGTAATAAGTAAACCTCGTTCGGACGTTTCCGAGGGGTCTGTTCAGGGACGACAGCCGGCTCATCTTCAATTTCAACTTCACGATGGCTTTCATGCTGCTGCTTTTTCAAATGAAAGTTGGGATCCAAGTAAGCTAAGGGGTTAGAAAATCTTACTTTACGGATCACTCGTCGAACTTTGTGTCTTGGTAAGGGCTCTGAGTCGGAGGAAATGATAGTTACCTCTGCTTCCCTGGCTTGGCTAGCCCCAGTGTCATCCTGGTAAGGATCAGTATCAATAAGATTGTTAAAAATTGGCCAAGGGAATCAAGGGCTACCTCCGAATCAGACGAGTCATCAAGCTTCATTAAATCCTCAGCAGTAGTTTTCTTCTTCTTCTTTGATTTCCGGGTTGTCTTCTTGGTGTTCATAGCGGTGGCTTTCGCCTTCTTGGCAGCTTCGTGGTCATATTTCGCCTTGCAGAAGTCAGAATTGGCCTGTAAAGACAATAAGAAGGATCAGTATTAAGTACTAATAGTTGGGCAAAACACGAAGAAAAAGAGATCAGAATGTACTTACTTCTGGCGCCGGATTAATCTTGCAGAAGGGACTCAACCCAACAATACTGCAATCCTCGTACTTCCCATTTACGAAAAGGGTTGACATCGAAACAATATCTTCTTCGGTGAGATCAACTGAGCTGTGACGAAGAGAGTTATCCGGGCTTCCGTCATATTCATACATCAGTTTGGATCGACGGCCTAATGGAATAACCCGCCATGAGATCCAGCAGTGGGTCAGATCTACTCTGGTTAAACCATTGCCCAAAAAAGCATTGATTCTTCTGATGGAGGGAAGTAGCCTCTTGCGTTCAGCAACGGTGAGCTTATCCGGAAGGGTGAACTTGGAGTCAAGATGACTGGGGCGGTAACCCGGCAGAGGCTTCTCGTTTGCTGGAGAAATATCTTGACAATAAAACCAAGTTTGGTTCCAGTCTTTTGGGTGACTTGGTAAGACGATAAGAGGGAAAACAGCACCCTGGCGGCGCTGAATTGAGATGCCTCCAAGTTCTAAGCTAGGACCATTGGTGCATTCGTTCTGCCGGTTTAGGTAAAAGTACTCCCTAAACAGCTCTACGGTGGGCTCTTGCTGAAGATACACCTCACAGAGTACTTGGAAGTTGCAAATGTTGGAAATGGAATTGGGTCCAAGGTCCTGAGGGTGGAGTTTGAAAAAATGAAGGACCTCTCTGAAGAATTTTGAACCGGGCGGTGAGAAGCCACGATTCATGTGATCAGTGAAGACAATCACTTCTCCGTCTTTTGGATTGGGGCATTCGTCCTCCTGGTCAGGAGCACGATAGGACATGACATTCTTCGAAGGCAGAAACCCAATGATGAAGAATTCTTTTAACCGTTCCTCAGTTATGGACGAAGGGACCCAGTTACAGACGGTGGGTGTCTTTGACGGCATGATGTGCAGAGAACTGAAAAATAGATAACAACATGCCGGCTCAGCCTATGGTTAGTTATAAAACAAGGAATGGCAGCTTAACTAAGGGCTAATGGCTTTTAAGGAAAATAGAGCCGGTGCGATAAACCGCCATGACTATAGATTCTTTAAAAAAGTGGTTTCAGCTAAGTGTTGGGACAAACAAGTTTCTCAAAAGGATTGATATTATTTCAGATCAGAAGGCTGTTTCAAAAAGGAAAATATTCCAGACCTAAAAACCTAGTACAGATAAGTTCGACGATTATAAAGAAACATTTATACAGGTAAACGGGATCTACTGATATCAAAAATGAATGCCAAACAGCTACCGTGCGAGTTATATCTCTTCAAAAGAAGTTGCGGAAAAGATCTACAGATGATCCCCGGGTACCGAGCTCGAATTCGCCCTATAGTGAGTCGTATTACAATTCACTGGCCGTCGTTTTACAACGTCGTGACTGGGAAAACCCTGGCGTTACCCAACTTAATCGCCGCGTCCTCTGGTCGGACTCAGGGTAATGAAGCGGCCAAGCTTGACGACAACGATGAGAGTTGCGGCGGCGGCGGAGCTCGAGCAACAATGGAGGTTGCGAGAGGAAGAAGATGAGGAAGAAAGGAGAATGGGAAGGACCGGCTGCGTGCTTATTTATAAGGGCAGATGCGAACAGGCGGGAGCGAAAATCAAGGAGAGCCAATAATAATTATCCAACTGAACAGATGCCTCGATTCTCAGAAGGCATTAAAAAATGAAAGATCCGTTGTAAAATGACGTCATGAAGGTTTTTTGTGTTTTCAAAAGATGACGTCACAGCGGGTTACAGAAGTTTTCAGACAGAGGATGGATTCTGATTAAGTATTGAAGATTGACAAAGAACAAAGTTCAAAGTTAACCTAGGGCCTAATGTTGGGGATATTACTATCAGTTGAGACCCGCCCAGGAGGGGCCGGGTCAGCTTCAATGGTGGGTTATGCAAGAAGTTCAGTAAACATCCAAGTTTGTAATTTATTAAGTCTTATAGAAGGCCCAAAGGCCTGGGGCCGGTTTGAGGCCCGATATTGTAAACCGCCACATGTAAGGAAATACTTGTACAGAAAGACATGTAAAGAAAGTCACCGAGCCGGACACGATTATGAGCCGGCCGGGGCTCTGTAGACCACCTGGCGTCAACCCGTGTATATAAGGGGACGACCCGGTGGCGGTTTGGGGCAAGAAACAACCAAGTCGATAACCAAGCCGGCGAATTGAGCCTCTTGGAAGTCGAAATCTCAGCAATACCAATCCCAACTAGACGTAGGCTTTTACCTTCACCGTAAGGGGCCGAACTAGTATAAACTCTCTCGTGTCCTTTGTCCCGATTAACCCCTTTAAGCTTCCTAGTGCGATGGCCCTACGACTAAGTCCTTGCTCTAGGACATCTGCCGTGTCAACTCCACGACAGGTATAGATATAGATATGTGATGCAAAAGCCGCCCATCATCTCCAATTAGAATAGTGTGTCCATGCACGGATGCGACGTGGCCAAATGATTTCTGCCATCGGTATCTAAAATTCAAATCAGTCTGACCTTGTTCAATGTGTATACATTACAACATGCTCGTTTCCAAACCACACCGCGCAGATCTCCGTTATATTCATGCATGCATGGGTTTCAAACATCAGGATCTCTTATTCAAATATTTGAATTCAACTTTACATTGATTGTGACCTCACCTATTCAGCTATTCTTTTACACCCACACAGTAGTCTTCTCTTTATAATTGTACCACTAACCTTCTCTCGTGCATGCATGCACACACGCTACCAGTCGGCATTATCCATCGCATGCATGCAATCTTTTTCTTCAGGTCGGTCTCCCATGAAGGCACACACCAACACACATCCCCCTCTCCATCATATTGGGCATTCTTTATCTCTCACGTGTGCATGCGCAACGATCGATGTTCCTCTATGTATGTGTGTATATAGATAGGTCTTTCATAGTTTTCCACACAAACCGATCAATCGATATATCCAGTGAGGTCTCACCCTCTTTCCCACGTCCACATCGATCAATCTATACCTCTCTATATAGGATTAACATATATAGCTAATACACCCACATTAATTATGTATCCAACGTCCCCCTCTCATCATCCATGCCTTCCGCTTCATCTCTCAGACGCGTGCACAATGGCGAAGACATGGGCAGTAAGGGCCCTGCCCCCATCCACCCTAACATCACTATATATCAAGGCTAATATGAATGTGATCATTAGACAATTGCTGCTAAAAATGTTTTAAGTTCATTAATTGACCCTCCTCATAAAGGATTAGCAATGCTTGGCCCCCTAGCTCATTTATTTTTCATGGCTCCGCCACTGCGCGCATCAGCGCACGTGTTCGCCCTCTCTCTCTCTAAATATCGATCTCGCACTTGTGCATTCCTTCATAGTCTCCCTCCACTCGGCCCCTCACACCATGTTCTAGCCCCCACCAGATTTTTCCACATGTACAATCTAGCAGACTCCATGGTTGAACTTAAGCATAATGCACAAACCTCAAAACAACAGTGGTTCTCTTTTATTCTAGAATCTTCCATATCATAACTGCCCAAACTTTTTTCTAGTTGAATTGCCATTATTTGTTTTTACTTTATGCTTTACAACGCATTACCTTTACTGCCGAGCCGAATGCCCTAATTTGGCAGCTAGACAATAAGGGGAAGTATTCCTCCAGCTCCCTCTATCATGTTATCAACTTTAGAGGGGTTCAACCCGTGTTTATCCCTGCTGTCTGGAAATTGAGTGTTCCCCCTAAAATTCATGTATTTCTCTGGCTTCTCTCCAAAAACAAATTGATGACTAGGGATAACCTTAGGAAGAGACACATCATCAAGCCCCTTGATTGTGTTTACTGCTTGGAATAAGAGTCTTGTTCTCACCTATTTTTTGAATGTATAGTTGCTAAACATCTCTGGGCCCACATTGAGGAATATTTCTCTAGTCAGATTGGCTCATCCTTCGAATCTGTCGCCAGATTCTGGATTGCTACCAAAAAGTGCTCAGTTTTAAACACTGTTAGCTCAGCTGTCCTTTGGTGCCTCTGGAAATATAGAAATGCTATGATTTTCAGTAACACCTCCTGGATTTCCATTCCACAGGTCTTAAGGTTGATCAGGAACAAGGTGAGGAACTAGGAGATCCTCTCCTCCCGATTGGACAAGGACAAGTTGATGAGCTTCGTGGAAACCCTAACAAGATCCCTCCAGAAACCGTTGGCGATCACTTGTGGCTGAACAAGGCTCGACCTGCTCTGGGGCTGGACCCGTGGGCTCGTCTCATGATCTCTGATGAAGATGATGGGCACCTGGCGCCGAAAAAGAGGGACATCCACCATGCTACGCCTTCCAGCCCGGTGTCTCCGCTTGCTTACTGGTCGCCGCAGGCTGACACGGCCCCTCGGCTGAAGACCATGAAGGCTTCGCTGGACCCTCGTTGTGTCATTTGAGTGCTCTATCCGCTCTGCCTTTGGCACCGCTCGGGTGATTTGTGTTATTCAGAGAACTTGTTCATCCACCCCCCTAGTTTGTAGATTTTCTACCTTTGCTTTCGAATTGCTGTTTGAGCTGCTGTATCAGAATATGTTGTGGTTTCGTTCTCAGCAATGGAACCGGGGAGATGCTCCCTGTTTTTCTAAAAAAAATATTTTATATGTTATTATATGAAGCTTGGTAAGACTGTAAATTTAAGGACAAATGTAATAATATCACTTATTATTTAAATATATTTATAACAAAATGCTCAGCCCCTTTTTATTTTTTGATAACATTGCTGGCCCAACCCAACATTATAATTAGAATTAGCCCAGCAAAATCATGTATTTCGAGAAAGTGCAAATGGGCTGTAATTTTTTAGGAAATAAAATAAATGGGCCGCATGGACGCTACATTATTTGTTCACCCAGCCCAACTAATGGCTGTAATTCAAAAAAGAAAGATCAAATTGACTGTAAATTCTACCGCGCAAAAAAAGACTGTAAATTCTGAAAAAATGGGTTGAATACATGCCACATTTTTGGAGGCTGAAATGTGGGCCAATAGGTCGAAGCCAATGCAAGTCGTTGGATTTACATCCAACGACCGGCATCCATCTTCAATCTCTCGTCTTCTTCCTCCAGCGCCGCCGGGACCACCTCCCGCCTCCTGCTGCTAGAAGCTCTGCTTAGCACGCTTCACTATGAAGCGCTACTCCACTGTTGGCCAGGCCATCCCTCCACCCTCCACACCTCCTGTTCTTCTCCACCGACTGCCGAACCACTCTGCACTAGAACCAGTTAATCCTCGTACACCTCTCTGTCTGTGACTCTACTCCCGCGTCTTCTCATCTCCGGCTCCTTGCTGTCCGGGGCCTCGCCGTCGTCCACCAGATGCGCTCGGCGCGGCATGGTCAACATGGTCAACGAATGACACCATCGGAAGTAGACTGTGCGTGGAGAGGCTGACAGCTGGGTCCATGGCTGCACACAAGGAAATGCCTCCTTATTACGCGCAAAATAATGATTCCTCCACCTGACATTTGGGACCCACCGGAAGGGCCTCTGTATTTCGCGAAATAAAGTGCCCCCCGCTGACATGTCAAACTCACCAGCTATCTTCGCACGCAAGGAAGTGCCTCCTTATTACGCACAAAAAATGAATATTCCCCCTGCCAGCTGGAACCTAGCATAGTGGGAGGCTGACTTGTGGGCCTACCAAGTTGACGGGGATGGAGGGCTTTGTCAACTTAGTCAATATGAACGATTCTAGCTCCTGTTACCGTACGATATTCATCCAACGGCCGTAGTGCTTCTTCAACCTCTGGTCTTCTTGCTCCAGCCGCCCAAACCAGCGCCGGTCGTGCCGCGTGCTCCTGCCTCCCGTGGCCGGCTGTGATGCCGTAGAGGCCTCATCGCCCCCTACTACTCCCACCGCTGGCCAGGCCATCCCTCTACTCACCCGCACCCCCTGTTATTCTGCGGCGACAGCAGCCTCACACCGCAGCCAAACCAGTGAACCCTCGTACTCCTCTTCACGTGGGCATCCACTGCTGCGTCTTCCCGGCTCCGAGTCGTCCCCTTCCTAGTCCTCGCCGTCGTCCACCGCCCTGGTGCTCTCGGCGCGGCGTGGTCAACGTGGTCAATGGCCGACTTCCCTCGGAAGAGTATTGTACGCGGAGAGGCTGACAGCTGGGTCCACGGCAGCCGCAAGGAAGTGCCTCCTTATTACGCGGAAAATAATTATTCCTCCACCTAACAGCAGGAACCCACCGGACGGGCCACCAGTATTTTGCGAAAAAATCGTTTCCCCGTGACTGCTGGGACCCACCAGACGGGCCACCGTATTTCGTGAAAAAAAAATGTTCCCCCCGCTGTCAGCTCGGACCCACCGGAAGTGCCTCCTTATTATGCACAAAAAAATGAATACTCCCTCAGCTAGCTGGGACCCACCTTGCTGGGAGACTGACTTGTGGGCCTACTAAGTTGACGGGGACGAAGGGCTTTGTCAACTTAGTCAATATGAACGATTCTAGCTCCAGTGACCGTACGATGTCCATCCAACGGCCGTAGTGCTTCTTCAACCTCTGGTCTTCTTGCTCCAGCCGCCCAAAGCAGCGCCGGTCGTGTCGCATGGTCCTGCCTCCCGTGGCCGGCTGTGCTGCCGCAGAGGCCTCACCGCCCCCTACTATTCCCACCGCTGGCCAGGCCCTGCGGCGACGACAGCCTCACACCACAGCCGAACCAGTGAACCCTCGTAGTCCTCTCCGCGCGGGCTTCCACTGCCGCGTCGTCCCCTTCCTAGGCCTCGCCGTCGTCCACCGCCATGGTGCTCTCCGCACGGCGTGGTCAATGTGGTCAAGGAACGACTTCCATCGGAAGAGTACTGTACGTGGAGATGCTGACACCTGGGTCCACGGCCACAGCCCAGTTTTTTTGTGATTTGCCAAGTAAGTCGCTTTGTCAGGCCTGTTGGGCTGCAAATATTTCAAGACGAGGAGAGCTTTCATTCGGCTGGCCGAGAAAATGGCCCATCAGTAATGGGCAATGGGTTGTACATTTTTAAAACACATCAAACCGGCAATGAGTTTCAAATATCTTTTTTTTCATTTCAAGATTTTAAATTACATTTATTTTTATGCATGGAGAATTTGTTGGATTTTATATTGATATACATTTATTTTTAAAATCAGTTTGAATGTGGGTTAAAATTTTGGGATTAAAAACAGTTCGGACCGCACCGAAATATGCAAAATTTCGTATAAATTTTTAACCGTTGCCACAATATATGGGCTCCAAAAACCATAAGAATTAGCAAATGGGCTGTAAATTATTAGAAATAATGGCAAATGGGTTGTATGTTGTTTTCCACAGATTTGAGGCTTTCCTACAAAAAGGTTGACGCACAAGCACTGACTGTTGGATGTCCATCCAACGGCCGTCGTGCTTCTTCAATCTCTGCTCTTCCTGCTCCAGCCACTCAAACAAGCACCGGCGGGACTGCCTGCTCCCTCCTCCTTGCGGCCGGCT
Organism: Triticum urartu; assembly: GCF_003073215.2. Taxonomy (NCBI): domain Eukaryota; kingdom Viridiplantae; phylum Streptophyta; class Magnoliopsida; order Poales; family Poaceae; genus Triticum; species Triticum urartu. The sequence goes on along the minus strand of NC_053022.1, from coordinate 219,305,490 downwards.
GTGCTGCCGTGCAGGCCTCACCGCCCGACCGTACTCCCATCGCTGGCCTAGCCATCCCTCTACTCACCCACACCTGCTGTTATTCTCCGGCGATGGCAGACGAACCAGTAAACCCTCGTACAGTCGTACTCCCCTCCGCGTGGGAAACAACTGTCGAGTCTTCCCTGCCTCCGTGTCGTCCCCTTCCTAGGCCTCGCCGTCGTCCACCGCCCTGGTGCTCTCGGCGCGGTGTGGTCAACGTTGTCAAGGAACGACTTCCATCGGACGTGGACTGTACGTGGAGAGGCTGACAGCTGGGTCCATGGCCGCAGCAAGGAAGTGCCTCCTTATTACGCGGAAAATAATGATTCCTCCACCTGACAGCTGGGACCCACCTAACGGGCCACTGTATTTCGCGAAAAAATGTTTCCCACTGACTGCTGGGACCCACCAGCTACATCTTCACACGCAAGCAAGTGCGTCCGAGCAAAAAAAACGATTCGCCCCCTGACTACTGGGACCCACCAGCTACATCTTCGCAGGCAAGGAAGTGCCTAACAGTCGGGACCCACCTGGTCGAAGCGTACGTAGCGTTTTCATTCTGGTCGCGAACGTGTATGTACATACTGGTCGATGTAGAGGCGCGCACGTGTCGTAGTAGAGGCGCGCAGGTAGCATGTACACGTACGTACAGCGGCCAGGGTGCAAGAAAGAAAATACAGCCATGTATGTGTACATACGGGCGGGGTCTCGAACGCCTACTCGCGCATACGTACGGCCAGGGCCCGTGTACATTGCTGGGTCAGAACGGAGAAACAGCGTCGCCTTCGTGTTCATGGGGAGGCAACAGAATGCGTCGTGTTCATCGGGAGGGCTTGGACGGAACAGGCGATGAAAACGACGCCTGGTGTACCAAAGAACGGAGGAAACGGCCTTGTGTTCGACCGGCCACGTTCGAAACGGGATCCTGTTCATCGGGAGGGGTCTGGCGTACCGTAAAATGGAGGAAACGGACCTCCTACGGTCGAAACGGGGGTCCTGTTGATCGGGAGGGGTGTGGCATACCGCAAAACGGACGAAACGGACTTGTGTTGGAGCACTACGGTCGAAACGGGGGTCCTGTTCATCGGGAGGGGTGTGGCGTACCGCAAAACGGGACTCCACGGGATAGTGTTCATCTCCACCGTCGACCCCCTCCAGCCTCCACGAGCTACTGTTCATCCACCGTCGACCTCCTCCAGCCTCCACCTGCGAATGTTCATCCACGGGCTCCTATTCATCCAGCCTCCACCGCGCGCTTTTCCACCGGCTACTGTTCAACCAACCCTCTCCACGGGCTCCTGTTCAACCACCCCTCCACGGGCTACTGTTCATCCTTCCCTCCACCGTCTACTGTTCATCCTGCCCTCCATGGGGTGGTCCTGTTCATCCAGCCCTCCACGGGGTCCTGTTCATCCAGCCCCAACCAGCTCGATCGATCGGGGTCCTGTTCATCCAGAGGCAACACCACGGGGTCCTGTTCATCCACCCCCACTGCGAACTGTTCATCCAACCCCCCCCCCCCCCCCCCCCCCCCCGCAACGCTCACTATTCATCCAAAGGCAGCATCGATCGGCTTCAGTTAGCAGCAGTAGCGAAGGAATCGCTCTAGCGGGTTCAGTTAACAGCCATCGATCGATCGCTTGGGTTCAGTAACGCGTAGCCTGCAGTGCAATCGCTCGGGTTCAGTTAGAGCCCAACGGCTCGCATGGGTTCAGTTAGAGCCAATGCCTCGCACACACTTGCGTACGTCTACGAGAGAAACACGCATCGCTCGGCCCCCGACCTCCCACCGTAACCGGGAACTCCCCGAAATTTTCCTCGCCCTCGCTTCTACCACGGTTTTTTCCGTCATGGATGGCCCAAAGAATGTCATGCAGCTGCGTCTCCGGCCCGCCCAGGACGAAAAGCCCATTTTCTGTCATGATTTTTTGTCATAGAAGTAGGAGCCCACCACATTTATGATGATACCGGGTTTTGTCACAATTATCATCATAGAAGTGTCATATGTATGACAGAATTTTTTTTCGTTCGGCCCAAAATGTCACGAATGTGTCTTTTTTTTGTAGTGAAGGTTTAGCAATTCTAGCAGTTTCATCACAGAAATAAATAACATGCCCATCAATATTATCAAACAAGAGATCTTTAACAATAGCAATATTAGGTTCAACTTTAACTTGCTCAGGAGGTGTATAAGTTTTAATATTACTTTTACGAACCACAGTTGAAGCTTTAGCATGATCTTTTATCCTAACAGGGAAAGGTGGTTTCTCAACATAAGCAGTAGGAACGATAGGATCATTATAAGTGATAGTCTTTTCTTCAACTTTAATAGGAGCAGCTACTTTTAGTTCTATGGGAGGATGATATTTAAACCACTTCTCCTTGGGGAGATCAACATAAGTAGCAAAAGATTCATAGAAAGAAGCTACTATCTCAGAGTCATGTCCATATTTAGTGCTAAATTTACGGAAAACATCGGTATCCATAAAAGATTTAACACAATCAAACTTAGGTGTCATACCTGACTCCTTACCTTCGTCGAGGTCCCAATCTTCAGAGTTGCGTTTAATTCTTTCCAATAAATCCCATTTGAATTCAATAGTCTTCATCATAAAAGAGCCAGCACAAGAAGTATCGAGCATGGTGCGATTGTTATCAGACAGCCGAGCATATAAATTTTGAATAATCATCTCTCTTGAGAGCTCATGATTGGGGCATGAATATAACATTGATTTAAGCCTCCCCCAAGCTTGAGTGATGCTTTCTCCTTCGCGAGGCCAAAAATTATATATATAATTGCGATCACGATGAACAAGATGCATAGGATAAAATTTCTGATGAAATTCCAATTTCAATCGTTTGTAGTTCCATGACCCCGTATCATCACATAGCCCATACCATGTCAATGCATCTTCCCTCAAAGATACAGGGAAGACCTTATTCTTAAAAACATCTCCGAGTACACCTGCAAGCTTAAATAATCCACAAACTTCATCAACATATATTAGGTGCTGATCAGGATGCATTGTTCCATCTCCTGCAAAAGGATTAGCTAGCAATTTTTCTAGAGGATGAGCAAAAGGTGCTCATCAGGCTCGATCGATCAGGGCCCTATTCATCCAGAGGCAACACCACGCGGTCCTGTTCATCCACCCCCATCGGGAACTGTTCATCCACACCCCCCCCCCCCCGCAACGCTCACTGTTCATCTAGAGGCAGCATCGATCGGCTTCAGTTAGCAGCAGTAGCGAAGGAATCGCTCGATCGGGTTCAATTAACTGCCATCGATCGATCGATCGGGTTCAGTAATGCGTAGCCTGCAGTGCAATCGCTCGGGTTCAGTTAGAGCCTAACGCCTCGCTCGGGTTCAGTTAGAGCCAACGCCTTGCACACACGCGCGTACGTGTACGAGAGAAACGCGCACCGCCCGGACCCCGACCTCCCACCGTAACCGGGAACTCCCCGAAATTTTCCTCCCCCTCGCTTCTACCACGGTTTTTTCCGTCATGGACGGCCCAAAGAATGTCATGCAGCTACGTCTCCGGCACGCCCAGGACGAAAAGCCATTTTCTGTCATGATTTTTTGTCATTGAAGTAGGAGCCCACCACATCTATGATGATACCGGGTTTTGTCACAATTATCGTCATAGAAGTGTCATATGTATGACAGAAAAAAATTTCGTTCCGCCCAAAATGTCACGGATGTGTCTTTTTTTTGTAGTGCACCCTGGCCAGATCCGCCTGGATCCGGCAGGGCCCCGCCGTCTTCGCCACCGGACCATCACCGGATCACGCTCCTCTGTCATCCCGCCGCAAGTCCTAGCACCGCCGCCCTCTGCTTTGCTGCAAGCGCGCCCCTGCCTGGCTGCCGTTGACCACGGCGTGGGCCGCAGCCCAACAGCTACCAGATCCAGCCCACATCCAGCCTCCCCATTGAGCCAGCCCCAATGTGAGGAAGCCCATCTCCTGTTTGCTCCTGTGCAGCCCAGTTCGGGCCAGTTTCGGCCCGTGGCTTATTTTTTTCCTAGCTGCGAATTTGTCTATTTTCCAGAGAAACCAGTTTTACAGGAAGCCCCCTAGACTTCATACATATAATAACTCATTAACCGAGCATCGTATTAAAATGTTTCATATATGTAAAATGCCTAGATTTTCATCTAGTTTCACAATATACAACTTTCATGCATGTTTGAAATGTTTAAAATGTTGTTTGGTTAAATTTGCTCCTATGCCATGTTAAAATGCTTTAATTCATAACAAATTAACCATAGCTCCAAATCTAATAAACTTTATATGTAAATGGGGTCGAAAAATGCATAGATTATCATGGTGACCTTACTTTGCATGTTTAACAACTCTAAAATTTGGTTTAGGGCAGAACAGCACCAAACCTAAAAATATGCACATGAGGAGTTTCCGGAGTTGTTGTTTGTTGTTCTGGCCTCATTTAAACTTGCCTAGATAGGTAGTTTTCATTATGCTTCACCTCTTGCCATGTTTAACAACATTTAACATTGTTGGGTACATAAACGAGAGAGAACTAAATAAGACATGTGGTGTTCCGTCAATATGCAACTTGTTGCATATTGAGCTCCACTTAATTTGTAGTATTGTTTGTGCACTTTGCCATGCCTTGCCTCATTAATCCGGACATGCATCATACTTGGTTGTGCATCATGCCATGTTGATGTGTTGGTTGCTTACTATGTTGTTTGCTTCTTTTCGGTGTTGCTTCTTCGGGTTGGTTCCGATAACGCCGCGTTTGCGAGGATTCGTTCGACTACGTCCGTTCGTCTCCTTCATGGACTCGTTCTTCTTCCTTGCGAGATTTCAGGCAAGATGACCATACCCTCGAAATCACTTTTATCTTTGCTTGCTAGTTGCTCCCTCTATTGCTATGCCGCGATACCTAGCACTTGCTATATCATGCCCTCCATATTACCTTGTCTAGCCTCTAACCCTCCTTTCCTAGCAAACCGTTGTTTGGCTATGTTACCGCTTTTGCTCAGCCCCTCTTATAGCGTTGCTAGTTGCAGGTGAAGTTGAAGTTTGTTCCTTGTTGGAATATGGATATGTTGGGATATCACAATATCTCTAATTTAATTAATGCATCTATATACTTGGTAAAGAGCGGAAGGCTCGGCCTTATGCCTGGTGTTTTGTTCCACTCTTGCCACCCTAGTTTCCGTCATACCGGTGTTATGTTCCTTGATTTTGCGTTCCTTACATGGTTGGGTGTTATGGGGACTCCTTGATAGTTCGCTTTGAATAAAACTCCTCCAGCAAGGCCCAACCTTGGTTTTACCAATTGCCTCACCACCACCTACTTTTCCCTTGGGAGTCGCACTCTCGAGGGTCATCTTTATTTTAACCCCCCCCCCCCGGGCCAGTGCTTCTCTAAGTATTGGTCTGATAGAGTCCATTGCAGCGCCACCTCAGGGAAACTTGAGGGCTGGTTTTAGTTGTACGGAGCGCTCATCCGGTGTTGCCCTGAGAACGAGATATGTGCAGCTCCTATCGGGATGTCGGCACATCGGGCGGTCTTGCTGCTCTTGTTTTACCATTGTCGAAATGTCTTGTAACCGGGATTCCGAGACTAATAGAGTCTTCCTGGGAGAAGGAACATCCTTCGTTGACTGTGAGAGCTTGTGATGGGCTAAGTTGGGACACCCCTGTAGGGTTTTGAACTTTCGAAAGTCGTGCCCGCGGTTATGGGTAGATGGGAATTTGTTAATGTTCGGTTGTAGAGAACTTGACACTTAACTTAATTAAAATGAATCAACCGCGTGTGTAACCATGATGGTCTCTTTCCGGCGGAGTCCAGGAAGTGAACACGGTTCTTGTGTTATGCTTGAACGTAAGTAGTTTTAGGATCACTTCTTGATCACTTCTAGTTCACAACCGTGCATTGCTTCTCTTCTCGCTCTTATTTGCGTATGTTAGCCACCATATATGCTTAGTGCTTGCTGCAGCTCCACCTCATTACCCCTTTCCTACCCATAAGCTTAAATAGTCATGATCTCGTGGGTGTGAGATTGCTGAGTCCTCACGGCTCACAGATACTTCCAAACAGTTGCAGGTGCCGATGATACCAGTGCAGATGACGCAACCGAGCTCAAGTGGGAGCTCGTTGAAGATCTTGTTCATTGTGTTGTTTCGTTTCCTATTGATCAGTAGTGGAGCCCAGTTGGGACGATCGAGGATCTAGCATTTGGGGGTTGTCTTTATTTATGTTGGTTCCGTAGTCGGACCTTGATTGTATTCTCGATGATGTATGTTTAACTTGTATTTGTGTGAAGTGGCGATTGTAAGCCAACTCTTTATCCGTTTCTTATTCAGTGCATGGGATGTGTAAATATTACCCCTCTTGCGACATGCCTACCATGCGGATATGCCTCTAATTCGTGCCCCGGCACGTGGGAGATATAGCCGTATCGTGGGTGTAACATGTGGGCCCCTGGCCTTGATTCTTTCGCCAGTATTTTTTATATATTCCAAAAATATTCTTTGTTGATTTTTAGGTCATTCCGAGAACTTTTATTTCTGCACAAAAATAACGCCATGGCAATTCTGCTGAAAACCGCGTCAGCCTGGGTTACTTCCATTCAAATCATGCAAGTTAGCTTCCAAAACAAAGGCAAAAGTGTTTGGAAAAGTAGATACGATGGAGACGTATCAACTCCCCCAAGCTTAAACCTTTGCTTGTCCTCAAGCAATTCAGTTGATAAACTGAAAGTGATAAAGAAAAACTTTTACAAACTCTGTTTGCTCTTGTTGTTGTAAATATGTAAAGCCAGCATTTATGTTTTCACCAAAGATTATGAACTAACCATATTCACAATAACACTTAGGTCTCATGTTTACTCATATCAATGACATAATCAACTAGCGAGCAATAATAGTAAATCTCGGATGACAACACTTTCTCAAAACAATCATAATATGATATAACAAGATGGTATCTTGCTAGCCCTTTCTGAGACCGCAAAACATAAATGAAGAGCACCTCTAAAGATCAAGGGCTGACTGGAAATTGTAATTCATGGTAAAAGAGATCCAGTCATACTCAATGTAAACTTATAGTAATGCATGCAAATGACAACGGTGCTCTCCAACTGGTGCTTTTTAATAAGAGGATGATGACTGAACATAAAAGTAAATAGATAGGCCCTTCGCAGAGGGAAGCATGGATTTGTAGAGGTGCCAGAGCTCGATTTTGGAAACAGAGATGAATAATATTTTGAACGGTATACTTTCATTGTCAACATAACAATCGATAGATCTTGATATCTTCCATGCTACACACAGTATAGGCGGTTCCCAAGCAGAATGGTAAAGTTTATACTCCCCCTACCAGCAACAAACATCAATCCATGGCTTGTCCAAAACAATGGGTGCCTCCAACTAACAACAATCCTAGGGGAGTTCTGTTTGCAATTATTTTGATTTGATTTGAGCATGAGACTGGGCATCCCGGTTACCAGCCATTTTCTCGTGAGTGAGGAGCGGAGTCCACTCCTCTTGAGAATAACACGCCTAGCATGGAAGATATAGACAGCCCTAGTTGATACATGAGCTATTCGAGCATACAAAACAGAATTTCATTTGAAGGTTTAGAGATTGGCACATACAAATTTACTTGGAACGGCAGGTAGATACCTCATATAGGAAGGTATGGTGGACTCATATGGAATAACTTTTGGGGTTTATGGAAGTGGATGCACAAGAAGTATTCCCGCATAGTACAAGTGAATGCTAGAAAGAGACTGGGAAGCGACCAACTAGAGAGCGACAACAGTCATGAACATGCATTAAAATTAATCAACACTGAATGCAAGCATGAGTAGGATATAATTCACCATGAACATAAATATCATGGAGGCTATGTTGATTTTGTTTCAACTACATGCGTGAATATGTGCCAAGTCAAGCCACTCGAATCGTTCAAAGGAGGATACCACCCTATCATACCACATCACAACCATTTTAATAGCATGTTGGTACGCATGGTAAACCATTATAAACTCCTAGCAAATTTAAGCATGGCATGAGCAACTATAATCTCTAATTGTTATTGCAAACATGTTTCATTCATAATAGGCTGAATCAGGAACGATAAAATAATCATATTTACGGAAACAAGAGAGGTCGAGTTCATACCAGCTTCTCTCATCTCAATTAGTCCATCATATATCGTCATTGTTGCCTTTCACTTGCACAACCGAATTGTGTGGATAACAATAATAGTGCACGTGCATTGGACTAAGCTGGAATCTGCAAGCTTTTAATACAAGGAAGAGGACAAGGTAATATGGGCTCTTTGTTAGATCAACAATAATTCAAATGAGAGCCACTCAACATTTTCATCATGGTCTTCTCCTCTCGACCCCCAAAGAAAAGAAATAAAACTATTTACACGGGAAAGCTCCCAACAAACAAACGAAGAACGAGAAATCTTTTTGGGTTTTCCTTTTTTTAATTACTACTACTACAAGCATGAAAAGTAAACTTAGCTAAAAGCTACAACTAATTTCTTTGTTTTTCTTAAGGTTTTTCAAAGACAGAAGGAGAAAGCTTAAAAGGAAACTAAACTATCATGGATGATACAATGAAAAAGTATGAGCACCGATAACTGGCCTGAGTGTGTGAACATGAATGTAATGTCAGTGAGAAATACGTACTCCCCCAAGCTTAGGCTTTTGGCCAAAGTTGGTCTATGCCCATGGATGACCTAGCGGATATCTGAAGTTGTAACTGGGGTCGTACTGAGATGCAGCCGCTACTACCTCACGAGTTGCAGCCTGGATGCGAGCTGCCTCCGTCCTCCTCTCGTACTCGTTCGCCTCCTCCCTAGTTATAACATATCTCCCTTTTGCCTAAGAGTCAAAGAAAGTAGGAGCAGGGAGAGTAACATGGACAGTGCGACGCCTCTCAAAGATTAGTCGGTACTGGAGAGGTTGTTCATTCCTTTCAATAAACTTATGGCGAACCATAGCATTAAAATCTAGATAAGCAGGAGGCGACTCCATATCATTTTCATGTACGGGTACCACAAGAAAATAAGCTAAACGGGTTGCATAAATTCCACCGAACAAATCTCCACTAATACTGTTATGATGCAACCTACGTGCAACAATGGCCCCCAAGTTGTATTGTTTATCTCCTAATACAGCACTCTTGAGAACACTAAGATCGGGAATACACATGTGACATGCCTATAAAGAGAGCAAAATAATGTATGGCAGGAAAATGAATGCTCCCTATGGTAGCTTGTGTTATTTCTCTAGATTCCCCCACAGTGATACTAGCAAGGAATTCTTTAAATACAGATTTGCGAGGTTCACTAACATTACCCCACAGCGGGAGTTTACAAGCAGTACTAAAATCTTCTAAGTCCATGGTATAAGATTTATCATAGAGATCAAATAGGACAGTGTGAGAATTGCATGATGATGTAAATTTAAACCTTTTCACAAAGGAATCACTTAGGTGATAATATTGGGAGCACTTATCTGACACAAAGCCCTCAAGTTCAGCATTACGCACATACGCGTCAAATTCCTCCTTAATTCCTGCTTGGACCATAAAATCTTCTGACGGCCATTCACAAGGACACACTTGAGCTTCTCTTGGTAGTTCATAGTCCGGCTCATGTATCGCGAGCCTAGGTCCTTGCTTCTTTGAGGAACCATCTTGGTACATTTTCCTAAACATATTTCTCCCTCTGAAAAATTTCTGAAATTTTTAGTAACTCAAAAATAAAAGTGAACCAAACTCAATAAGATTGATAGCAACTACTCTCACAAGTGCCTAGAGGCCATATCATGCAATAGAACTACTTGGGACCAAATAAATTTGACATGCAAGCTCAAGAACAGGGTCACCTAAGCAGCAAAAATTGCAATAAATAAAGCACTAGAACAAAAACTAATTACACCATTGGAGGATTCACATACCGAAGAACAATCCCCCAAAGCAGTTTTGTGAATGGAGCTTTGAGCAAGGAGATCGAAAATGGTAGCAAAACGAGCTAGAACACGGGTTTGAGCTGTGTTATGATTTTTTCTGGAGGAAGAAGGAGTGTGTGGGTGCAAGAATAAGTGGAGGGGCCCACGAGGCAGGGGGCCCGCCCAGGGGGGTAGGGCGCGCCCTGCACCCTCGTGGCCAGGTGGTTGCCCTCTCTGGTGTGTTCTTAGTGCCAAATATTCTTAAATATTCTACAAAAAATCATAATTCATTTTCAGGACATTTGGAGAACTTTCATTTTCGGGGTATATTTTATTGCAAGGATAATTCAGAAAACAGACAAAAAAAAATACTATTTTTGCTTTATTAAATCTAAATAACAGAAAGTAAAAAAGAGGGTACAAAAAGTTGTGTTTTCTAACTTCATCCATCTCATGCTCATCAAAAGGAGTCCACTAACAAGGTTGATCAAGTCTTGTTAACAAACTCATTCCGAATCGCATGAAACCGGAGAATTTTTGAATAACACTAGGTTACCTCAATGGGGATATGCACATCCCCAAGTATAAGAATATCATATTTCTTCTTGACAGTAGGAAGAGGAAAATTCAAAACCTCCAATAATAATCATTGAAAAGTTTCCAATAGAATTGATACTATGGACTTGAGGTTGTTTCCTCAGAAAGTGTACCGTATTCTCATTACCATTAACATGAAAAGTGACATTGCCTTTGTTGCAATTAATAACAGCCCCTGCAGTATTCAAAAAGGGTCTACCAAGAATAATAGACATACTATCATCCTCGGGGATATCAAGAATAACAAAGGCCATTAAAATAGTAACGTTTGCAACCACAACAAGCACATCCTCACAAATTCCGACAGGTATAGCAGTTGATTTATCAGCCATTTGCAAAGATATTTCAGTAGTGTCAACTTATTCAAATCAAGTCTATGATATAAAGAGAGAGGCATAACATTAACACCGGCTCCGAGATCACATAAAGCAGTTTTAACATAGTTTGTCTTAATGGAGCATGGTATAGTTGGTACTCCTGGATGTCCTAGTTTCTTTGGTATTCCACCTTTAAAAGTGTAATTAGCAAGCATGGTGGAAATTTTAGCTTCCGGTATCTTTCTTTTATTAGTAACAATATCCTTCATGTACTTAGCATAAGGGTTCATTTTAAGCATATCAGTCAAACGCATACGCAAAAATATAGGTCTAATCATTTCAGCAAAGCGCTCAAAATCCTCATCATCCTTTTTCTTGGATGGTTTAGGATGAAAAGGCATGGATTTCGGAACCCATGGTTCTCTTTCTTTACCGTGCTTCCTACCAATGAAGTCTGTCTTATCATAACATTGACTCTTTGATTGTGGGTTATCAAGATCAACAGCAGGTTCAATCTCTACATCATTGTTATTGCTAGGTTGAGCATCAACATGAACATCATCATTAACATTATCACTAGGTTCATATTCATTACCAGATTGTGTTTCAACATCGGAAATAGAAATATCATTAGGATTCTCAAGTGTGTCAACAACAGGTTCACTAGGAGGATGCAAAGTCCTATCATTTTTCTTTTTCTTCTTCTCGGAAGAACTAGGTTCATCAACATTAGTTCTCTGAGAATCTTGCTCAATTCTCTTAGGGTGGCCCTCAGGATACAAAGGTTCCTGAGTCATTTTACCCCCTCTAGTCACAACTCTAACAACATTATCATTTTTCTAATTATTTAATTCATTGAGAAAATCATTCTGAGCCTTAAGTACTTGTTCTACTTGAGTGGTAACCATAGAAGCATTTTTACTAATATGTTTAAGTTCACCTTTAACTCTAGACATTAATCACTCAAGTTTTCAATCATATAAGCATTACGTTTCAATTGTCTACCAACATAAGCATTGAAGTTTTCTTGTTTAACAATAAAATTATCCAACTCATCCAAGCATTGGCTAGCAGACTTATTACGAGGAATATCACCTTCATCAAATCTATAGAGAGGTTTTACCTTTACTACCTATGTCGGGTTATCAAGACCATGTATTTCTTCAATAGGTGGTAAATTCTTAACATCTTCAGCTTTAATACCTTTTTCTTTCATATATTTCTTTGCCTCTTGTATATCTTCAGGACTGAGAAATAGAATACCCCTTTTCTTCGGAGTTGGCTTAGGAGTTGGTTCAGGAAGTGTCCAACCATTTTCATTACTGAACATATTATTCAATAGTAATTCAGCTTGATCAACTATTCTTTCCTTGAAAACACAACTAGCACAACTATCCAGGTGGTCTCTGGAAGCATCAGTTAGTCCATTATAAAAGATATCAACTATTTCATTTTTCTTGAGAGTATGATCAGGAAAAGCATTAAGTAATCGGAGAAGCCTCCCCCAAGCTTGTGGGAGACTCTCTTCTTCAATTTGCACAAAATTATATATTTCCCTTAAGGCAGCTTGATTCTTATGAGTGGGGAAATATTTAGCAGAGAAGTAATAAATCATATCCTGGGGACTACGCACACAACCAGGATCAAGAGAATTAAACCATATTTTAGCATCACCCTTTAATGAGAATGGAAATAACTTAAGGATAAAGTAATAGCGAGTTTTCTCATCATTAGTGAACAAGGTGGTTATGTCATTCATCTTTTAAGATGTGCCACATCATTTTCAGTCTCATAACCATGGAAAGGTTCAGATTCAACCAAAGTAATTAACTCAGGGTCGACAGAGAAATCATATTCCTTGTTGGAAATACAAATAGGTGAAGTAGCAAAACAAGGGTCATATTTCATTCTAGCATTCAAAGATTTTTCTTTAAGCTTAGCTAATAATTTCTTAAGATCATATCTATCATTGCAAGCTAAAAAGTCTCTAGCAGTTTCTTCATCCATAACATAACCCTCACGCACAACAAACAATACATATCTAGGGGGAGAAGCTTCATCATCACCTTCATCAATATTATCTGTTTCAATAATTTCATTCTCACTAACCCTTGCAAGTTGTTCATCAAGAAATTCACCTAGTGGCACAGTATTATCAAGCATAGAAGTAGTTTCATCATAACTATCATCCAAAGCAGAAGTGGCATCATCAATAACATGCGACATATCAGAATGAATAGCAGGAGTAGGTGTCGCAAGTTTACTCATAGCAGAAGGTGAATCAAGTGCAGAGCTAGATGGAAGTTCCTTACCTCCCCTCGTAGTTGAGGGATAAATCTTGGTTCTTTCATCTTACAAGTCCCGCATAGTGATCAGCAGATATAAATCCCAAGTGACTCAAATAATGGAGCTATGCTCCCTGGCAACGGCGCCAGAAAATAGTCTTGATAACCCACAAGTATAGGGGTCACAACACTTTTGAGGGTATAGTATTCAACCCAAATTTATTGATTCGACACAATAGGAGCCAAAGAATATTCTCAAGTATTAGCAGCTGAGTTGTCAATTCAACCACACCTAGAAAACTTAATATCTGTAGAAAAGTATTTAGTAGCAAAGTAATATGGAAGTAACGGTAACGGTGGCAAAAGTAACTGTATTGGTTTTGTAGTGGTTGTAACAGTGGCAACGGAAAACTAACTAAGCAAAGATCAATATGTGAAAATCTCGTAGGCAATGGATCAGTGATGGATAATTATGTCGGATGCGATTCCGCATGCAACCGTTATAACATAGGGTGGCACAGAACTAGCTCCAGTTCATCAATGTAATCACTACAAAAAAATACAGTTCCGTGATGATACGCGTTTGTCACAGTAGGTCACGTTTTCTGTAATGCATGTACATCCATGACAAATTTATGACAGAATCAAGATAGTCATACCTGTGCTGTCGTAGAAGTGTTCCATGACATTACCAAAATTATCATCACGGAAGTGTCCACTTCCATGATGATAAATCCCGCGTCATAGAAGTGCTTTCGTCAAGGGTGAACGACATGTGGCGTCCACCGTAACGGAACGCCGTTAAGCTATCGGGTCCGGTTTTGGATCCGATAACCCGTTAACAGCTCCGACCAATGGGGATTTTCCACGTGTAAAATCATCATTGGTTGGAGGAAATACGTGTCGGCTCACCATTGGGACAGATGTCATCCACCCATTGAACCCAAAGTGCCTATGATACATCGACACGTGGCACGGCCCAACAGAGGCCCATTCCTGTGAAAAGGCCGGCCCGTTTGACTTGGTCAAAAGGTGGCGGGCTGGCCCACGGCAAGCCTGTTAACGGCATGTTCGCATATAGCCCATTTATAGCCCGCTAACCCAGGGCCCGTTTACGGCCTATCCGAATTAGGCCCAGTAGCGTCATATGGGCCTTCCAATATAATTCCAGCCCGTTTTAACTTACGGCCCATGTATGGCCCATGACGTCTTGCGGCCCATATGAGGCCCTTAGTAACCCTCGGCCCATTAATGGCTCGTGGTGAAACTGGCCCGTAATGAACAGTGTATCACTTTATACCCATTAACGGCCCATTATTCGGTTGGGCCATTTCCAGCCCATGTTATCTTTCGGCCTTCTTAGGGCCCATTTATTCTTGGGCTCATTTCCAGCATTCGTTTACTTTCGGCCCGTTACGGTCATTTTCTGCTTGTGGGTCAAATTCAGCCCGTGGTTACAGTCGGCCAGTTTGTGGTCCGTTAATACGTTGGGCTGTTTTCATAGCGTCATCAAATATGACAGATTAATGACGGCCCGTTATGGTCGGCCCATGAACGGACGATTTCAACTCTAGCCCATTTACGGCCATAATGTGGTCTGTTATTGGCCCATGTTTGGCCAACCGATCATTCGGCTAGTAGAAGGTCCATTGATGATACGACTCGTAGAAGGCCCATTGTGTCTATGGCATGTATAAGGCCCATTGTTTCTACGCCCCGTAGAAGGACCATTGTTACTTGATACGTCTCCAATGTATCTATAATTTTTTATTTCTCCATGCTATTATATTATCTATTTTGGATGTTAATGGGCTTTATTTTACACTTTTATATCATTTTTGGGACTAACCTACTAACCGGAGGCCCAACCCAAATTGTTGTTTCTTGCCTATTTTAGGGTCTCGAAGAAAAGGAATATCAAACGGAGTCTAAACGGAATGAAACCTTAGGGAACATGATTTTCTCAACAAACATGATCCAGGAGACTTAGAGTGTTCGTCAAGAAACGATCGAGGAGGGCACGAGGCAGGGGAGCGCGCCCTCCACCCTCATGGGCCCCTCATTGCTCCACTGACGTAGTTCTTCCTCCTATATATATATATCCACGTACCCCCAAACATCCAGGAGTACCACGAAAACCTAATTCCACCACCGCAACCTTTTGTACCCGAGAGATCCCATCTCGGGGCCTTTTATGGAGCTCCACCGGAGGGGGCATTGATCACGGAGGGCCTCTACATCAACTCCATGGCCTCTCCGATGATGTGTGAGTAGTTAACTTCAGACCTTCGGGTCCATAGTTATTATCTAGATGGCTTCTTCTCTCTCTTTGGATCTCAATACAAAGTTCTCCTCAATCTTCTTGGAGATCTACTCGATGTAATCTTCTTCTGCGGTGTGTTTGTCGCGATCCGATGAATTGTGGGTTTATGATCCATATTATCTATGAACAATATTTGATTCTCCTCTGATATACATGATCATACCTAGATACATGATCATACCTAGATATTCTCATAACTATGCTCAATTCTATCAATTGCTCGACAGTAATTCGTTACCCCCCGTAATACTTATGCTCTTGAGAGAAGCCACTAGTTAAACCTATGGCCCCGGGGTCTATCTTCCATCATATTAATCTTCCAATACTTAGTTATTTCTATTGCCTTTTATTTTACTTTGCATCTTTATTTCTCTTTATCATAAAAATACCAAAAATATTATCTTATCATATCTATCAGATCTCACTCTCGTAAGTGACCGTGAAGGGATAAACAACCCTTTATCGCGTTGGTTGCGAGGTTCTTATTTGTTTGTGTAGGTGCGTGGGACTTGAGCGTGATCTCCTACTGGATTGATGTAACATCCCAAATTTTCAATTCGGAATGTTATACATTAGATCATCAATGCATATCATATTTCTTTTGCACTCTGGTTGATCCTAGAAAATTCTACGCAACTCAATGACCATGGAGAGAGTTGGGGATTTCGTTATTTTCATATTTGAGTTGTCTCAAATTTTGAGAATAGGATCATTTGATTTTATTCATTTTATCATCAATTATTTCTATTACAAAAATATGAGAGAGGGAATAAAATTACTTTCCCAAAATAAAGAAATATTGACGATTTAATAATAAAACCAAATAAGATTTTATTTCAGAGTTTTTCGGTGTTTTATTTGAATTTAGGAAAAAAATGCGTTTTTCAAAATTGCATTTAGGTCCCAAATAAATGTTCACCTTGTGAGGCTTGATTTTAGAAGCCCGTGAAAATATATTTCGGAATTTTTGGAGTCCGTTTAGTATTTCTTTTTTTTCCGAGCGGAATAAAAAAACGCGCCGCGCGCCGACTGGGCCAGAGGCCCAGCCGACGTCCCACCCCGCTGCTTGCCGTCTCCCTCCAGGAGACCGCCGCCGCACCGCCACCCGAGTCCGGCTCGAAGCCGCCCCGCCGTGCCCCCTCCCCCAAGGCAGCACACCCTCCTCCTTAAATACCGGACCCTGCCACTGCCCCCGAGCCGCGCGCCGCCGCCCGCCGCCTCACGTTGCCACGCCGCACCCTGCCGCACCCCGCCCCGCCCGCCGGAGTACCTCGCCAGAGGTATAGCCGCCGCCGTACGCCGTTCGGTTTTTTAAAAAAACGCCTCTATTTATTTTTTTTCTCCCTGGTTTATTTATTTAGTGAACGTTCACCAATCCGTTCGTTTTAACGAACGTGTTCGCCGGTTAGTTTCTGTTAACAAACGTCCGTTCGATTAACTATTCGTGAGTTTTTTTTCTCGGATTAAATCCACGATTTTTCTGATCGCGATTCCTGATCCGAATTTTGGTTTAGTTTAACTTTTCGCTCGTTTATCGGAATCAGGCGATTCAAGCGCCTAGAGTTTTGTCTCGAAACCCTCTATCCGTTTAATCAACTTAAACAAGATTTTGCTACTGTAAAATTTGCCCTAGATCCAGAT
Organism: Triticum urartu; assembly: GCF_003073215.2. Taxonomy (NCBI): domain Eukaryota; kingdom Viridiplantae; phylum Streptophyta; class Magnoliopsida; order Poales; family Poaceae; genus Triticum; species Triticum urartu. Next base: position 219,288,359 of record NC_053022.1, on the reverse strand, counting down.
TACTAGAACGAAGTTGTTTTCTTTCGCCGTTTGACTTTCGTTGCTTCGTTCGATTTGATTTTTTTTTGCCAACCGGAGTTCTTAAGTTGAACCTTCTGGTTAGATCTCTTATTTGAGTTTTACCTGTGCATTAGATGAGTACTTATTGTATGCTCGTTTGTTTGTTTGCGATAGAGTACCCGGAGTGCGCCGCCTGTTACTTCGAATCGCTAGGTTTACCGGATCATCAGCAAGGCAAGTAACACTTTGATCATACCTTCTCTACTACCCAGTTTTATTGCATTAGATCAATCCTCACACATTGCATGATTAGGATCTAATTAACTTGTGGGATGGGAAGTAGACGAGGTAGTACCTATTACCTGTTTATTATCAAACCTTTGGGAGTTACTTCTACGTTTGCTTATCATGCCATGCTATGCTAGTAGACGTGGATTGGGTGAGTGAAATCCATGACAGATGTGAGATTTGTTAATTAATGGTTTATCTAAGGTGGCAACTTAAACACACATCTGGGTGGATTGAGGCACCTGGGTATTCCAGGACTTGCCTGTTTTCTTTTGGACCGCCACCCAAGCTCAAAGGGATCATGAGACTATTCATACTAGAAACTTCCGTGTGCAGCCACAAGCTATTATGGGCTCTAGCATAGTTGACTAAGTCGTGCAAACTCTTACAGTGGTAGACTAGCAGATGTAGGGGATGTAGGTGGTACGGTCCACCCGATCGTAAGGTGCTAGCGCTTCTGAAAGACTATGTCTCAGTCATCTGTCTTCTCAAACACCATGTAGTGCGAGAAACCAAACGGAGGCGATCGAGTCTTGTGGGGAAAAGTGCGCAAACCTCTGCAGAGTGTAACAAACTAATCGTGATTAGCCGTGTCCCCGGTTATGGACATCTTGAGTATCTAGTACCTGGATTATCATGTGAATCTCAACATGTTACTCTAAATTAATTTTGTTGGGTTATGTTTAATGATGATGCTTAATTGGGATTGAGAATGCTGTCAACCATTCTCAATGTTTAACAACTACCATGATAGTTAAATAAATTTATTCCTTTGAAGTAGGGAAAAATTGGCTTTACGCAAAAACTGTAACCATAGAGCTTTCCACCAGCCAAATATGCATATAGTATAGCTATTTCATTCCATTACTCTCTATGTGTTACCTTGCCAGCATATTCCATGTGCTGACCCGTTTTCGAGCTGCAACATTAACGTTGCAGACTTTTCAGACGATGATTAAGGAGTTATGCCGTTGGAGTTGATGGACTCACTTATCTTCCAAGCCTTCTGATGTTATCATTTTTTAGATGGCCTTAAGCCATATTTATTTAATAAGTTCTCTTTTGAGACACTCGATGTAATAAGTGTGTGATTGCTACTCTACTATAAATCCTCCGAATACTGTGTGGTGTCAGCATTACTGATCCAGGGATGACACCGGAGCACAGAGATCAGACTGTTTGAGGTCTGGTCGCTACAATTGATACCTTGGTTCTGAAAAACTGAGGGAAATACTTACGCTACTTTACTGCATCACCCTTTCCTCTTCAAGGAAAAACCAACACAGTGCCCAAGAGGTAGCAAGAAGGATTTCTGGCACCGTTGCCGGGGAGATTCGTGCCAAGCCAAGTTAAGTCAAGACATACTAAGTACCCATCACAAACTATTATCCCTCGCATTACATTATTTGCAATCTGCCTCTCATTTTCCTCTCCCCCACTTCACCCTTGCCGTTTTATTCGCCCTTTCTTCTCCATTCCCCTTCTCTTTTTCTATTTGCCTTTTTGCCCGTTTCTTGTTTGCTCATGTGTTGGATTGCTTGCTTTTCACGATGGCTCAAGATAATACTAAATTGTGTGACTTTACTAATACCAACAATAATGATTTTATTAGCACTCCGATTTCTCCTCTTACCGATGCTGAATCTTGTGAAATTAATACTACTTTGCTGAATCTTGTCATGAAAGATCCATTTTCTGGCCTTCCTAGTGCAGATGCCGCTACCCATCTAAACAACTTTGTTGATTTGTGTAATATGCAAAAGAAGGATAATGATATTGTTAAATTGAAGCTATTTCCCTTTTCGCTTAGAGATCGTGCTAAAGCTTGGTTTTCGTCTTTGCCTAAAAATAGTATTGATTCATGGAATAAGTGCAAAGATGCTTTTATCTCTAAGTATTTTCCTCCCGCTAAGATCATCTCTCTTAGAAACGATAATATGAATTTTAAGCAACTTTATCATGAACATGTTGCGCAATATTGGGAGAGGATGAAATTAATGATACGTAATTACCCTACACATGGTTTGAATCTTTGGATGATTATACAAAAATTTTATGCCGGATTCAAATTTTCTTCTAGAAATCTTTTAGATTCAGCCGCGGGAGGAACTTTTATGGAAATCACTTTAGGAGAAGCTACCAAACTCCTAGATAATATTATGGTTAATTATTCTCAATGGCACACTGAAAGATCTACTAGTAAAAAAGTGCATGCAATTGAAGAGATTAATGTTTTGAGTGGAAAGATGGATGAACTTATGAAATTGTTTGCTAATAAGAGTGCTCCTAGTTATCCTAATGATATGCCTTTGTCTACCTTGATTGATAATAATAATGAATCTATGGATGTGAATTTTGTTGGTAGGAACAATTTTGGTAATAACGCGTATAGAGGTAATTTTAATTCTAGGCCGTTTCCTAGTAATTCCTCTAATAATTATGATAATTCCTACAACAATTCTTATGGAAATTATAATAAGATGCCCTCTTATTTTGAATCTAATATTAAAGAATTTATTACTTCGCAAAAGAGTTTCAATGCTTTGATTGAAGAAAAATTGCTTAAGATTGATGAATTGGCTAGGAACGTTGACATAATTTCTTTTGATGTTGATTCTTTGAAACTTAGATCTATTCCACCTAAGCATGATATCAATGAGTCTCTCTAATCCATGAGAATTTCCACTGATGAGTGCAAAGAAAGTACCGCTAGTATGCGTGCTAAGAAAGATTGCTTTGTGAAATCGTGTTCTTCTAGTTTTCATGATAATAAGGATGAAGATCTAAAATTTATTGATGTGTCCCCTATTAAATGTTTGTTTTGCAATATGAATATTGATAATGATGGGACTGAAGATGAGCCACCTTTACCTAGAAGGCGTTCCAAAAATTCGGAGTTTTTAGATCTTGATGCAAAAATTGTTAAAAGTGGGATTGAAGAGGTTAAAACTTTAGATATCAATGAACCCACTATTTTGGATTTCAAGGAATTTAATTATGATAATTGCTCTTTGATAGATTGTATTTCCTTGTTGCAATCCATGCTAAATTCCCCTCATGCTTATAGTCAAAATAAAGCTTTTAATAACATATCGTTGATGCTTTGATGCAATCTTATGAAGAAAAACTTGAGTTGGAAGTTTCTATCCCTAGAAAACTTTATGATGAGTGGGAACCTACAATTAAAATTAAAATTAAATATAATGAGTGTTATGCTTTGTGTGATTTGCGTGCTAGCGTTTCCACGATTCCGAAAACTTTATGTGATTTGCTAGGATTCCGTGATTTTGACGATTGTTCTTTAAACTTGCACCTTGCGGATTCCACTATTAAGAAACCTATGGGAAGAATTAATGATGTTCTTATTGTTTCAAATAGGAACTATGTGCCCATAGATTTCATTGTTCTTGATATAGATTGCAATCCTTCATGTCCTATTATTCTTGGTAGATCTTTCCTTAGAACGATTGGTGCAATTATTGATATGAAGGAAAGGAATATTAGATTCCAATTTCCATTAAGGAAAGGCATGGAACACTTCCCTATAAACAAAATTAAATTAACATATGATTCTATTATGAGAGCCACATATGGATTGCCTACCAAAGATGGCAATACCTAGATCTATCTTGGCTTTTATGCCTAGCTAGGTGCGTTAAACGATAGCGCTTGTTGGGAGGAAACCCAATTTTATTTTTATTCCTTGATTTTTGATCCTATTTATTAATAAATAATTTATCTAGCCTCTGTTTTTGTTGTGTTTTTTGTGTTTAATTAGTGTTTGTGCCAAGTAGAACCATTGGGAAGACTTGGGGAAAGTCCTTTTGATCTTGTTGTAAAAAACAGAAACTTTAGCGCTCACGAGAATTGCTGCCATTTTTATTTGTAAAGTTCTATTTAGTTAATTATTTTTAAGATGATTAATATATAAATTCCTCACGTCCAGAAATTTATTTTGGAATTTTTGGGGTTCCATAAGTTTCATTAGCTACAGATTACTACAGACTGTTCTGTTTTTGACAAATTCTGTTTTCCGTGTGTTCTTTGCTTATTTTGATGAATCTATGGCTAGTAAAAGAGTTTATAAACCATATAGAAGTTGGAATACAGTAGGTTTAACACCAATATAAATCAATAGTGAGTTCATTACAGTACCTTGAAGTGGTGTTTTGTTTTCTTTCGCTAACGGAGCTCACGAGATTTTCTATTTTGAGTTTTGTGTTGTGAAGTTTTCAAGTTTTGGGTAAAGATTTGATGGATTATGGAACAAGGAGTGGAAAGTGGCTAAGCTTGGGGATGCCCATGGCACCCCAAGGTAAAATTCAAGGACATCAAAAAGCCTAAGCTTGGGGATGCCCCGGAAGGCATCCCCTCTTTCGTCTTCGTCTATCGGTAACTTTACTTGGAGCTATATTTTTATTCACCACATCATATATGTTTTGCTTGGAGCGTCTTGTATGATTTGAGTATTTTCTTTTTAGTTTACCAAAATCATACTTTCTGTACACACCTTTTGAGAGAGACTCACATGATTGGGAATTTTTTAGAATATTCTATGTGCTTTACTTATATCTTTTGAGCTATATAGTTTTTGCTCTAGTGCTTCACTTATATCTTTTAGAGCACGACGGTGGTTTTATTTTACAGAAATAATTGATCTCTCATGCTTCACTTATATTATTTTGAGAGTCCTTTAGAACAACATGGCAATAATAAAATCCTTCATACAAGTGCATTGAATGCTATGAGAAGTTTGATACTTGATAATTGTTTTGAGATATGAGATGGTGATATTAGAGTCATGCTAGTTGAGTAGTTGTGAATTCAAGAAATACTTGTGTTAAAGTTTGTGATTCCCGTAGCATGCATGTATGGTGAACTGTTATGTGATGAAGTCGGAGCATGATTTATTTATTGATTGTCTTCCTTATGAGTGGCAGTCGGGGACGAGCGATGGTCTTTTCCTACCAATCCATCCCCCTAGGAGCATGCGCGTAATACTTTGCTTTGATAACTTGTAGATTTTTGCAATAAGTATGTGAGTTCTTTATGACTAACGTTGAGTCCATGGATTATACGCACTCTCAATCTTCCACCATTGCTAGCCTCTATAGTATCGCGCAACTTTCGCCGGTACCATAAACCCACCATATACCTTCCTCAAAACAGCCACCATACCTACCTATTATGGAATTTCCATAGCCATTCCGAGATATATTGTCATGCAACTTCCCACCATTCCGTTATTATGACACGATTCATCATAGTCATATTGCTTGCATGTCATGTAGTTGACATCGTATTTGTGGCAAAGCCAACGTTCATAATTATTTTATACATGTCACTCATGCATCATTGCACATCCCGGTACACCGCCGGAGGCATTCACATAGAGTCATATCTTGTTCTAAGTATCGAGTTGTAATTCTTGAGTTGTAAGTAAATAAGTGTGATGATCATCATTATTAGAGCATTGTCCCAAGTGACGAAAGGATAATGAAGACTATGATTCCCCCACAAGTCGGGATGAGACTCCGGACGAAAAAAAGGAAAGAGGCCAAAAAAAAGAAGGCCCAAAGAAAAAAAGAAAAAGAGAGAGAAAAAGAGAGAAGGGACAATGTTACTATCCTTTTTCCACACTTGTGCTTCAAAGTAGCACCATTATCTTCATGATAGATAGTCTCCTATGATATCACTTTCATATACTAGTCGGAATTTTTCATTATAGAACTTGGCTTGTATATTCCAATGATGGGCTTCCTCAAATTGCCCTAGGTCTTCATGAGCAAGCAAGTTGGATGCACACCCACTTTGTTTCTGTTGTTGAGCTTTCGTACACTTATAGCTCTAGTGCATCCGTTGCATGGCAATCCCTACTCACTCACGTTGATATCTATCAATGGGCATCTACATAGCCCGTTGATATGCCGAGTTGATGTGAGACTATCTTCTCCTTTTTTTCTTCTCCACAACCACCATTCTACTCCACCATATACTGCTATATCCATGGCTCACACTCATGTATTGCGTGAAGATTGAAAAAGTTTGAGAACATCAAAAGTATGAAACAATTGCTTGGCTTGTCATCGGGGTTGTGCATGCTTTAAATATTTTGTGTCGTGAAGATAGAGCATAGCCAGACTATATGATTTTGTAGGGATAACTTTCTTTGGCCATGTTATTTTGAGAAGACATAATTTCTTAGTTAGTATGATTGAAGTATTATTATTTTTATTTCAATATTAAACTTTTATCTTGAATCTTATGGATCTGAACGTTCATGCCACAATAAAGAAAAATTACATTGAGAAACATGTTCGAAAGCATTCCACATCAAAAATTCTTTTTTATCATTTACCTATTCGAGGACGAGCAGGAATTAAGCTTGGGGATGCTTGATACGTCTCCAGCGTATCTATAATTTTTGATTGCTCCATGCTATTATATTATCTATTTTGGATGTTAATGGGCTTTATTTTACACTTTTATATCATTTTTGGGACTAACCTACTAACTGGAGGCCCAGCCCAAATTGTTGTTTTTTTGCCTATTTTAGAGTTTCGTAGAAAAGGATATCAAACGGAGTCCAAACGAAATGAAACCTTCGGGAACGTGATTTTCTCAACAAACGTGATCCAGGAGACTTGGAGTGTGCGTCAAGAAACGATCGAGGAGGGCACGAAGCAGGGGGCGCGCCTACCCCTGGGCGCGCCCTCCACCCTCGTGGGCCCCTCATTGCTCCACCGACGTACTTCTTCCTCCTATATATATCCACGTACCCCCCAAACATCCAGGAGCACCATGAAAATCTAATTCCACCGCCGCAACTTTATGTACCTGAGAGGTCCCATCTCGGGGCCTTTTCCGGAGCTCCACCGGAGGGGGCATTGATCACGGAGGGCCTCTACATCAACTCCATGGCCTCTCCGGTGATGTGTGAGTAGTTTACTTCAGACCTTCGGGTCCATAGTTATTAGCTAGATGGATTCCTCTCTCTCTTTGGATCTCGATACAAAGTTCTCCCTGATCTTCTTGGAGATCTATTCGATGTAATCTTCTTTTGCGGTGTGTTTGTCGAGATCCGATGAATTGTTGGTTTATGATCCACATTATCTATGAACAATATTTGATTCTCCTGTGAACTCTTTTTTATGTATGATTGGTTTATCTTTGCAAGTCTCTTCGAATTATCAGTTTGGTTTGGCTTACTAGATTGATCTTTCTTGCAATGGGAGAATTGCTTAGCTTTGGGTTCAATCTTGCGGTGCTCGATCCCAGTGACAGAAAGGGAACTGCCACGTATTGTATTGTTGCCATCGAGGATAAAAATATGGGGTTTATATCATATTGCATGAGTTTATTCCTCTACATCATGTCATCTTCCTTAAAGCATTACTCTGTTCTTATGAACTTAATAGTCTAGATGCATGCTGGATAGGGGTCGATGTGTGGAGTAATAGTAGTAGATGCAGAATCGTTTCGATCTACTTGTCACAGATGTGATGCCTATATACATGATCATACCCACCGTAATACTTATGCTCTTGAGAGAAGCCACTAGTGAAACCTATGGCCCCCGGGTCTATCTTCCATCATATTAATCTTCCAATACTTAGTTATTTCTGTTGCCTTTTATTTTACTTTGCATCTTTATTTCTCTTTATCATAAAAATACCAAAAATATTATCTTATCATATCTATCAGATCTCACTCTCGTAAGTGACCGTGAAGGGATTGACAACCCCTTTATCGCGTTGGTTGCGAGGTTCTTATTTGTTTGTGTAGGTGCGTGGGACTTGAGCGTGATATCCTACTGGATTGATACCTTGGTTCTAAAAAACTGAGGGAAATACTTACGCTACTTTACTGCATCACCCTTTCCTCTTGAAGGGAAAACCAACACAGTGCTCAAGAGGTAGCATTTCTACGGCCCTTAGAAGGCCCATTGTTTCTACGGCCCATAGGAGGCCCATGTTAACTACAGTAAATATGTAGCCCATGGTTAATGTGGCCTAGTTTTAAGAAATAGGTTATTGCGGACACAAGCAAACCGTGGAAAAAGAACTGCACTAACTACAAGAAAACAAATAAACAAGACAATAAGGAAATAAATAAGCAAGCAACTTACACTAGGCTATTACAGTTATTACACATATTACATCCACTGGGCATCAAAGTTCGCCACCAGTGCAAATATAGGGAACACCCTACACTATACAAAAATGGCTTGCTGTTTTCTTCAGCTGGTGGCTGTACGTTAAGAACAAATTTTGTATCACACCAAAACAAATTACAACTATAAAACAAAAGGAAAGTTGGCATAAAAGTTAACAGTCTAGCAGATAAATGCACCACCAGAAGTTCAGAAACTCAGTTCATTTGACCTGACTGTTGTGTTTTCATGCTGTATTGTACGATGGAGCACCATAACCTTCGCCTTCAGTTCTCCTAGGCTCCTGAACAACATAGCAAATGTCTGATAGTCTGGTTTCAAAACCATGCATATCTTGACAACATCGAACAATGTCTCTCCTTGTTTCACAAAGGGTCTCTATTTGGGAGTGGACTTGTGTCTGGAGCGCATATACAACATTGTTTTGAGCTTGCATATCTTGATCATGAGGCAGTTTGGACGAGATTGCCCTAACAACCAACCCAGTATTATGCATGAACGTGCTTTTGGCACTGTTAGTGGACAGGTACTGACCCACTACAGTAAGAGCTGACATTGTGGTTATAGTTGCCTCGCCACCTTTAGAAGGTGGCGGTTCCACCATTTTTCCATAGCTCGCTGAAAAGTTAAGGTTTTACATTAGTATTACCAGAACAGAAGATACTAAGGAGGCAGCAAAACCAAAGAGAATAGCTTTGGTATACAGAACTTATTCTGGTGAACCCATGTAAAATATTAGTTGTATTTTATTGCAAAGTACATAATAAAACCAGGTTCCAAACATATGACCATGTGCCATCGCTAATATATTGTCTATTTCTTCACATTGTATTGAGGGCTAAGGATAAAGAGATGAAGTTTATAATACGGTAAGCATAGTATGACATCATTCATACAGGCAATTGTAACGTTGTGTGGGAAAGTCCAGCATGAAACTAGATTACAGGTCAAGATCAAAGGAACATCACTCCTCTCTTTTAAACCTTGTAAGGTGCAATGATATGCTAAGACAATTGTGTATAAAATTGAAAAGAGTAATAGACATTGGCTGCAAATCATGCAGTTCAAGGCACAAGTCAGAGTAAGTAGTAGTTAAAAGGCACTAGGATTAAGGACTTACAACAACAACTTTGAATGGTGTAGTCATGCCCTTCTTCTTGCTGGTGTGACAGTCCTTGAAAATTTCCACATCATCTGGTCCAGGTACTTTTTGGTCCTTGCAGGCTTTCCTCTACATTTGGAACAAGTCAATATAGATACGATAATATGGTACACCAAAAAGAGTGAAACATCAGCTAATTACAAGAGCCTTGCAGTGTGCAATATAGCTACGAGATCCTGTCGTCTGTTGGAATTTCACTTCCGTACGGTTGGCCTTGTTCTTTGAACAGTTCACCTACAAGAAGATAGATTTGCATGGCACATGCGTAAATAGGACTTCAACATGTGATCTGATCACATATATATAATGTACCTGAAACTTCGGATCAGACTAGTGTTTAACGAGGCCCCTCCAGTCTTCACCCGATATATTTTCCACTGGAGATGTTTGGGAAAGTTCACTGTTAGCCTTGCCTTCAAAGTGAGTTTTCCTCAAGTTATACCGATACTATCGCAGAGCGGACTTGAAAACATGGGTGCAAGCTTGTCTGGTTGCATCATCTTGGCTATCCAACTTGAACCTCATCTGTTGAAAATTACGAGAGTCTCATTACCAGCAATCTAGAAAGTATGGGATAGAGCAAGACGATATTACTAGTTTCCATACATAACCATACTTATAGATAAATGGTCGAGGAAGGTGTTGAACTGGGTTTCGTCTTTGTCATTCCTGTACTGAATCCATGTTGGGAGGATACGTACATGACACCTAACGGCAACCTCTGCCTCTGATACTAACTTGGCTGACTCTGTAGCATCACATGGCCTTTTTAAACCTGCCTCAAAACGGATCTCCATTCTTCCTCCTCTATATTTAGTTAACCTATCGAGCATTATCACTGATGTTTGTTTCCTCTTGCGCCTAGGTGCTAGTCCAACAATGAACATTAGGAAGTGTTAGTGTACATTAAACTATGAGACTACATATAAAGAAGCATGCAACTATAACTTGACTCCATCAACTACCTTCTTGCTGTTGAAGCTCACAAGGTTCATCTGATCTTGCCAACTCGTCTTGTGTCAAGAGTGCGTGGGAAGTAGTGTCAGGTGGAAAGGGAGCTTGGGAACGTGCTGCTAGCTCAGTTGATGCACGAGTAACTCGTGCAGCTAGTAGTACTGTGGAAGGTGTTGCAAGAACTAGGGTTGTCTCTACTTGTTTGGCCGCAACTATTTGTTTCTATTTAGCTTTTCCTGCAGCTCGTGTAGCATGGGATACCCTGTTTGTAGAATTTTCCGCTAGACTTTGACCTTCTATTGCACCATCAGTACCAGCAGAATCTGCAGGATTCTTCCGGTTCCCATTCCCCGCCATTCTGTGTTTCTTCCTCTTTCTCTGTGCCATGTTAAGTCAAGCCGACAAGAAAAATGAATAACAATTTAGTTCTTCAGAACAAATTGATGCGTGATACAGACGAACTGAACTTTGATGTTAGACAACCACATGATAGGAGAATGTAATATGTACGAAAAACAAGACGGAAGAGATAACCCGAACTATGATGTGTAAACTAAGCATAAGACATTTCACTAAATTAGAAGCAATGCAATGGAAGGTAGACACCATATGAAAGATGCTACAAATATTGCTCTGCCAAGTTAATAGTGTCTCATCATAAATGGCGTTTAAACAAATGTGAAGCAGTACAAGAAATAAATCATATGCAAGATGCAAACAACATCACACTACCAAGTTATTGGTCTCTCATCATTAGTGCCATTGCATATTCACAACTTATGATGTGTAAACTAAGGAGAAGGCATTTCAACAAATTAGAAGCAATGAAAGCTAGACACCATATGAAAGATGCAACGAATATCACTCTACCAAGTTAAAATTGTCTCGTCATAAGTGTCATTTCAACAAATTAGTAGTACAAGCTAGAAAAGAATGCGAGATGTAGCCTATATCACACTCCGAAGTCAAACATGTCTTATGATAAGTGATTGTTGCAGGTTACACAACAGTAGTAATTTGATGTAAGAACATGGTGTGATAGAAAGATATTGTATGTTCTGGAAATAGGAACACGTGTCTTATTCAAGTATAATGTCTAAAGTAAGCAGATGGAATTCAACAAAATTAGAAGCAATACAAGCTAGACATCACACATAACATGGAACCACATATAACAGTGCCAAGTTAGAGGGAGCACCAGTGATGGTGCACTAGGGGAGACATGCTCATCATAAACACAACTACGTTGAGTGTCAATGCATGTGTTGACTTGGAAATCATCTTGGGGGGATGGAGGAGTAGAAACTGTAGAGGCCCTCCGTTTGGAAGGAGAACCTTTATGCGCTGCCTTGCTAACTTCCTTCCGCTTTATTGATTTTGAATTGTCAAGTAAAACCAACAAGAAAAATCAATAAAATTCTCTCTTCAGAACCCATTCATGCATGATACTAACAATCACTACTTTGATGTAAGGCAAACACATGATACCAGGATGGAATATGTACGAAAAACAGGATGACATGGCATGTTCACAACCGTTTGTGTAAACTAAGGAGAAACCATTCCAACAAATAAGAAGCAATGCAAGCTAGACTCCACATGAAAGATGCAACCAATATGACTCTGCCAAGTTAAAAGCGTCCCATAATAAATGGAATTTCGAGAAATTAGAAGCAACGCATGCTATAAATCATATGAAAGATGCAACTAATATCGCACTGCATATACTAAAGGTGTCTCGTCATATTGATTGATGCGAGATACAAAAAAACAATAGTTTTATGTAAGGACATGCTTAATAGACAGATGTACTATGTACTAAATAGAGGAACGCGTGTCACATTAACAGGTATAATGTATAAGCTCAGCAGAATAGCACATGCACTTTAACTAGATTGGAAGAATAACAATCTAGACACCATATGCAACATGCAACCACATATCACGCTGCCAAGTTAGAGCAAGCACTTGCGATGCTAGTGTTGGGGAAATGCGGTAATCAATTACAGAGCTACGTTCACTATCTTCATCTAGCCTTGCTATTTCTTGAGAATCATGTCGGGAGGCTGACGCTGCATTCTTTAAATGAGTAGTCCACTTGCCTGACTGCCTCATCATAAGTGATTGATGCGGGATACACAAGAACATTAGTGATGTAAGAACATGGTTAATAAATAGATGTACTAGTATATACCAAAAACAGAAAGGCATGTCATATTCAAAGGTATAATGTGTAAGCTAAGCAGATGCAATTTAACCAAATTGAAGACAATATAAGCTAGACATCCGACTGGAGTGGTGAGCATGATCATCTAGGACCTGAGAGCCTGGTGGGAGGCGGGCTCCTTCGCCACCATCGTGGCTTTTTAGTTGGCTTCCAGGTGATGCCTGTCTTTGCAGGGCTTGTCACTGGCTCGGCCAGTGCCCTGACTAGCTATTTGTCTTCTGGTGCTCACGGGATGGTGGTTCATGTAAAAAATATATTTCCTTATCTTAATAAAGACCGAGTTCGGCCTTTCGAATACAAGCTAGACACCATATGGAACATGCACCACATATGACACCGCGAAGTTAAAGCAAGCACCTGAGATGGTGGTTCATTGCGAGTGAGGTCATCAACTCCAGAGCTACATTTACCTTCTCCATCTGCTGACACAACACCCTTTATAGTGCTGTAACGTGTCATGCTTACCCGCGTAGAAAGCTGGAGCAGCTTCTCTCTTTTCTTTTCTACCTCTCTCAAGGCGGACTCTAAAATACCCTTGCATAAAAACACAATAGTGAGAGTATGGGTGAAGTGTGTGCAGAACTAGTGCACTGTAAAAGTAGCAGCTAGCAGGTGGCTGAAAAATAAATGATAGGAGACATATGATAGCTCTACAACATTGCATGGCAAACAAAATTAGATTCTACTCCGTATGATTTTGTAATATATGAGCACAGGAAATGCAGGTACTCCTCCAGCACACCACCACATGTGGTCATATCAAGATAACAGTCGACTGAAAATAAATAGGTCAGTCTATTTTTTAGATGAACTGTCCAATCAATAAGGAACGGGCAGATGGCCTTCGTCTATCTCCCGCCAGTCACTGTTGATGATCTTTCTCGAACTGCCAGCGACCATCGGCCCAGACCCCTGCCTCCGCCTCCCCACCCTCCCCTCGACCTCACACCACCGGCGTGCTTGGCAGCGCCCCCGGGCCATCTCTTTAATCCCGGCCGACCTCCAGATCGGACGCCAGTAGCTCTAGGCCCCACACGCCCCTAAGATAAACACCGAGGCACTGCTTCCCCGGCCTAATAGGTGGACTAGCGCCTGTTACGTCGAGGAATGCTTCCATTAATTGGGAATCAACTGACCAGGAATTGAAATTCAGGGGCGCGACGGACCTCTAGCTAAGGTGAAATAGTATATGAGGAGAAACCTTGTGCATCGCGAGTTACTAGGAACATCTAGTATCAAGAAGAAGCGGTCAACTAGTGTCTTCTGTGGGATGAATACCGTGCAAGCAGACACGTAAGATTTTCACGAATAAGGGAAGAGGAGTACCCTTATTGGTTGCTAGTGTGGTCTCCTCCATATGTCGCGGCGATCTTCTTTTTTCTCCCGGGGAAACCGATGTTTTGGAGAACCATGGATCCTTGGACAAACCCATGGCCAAATTGTTGACTGTGTTGCCGTGGCCGTATATCGGCGGAGGGGAAGCAGATCCGAGGCGGTGAAGGACGGCATAGCAGGAACAGCTCCGGTGCGATGGAGGGTGGCGAAGTTGGAGCGGCAGCGGTGGGGCGTAGGACGGCATGGTTGAACTGGCTCAGGTACGGACTGCTCGCCCTCGGCTTCAACTACTAGCCGTGGAGGGCATTGCAGTTGAGGTTGCGGTGGACGACGACGTCGAGGTATCGGCTCCGGCATGATGGAAGAGGGCGGCTGTTGATGGGTGGGATGGGGTGGCGGACGGAGGACACCGGGGTTTCACGGCTGGTGGAGAGGTAGTTTTTGCACCCATGGAGTATGAATGGGGAATCGGACGGGTGGGCATGGGAGAGGGGGGAGAACCATGTTTCGGTCTGGGACGCGCTTGTTTTTGGCTTTTTTGAATAGAAGATGGGACATGCTTGTTCAAAATTTGGGGAAAGTACAAACTTTGCCCCCTCCTAAATTTCGGACCTACTGCGGGTCGGGGGTAGGATGGTAATCCTAGGTGTCCCAAATAGTGGGCGGGAGCGATTTCAGCCGCGCGCATGTGTGCTTAAGCGTCCATTGTGTATGAATGTTTTTCGGAGGCGGTTGCGTGGCATCTAGATGAAGCTACAAACCTACCCCGGTTTAGACGTTTGGACGTCTGGCCGGTAGGTTTCACAGGTCGGAGTTATTAGAAAAGTAATTTCCTTGTACTACCAAACATTGGTCTCACGCGGTTTCGGGCGAGTAGAGGCTCGTTTGGCGCTTTGTTCGAAATTTTGAAACACAAGCATTCACGTTTAGAGTACTCTTGAACTTTGAGGATTGACCTAAATAGACAACGTTAAATTTGACATTGTATCTTTGAAAACCTCATTAAATTATCTGCTTCTTTCTGAAATTTTGACACTTGAAAATCCTATAACTACGATTATTTTGGAATGGAGGAGCTAAAGTTGAATCTATTTTGTACACGACTACATATGCTATTATGTACAAAATTAGAGCAAAGATTGGTGCCCCCATAATTTAGGTATGATTTACAAATGCCATGATATCAAATTCAAAAAATTTAATGGACTTCATGTTGAATTCGATTTTTTTAAACCACCTTAAGTTGAATTCAAATGTATGCTAGTTCATAGGTAGCTATTTACAATGTTCATTGTGTAACTTTCGTATGTATAATGTGCTTTACACACACAACATGAACTATACTCACGTTTATATTCGATTGCTAAAGCGATGCATTGTCCGGAGTTCATAATACTAACTATGTGGATCAATTATGTCAAATAAGAACATAGACATGCTCAAATTTGATAGAATCTAGATGTCTGATGGATCGATGACCGTTCCTTACGCGAATTGCAAATATCATGATCCCATCCTAATATTTGGATACAATTTATATCTTTAATCAATGTGTACAGCAGTCTTTTACATGTAGTTTCACTCTCCATCGGTGGTCTCTCACACATGCTCACACACTCTCTCCCGAGGTGTCTTTCTCGCACACATGCTCTCGATATAACCCTCCCTCCCTCTCGTAACCATTTACGACTGTTTTCACTAACCTTTATCACAAGCACTCTTCCTCTCGAAAGCATACAGATGCACAATCCCCATCGACCCTTTCTATATACATAGACCTGCCTACGTGTCTCCTGTACGCACATTATCTTTAGGCCTGTCTCTCACGCATTGTCTCAAACCTCTCTTCCTAATCGACGAGTATGATTCTAGCAGAGCATTATGTAGGCTGCCCCTTAAAGTTTGGTTGGATGAATAGTAATATCAGAGATAAAGGGGTTACCTTAGTCCGAGAACCTAGGGTTACAAATCCTAGCCAGCTTTGTTAGTGGACACATAGTCCTTCACAATTATGCTATCTTTGTCTTGTACGACAAGTCATCCATGGGTCTCCCTAAATGCGTCACGGGCCGACCAATGTGGCGTTGGACGGAACCGAACGAAGGGCCTCACCTCGACCCACCGGACCTCACGCGGTGACACACCCTCTGCCCCCACATCTCGTTATCTTCTCACACCCACACATACCAACACAGACACCACACACACACAAAAATATTCTCCTGGTGCCTCTATCCACTCCCCCCTTGCATATACACACTCAAGGGAATCTCTCGCCGTGACGTCATATTCGTCTCTCTCTCTAGTCCACTCTCATTGCTCGTGCTATCTCTCCCCCGCCGGCCCCTCTATCCATGCCTCTCTCGAATACATAATACACACACATACCTCTCTAGGCCCTGCCAAATGCATCAACTACACATTCACACTTGTTACATAACGTACCCCATTGATCTAAAAAGCCCTCTCTTCACGTTTATTTCACATACAACATTCCTTTTGAATAAAGTGTGGCGAAAAAATTATTTTAGAATTTCTACATATATACAACATTACAAAGTTATATGGAGTAGTATGAATGCTAAGTTGCAGTGCATGGTGCCCACAATGATATTTATTCCGCACTGTGAATTTGTATATTTTTATACTATATATAAAGTTAGTCATAATAAAGAGAAATGAAGAGCATCTCTCTCCACCGCATACCCCCCTCTACGCCCCTTTCACGTACGCACACAAATTATCTCCAGGTCGTCTAAAAGTAAGCCCCCAGCACATTCACGCATGTTTCATCTTTCTCTCATGATATATACAGTGACGATCATTGTATTTGAAGCGAAAGCACGATACATGCATTGGACTTCAGAATCCACTCATTACGGTCACCATTTATGTGTTGTGGTTATTATACAGTCACGGGCTCACCTTACAACTCTGTATTTGCTCAAGACATGACTAGTTGACCAGTTAAACGCTCCACATGGCACCTCTAGTGTTGCATCACATTATCTCACTACCATCGGGTCCACCTGTCGGCTTGTATCTACTCTACATCTACACTCTTATAAAATATAAAATACACTCTTATAAAAAACAGAGTTGGTGATGATGTTGTGCCTACCATCATGTAATATAGGCCATCCGATTTATATCTGACGGATACGAAAGAAACTATGACAATTTTGCAAAAAGGTACCCACACAGCTCTCCACATTTGCAAGTAAGGCCTTCCCTTGTTCATCCTTTTCTCTGACAAGATAAACTAGTCATACAAATGCATCTTGATGTTACGTGCAACGCACGGGCATCTTGCTAGTAAGAATGCAAACAAATGATAAAAAAATATTGGACGGTGGTTCAAAGTCATGACCGTGGGCACAGCGGACAAGGTGGCCTTGTATTGGTATGCTGAGCCGTCTATTTTAACACACAGGAGCTGGTGTGGTGATTATACACACATGCACGCAACACTCGCACATACACACGCAGCCACGCACGCACGCAACACTCACACGCACACACGCATACATGCATGCACACACCAGTACACCACACGACCAACACACACTCTCACGCTCAAGTGTTCAACCTACACGTGCATGCTCACAAATTAGGCCCCAACAGACACATACACAACCAGGTGATTCCCGCGCACGGGTTGGTGTCTTATCGCACATGCGTAAATTTGTGTTTATCTGACCTTTTCCCTATGCGAACTGACAGGTGGGACCCACAAGGAACGTGGTCAATTTAACTAGTCAACATGGTGCCATGCAGACTATTTGGCCGGTCAACAGAGTGCAATCCGATGCTGAACCGTGAGCAAGTGACCGTATAATCACCGCAAAACGTATATAGTGACCGTAATCAGCTTATTCTGAAGTTCGGTGAACGTATTAAGCTTTTCTCTTTGTAGGCCCTCCAAAACTACATCTCTACATGTTCTCGCATGTTACATCTAACAACTATGCAATACAGCACTACAACTACACTCTAACACAGGAAATCATATGAGTTTCTAGTTTTACTAGATATCATATTGTTACTTAATTATTCCGTTTGCATACATTAAAATTGCCTTTGAAATGTATGGCCAGTATCATATACCACGCGGGAAAAATCCTGCCCTTTCCTATTTAATCGGGTTTGTATCGGTGGATCATGCGAAACAGCAAAACTATAGTACTATATAGTACAAGTGGTAGTTCACTGGGCTGTCATGTCGTGTACTCCTCCGTCGTAAGAGTGGAGTGGTCGCTTTCATAAATCTTCTAGTCCCTTTCACCGACATGTGGGACATCAAGCTACTGGGTCCACGTGCCATACCCGAATACAGTGCAGAGCAGCCGGGGTGAAGCACCCAGTCATGGCGCCGGCGTAGTGGTGAGCAATGAGGCGTCCAATCACAAAGCTGCACCTTTCCCGCAGTTAAGTTGGAGGGACGAAGTAATAATGCTAAAAAAAGAAGTTGGAGGGACGAAGCAACCATCATTTCACTCATTGCTGAATCCGCTTCTCCCTCATCTTCTTCAAGTTAACCACTTGTTGCTTCTGCCGTTGTTCTGCCTCATGTGGGACGTGGATCAGCTTCGTAAAGCAATGACACGTGGGACTACATGTTAGCATACCGCCGGGACAACATCGTCTAAAAATAAGAAACCTCCCCCGCCATCCGCGCGGCAAAATCACCTCCTTTTTACTAATCTTGATTCTATAATTTTTTAGATCAATATAATTGAGATTTGTATAGATAGCACATAGGAGCAAAACCAAGTGGTATGGTTAAGGGCATCCACAATGTGTAGCCAAATGTGAAAATAGCTTTTGGCATCATGGGAACCATTGTGGACGGTGTTGCCAAAGCCAAAAGGATGGAACCGAAGCTCCCTGATTGATTGATTGAAGGAATAGAAAAATGCAACGTCTCTCCTCTTTCTCCCGTGCTTGGACCCATGTACAGTATAGAGCATAGAGTCTACTCCCCTGTCCCTTCTATCACAAATCACAAAGCAGTGAGGCATCAAATCACAAAGCACAGACGAAGCAACCATCATTTCACTCTTCGCTGACTCCGCTTCTCCATCGTCTTCTTCGAGAAACCATCTCGCCGCACTAAGCTGGACATACGACGCTATTGTGTACGAGTAGTACTAGTACATTTATGCGTCCTTTGGTTCAACGGACTTCCTGGATGCAAATAAGGCGGTTGTCTCGGCTTGCAGGCAGCACTTGCGAACGACTTACCGTGGTCTCCCTCAATGGTGTTCTCTGTCGAACGCACTTTGCCAAACCACAACGTTCGAGATATCGTCGACGTCACCGCAATGGGGGAGGAGGTCAAATATAGTTACTACCTCCATTTTTTTGTACACAAGGCCAGTATATCAAAATTACAATTTGCAAAAGGCCACTGTCACTAATCGAGGAAAAATTGATGGGGTTTGCCTCGTACTAGCAACCAAGGACATTAATATCCCCTGCATGCACGCGGAAGTGAGAAGGTTGGTTTGCATGGTGCTGCATTAATTAAACGATGAGGAGTGAGATGGTTAGCTCTTTGGGCTTTGGAGAAAAAATACGCATTAATTGAGACGTGAAACGAGGATTTGTATCGATTAATCCCGCGAAGGAAAACCCCGCCTTTCTTATATAATACTAGTACTCCTAGTACGTAGTACGTAGTACTTATCCTGTTTGGGGCTAGGCCTTGCATTGCCATACTTTGCCACACATTTTTGCCAAGCTTGCCTAAAGTTTTCAAAATGAAAAGGAGGTACACTTGCGCACGGCTGTCACGGTCGCTCCTGCACGCCGCGGTCGCATCGCACCCTCACACAGTCACTCCTGCACGCCGCAAACCCAACCAAGGGAACGCACCCTCACTGACACGTGCTGTCGCATGCGAACAAACCAAACTCAGCCATCCTACCGCCGACACATAATTTTCGTTCATAGAGTATGTTTATCCAACCGCATGTTGGGGAGTATCCGTACGGCCCGTGCGGTGGTCTGTTGGGGAAGAAGAAGAAGAGGTGAGGAAGAAGGGTTAGGAGATGTAGGATATTCACCCAACCACCTGAAATGGTAGACTGACCCAAGTCAGGCGACTTGCATAACAATATATGTTTTTACACAGCAAAAGATCCATAAAAACAATAACATAAAGAAAAATTATCACTGCTCGTGGAACGAGACGGCCTTGTCGTCTTTGTCTGCCAGCGCGAACCAGCCGTAGCTGCCGACGTGTGTCTCCGCACCGTGGTTGTCCTCGGCCTCTAGATACTCGTTCACACGGAGCGTGCGGCGCTCTGCAGGGAAGAGAGCACTGCCCGGTTCAAGTCGAGGACGTCCGGTTCCGCCTGTAGGTGGGCCTCGATGGCAGCAGCATCCGCGCGCTTCGCGTCGAGTCGAGCCTCCGCTGCCCGGTTCAAGTCCAGGACGTCCGGTTCCGCCTGCAGGAGGGCCTCGATGAGAGCGGCAGCCATGCGCTCTGCGTCGAGTTGAGCCTCTGCCGCCCGGTTCAAGTCCAGGACGTCCAATTCCGCCTGCAGGAGGGCCTCGATGGTAGCGGCATCCGCGCGCTCCGCCTCAAGTTGAGCCTCCGCCGCCGGGTTCACATCCATGACATCCGGTTCCGCCTGCAGGAGAGCCTCGATGGCAGCGGTATGCGCACGCTTCGTATAGAATTGAGCCTCTGCCTCCTGGTCCTCCTTTAGTGTCGCCAGGTTGAACCGCTGGTCCACCTGCACCATGGGGTACTCGGACGCCGGCACGAAGTCGACGTCCATCGTCTCATACCCATCAGGGGCCTTTTGCGCCGTGACCTCCGCCATGAACATTGGATCGGCTTCCTCCTCCTCGTAGCTTGGCTCCAGAGAACTCGGGGATTGGCCCGCCGCAAAGCGAGCTTGGGAATGGAGGTCTACGGTGCCGACCGCCGCCGCAATTTCTGCGCAGCGCTCCGGCATCAGCATCTTGTAGTACGTGATCTTGCGGCGCACCATGGCTTTCCGGCGAACTAGGGGACGCTTGATGTGGGCTAGGGGATCAAAAGGTGGGGGAAGGGGCTGGAGATTAGGTGTGGTTTTAGGGTAGTGCCTAGCATAGGCCGAGCAGCAAAGGTTCTAGTGTGAATAGTGGTTCCGGTTACGACCAGTCAATCGGTTTTGACTGTACATCGCTCTTGTTGCATTCGCGTTGCAGCCCGGCATACTGGACCCTCCATGTCGCTCACCGAATGGAACGCGCTTCGTCTTGCATTTTCGCTCTCTTGTGGGCCGCAGTTGAGAGCAAGCCGATGTCCCTCCCCCCCCCCCCCCCCCGTCATTTATACTACCACTCCCTCCATTTTATGCGGAGTAAATAAAAATAGAGGGAGTATACTACGGATCAGGATCCACTGACGTGGCCGAACCCATTGAGTAACTGTCATGTGGGCCTAGCAAGCATGGGGTCCACCAGTAAGTGACCGAAAGGGAGGGTAAGGTAGGGATACCTACGTCAGAGGATCCACTTCCACTAGTACTCCCTCCTTCCGTTTACTATACAGGGCCTAATGTGTTTTTCGAGGCTAACTTTGACCAAATGTTAGAGTAATAATATATGACATGCAACTTACACAAAGCATAAAATCAAATTCATATGTGAAAGGAGCTTCCAATGATATAATTTTCACATTATACATCTCATGTACTATTAATCTTGTCAATAGTCAAATGCGGTTTTGAAAAACGCATTAGAGCATTGTTAATAATATAGCTAGCTGATGGCTATAAGGAACTGCCATGTCATCTATAGCCATCATCTATTATATGCACTCATACAGTAGTGTGGGCTATGAGGTTGGCTATTTCTCACAAAAAAAATTATAAGGTTGGCTATTGTATTAGTACTTTTTCCATCTCCTCTCCATCTCTTTCTTCATATTTATTATATTTAACTAGAAATGCGTATATAGCTAGGCTCTTGCATGAGAGCTCACTCCCCTTAATTTTTCACATCTCTCTCCTCCACATAGGCCCTATATAAATGGAAGGAGGGAGTACAACTATGAGCACTGCATACTCTAGTACAGATGTTGTCAGTACTCCACTAGTACTATTGGACAGGGAGCTTAAAAAAGTTACTATTGGACTGGCTATATGTGGCGAAATACTAGTAGGAAGAGCATGCGCGAGAACAAGCACATTCACGTGGTTGAAAACAAATTGGAAACCATCTCGAGTACAAATCTAGGAGTACGTACGAATCTAACAATATTGATTGGGCATTGTTGAATGTTGATACTTTTTTTTATCAAAGTAGAGATACTTTAACTACACATAAAACTTATATGTAAACTAGAAAGGATAGGAGGGAGTATATTGTACGTTAAAAACGAAACGAACATTGAATACCCTTTATATATGATTTGCGGATGCTATGATCACCGGTTCAAAATTTTGAATCCGCCTTAGGTATCACACATGCCCCCACTCGTTCTCTCTCAATTTCATCCCGGGGTCCGGAGATCAATTGAAAGAGGACTAGGGTGGGTACAATACGTTCGTTTCGCTTATGAACGTACAATATACTCCCTCTGATTCCCACGGACCCCCCTGCGGGTCATTTCTATCATAGAAACAGACCAAACCTTTATCTCCTTGCACGACACGCAATTGATCTCTGAACATCAATCGATCTCGTCAACATGTGTCAGGGCATGAACCGAATGGGATGTCAAAACTAAGACGCGAAGCGACACGTAGTGGAGGCAAAGTGAAGCTTTAAACGAACCATTTAGTTGTATGCATGTCGGAAAAATTATAAAACATTGGAAATAAAAGCATGGTCTTGGCCTACATGAAAATGATACTCGGCGGAATGTTCAATTGAGGCATGCGGGAGGATGGACTTGACCGGAGGGCGACATGATCGATGGAGAAGAGGGTTGGAGAGGAATGATAAATAAGAAAACGACACATGATTATACTTGAACGGCTAAAATAAACAATAAGTTGTCTCGCTTGGCCTACATAGTGAAAGGCCTAATGCGCAACTCGGAGCACTGACGCTCGAATATGGCCGGGAAAACAGGGAAACTGACATGTGGGGCACACCTGTCGGGACGACGTAGCGCAGACTAGTCCAATGGAGGAGCTGGCCCACGACCTCCTCGCCACCAGCAACCGTTCATGTGGGTCGTGGGGGCCAACAACGTGGCGCAGCTCCAGCACCGCCTCTGGACACGGTGACCGCGGTGAGCGACATGCTCATCATCGCTAGACACGGTCGGTTCCAGTGTGCCGAGGGTGGCGTTAGTGCTGTGGCATGACCACCAGTATGTTTGGTTTGTGCCCAAGGTTGACCCATCAAAGCATTGGGTAGCCAAAATTTAGGTTGAGGTTTTGGTTGCCCACTATTTGGCCGACATTGGCAAGAAAAATGAACTAGAGTTGGCTAGAGTTCATTGGCATGCCAAAAAAATGGCAACCATCCAAACAAAGGCCAATCTTTTGGTCATGACCAAAATTTTGGCAAGGTGCACTTTGGCCACAATCCAAACACACCCCAACACCCGGCTTGTCGAGGATGCACTGAGCGCTGGGACGCGTCCGCGGAGTGGTGTAGCATGGCTAACTGCATCCTCAGGACCTGAGACCATGCCGAGTCATCTTGCTTTTTCAATGACATGCGTCGATCGCATGTGAGCAAAGGGCAGCTCCAACGTTGCCATGACCGCAGCTGACTACCCTGGCACACCAAAGACCCTCCTCCATCGCGCCGTCGCGTGGTGCTTTCCCAGCCGGCGCCAGCTACCCGCATTCATGCCGTCCGTCTGTATGCCGTCGTTAAGAGCCTTGGTGCCCGAGGAACCAACTCCGGTGACTTAATGATGCACCAAGATGCTTGGCCTCACCGGAATGCGCTACTTAAAGTGGCAATGCCCAGCTAACATCCACACCATAGCGCATTGTCCTCCTACCTAGCACCACATCCACCATGACCGCAAGCGCGAACGCTCTGCGGGAGAGCTTGTCTTCGAGGATGAAGCTCGAGGTCGCCACCCTCACTCAAGTCGCCTCTCGCGACGCAATAACGGCGTAGCCGGACGCGGACGCGACCGCACAAGTGGTGGCCACGCTAGCGGCCGACGACGGGAGCACCGTCAGCCACGCGTCCGACTTGCCATCGTCCAACGTCCTGCACCGCCGAGGTCGGGGACTCCTCCGAGGATGAGTAGGGCATGGGAGGCGGCATGGCATGGTGTGCCAACTGGCCGGTCCGTATCCCATGTTCTACTCTTCCTCGCCGGAGACCGCACCTTCACTTCACGGGTCTTGAACCCTGCCCCCGTACATAGAGATCGCTGATGGAGGAAGTCGGTCGCCTCTGTAGAATAGGTTTAGGGTCGGGTTTCTTTTACTTTTCTGTCCTATAAAAGTTCGAAATGAAATGAAAATCTGTCATGTTTGCATTAATCTCGGCCGGTGTATATGAACTTTCACAATAATATAGTATATTGTAGGAGTACTAGCAAGATGCCCGTGCGTTGCACGGAAGATCAAGATCTTGTGGGAGAAAAGGATGAACGAGGGAAGGCCTTATCTGCAAATGTGGAGAGGAGTGCGGGTAAATTGTCATAGTTTCCTTCCTATCCATTAGATATAGATCGACAGCCTATATTGCAGGATGACAGGCACACCATCATCACCAACTCTACTTTTTATTGAACCGAGACAAAGCTAACATGCGAAGTAAAATAAACACATAGGGTCTATACATACACAATTTATCTTAGGCACTCCAATAGTACGTCCACTACACATTCATGCATTTCACATCTTTCTACATCTACGGGAACCTACGAAAGGCTTAATGTAAATTGCCTCTCTCTCTCCTCCCCTAATTTTCATGGTGGTGGGCCCCTCCCTCCCCCAATCTACAATCAACCGCTCACATGATTCACATTACGTTAATTACGTAACTGGGATTACGTAGTTGTAGCATTACTCGTCCTAAAAAACCCAACTAAGCAAACCTCCCAGCATATCGCGCGGGAAAAGACCCGGCCGCGCCGTTTTAGTCGGGATTACCAGATTACTAGAAGTAGTATCGATGGAACGCACGAAGCAACAAGTTTTTTTCAGGGGGCGAAGCACCTAGTTTAAAAGGAAAATGGCGGTACACTCACAGCACCCCTGTCGCGGTCGCATTGCACCCCACACACGTTCGGTCCTGCAGACGGCTCACGCAAACGAACACGCTTCGGCTTGCCTCTTCACTGACACGTGGGACTGCACTTGGAGAAACTGGCCATGCGCCAAACTCCCCCGCCCACCGCGCGAAAATCCTCCCCCCCCACCCAAAAATCCCCCCAAATGCTAGATTCAACTGCCCTTCTGCCAACTAGCCAATAATATTCCCCAAACCCCCTCCACCCCGCCCCCCTCCACTCCATTCGCTCCGCCAAAGCCGCCCTCCCGGCCGCGCTGATACGTCGACGCCGCGGTTCGTCAAGGGGGAGGCACGGCGATCCTCTCGCTCCCACAATATGCTCTCGTAGACTGCCGTCCTCTAGCCGCGCCGCCACCCCTGGCGATGTTCTTGTGGAGGCGCACGACTGTCAGCGCCGCCACCAATGGCAAAGTTCGTGTGGAGACGCACGGTGGTCAGCTTCTCCCACCGTACGCACATTCTAGACTGAGGCCCCATGCATGTTGGTGTAGCATTGAATGTTAGCTGATAGACGCTGTTAATCTCACTTTTTTGCCAAAGTACTAGTTTACAGTCAATATGCCCTGTTTAAGAAGCTTCCTTGCCCTGTTCTGCACTCAATCTGCTTAGCTGAGATGGCATGCCAAGGACGATTAGTTGCTAAAATATCCTGCCATATATTTATTGTGACGTAGATTGCCATGGTCTAGTAGCCAATCTGTTAGGTGAAATAGCTCTACACAGTTTTATACTCGATCTTTCTTGTTGCGATGGCCTTCGATAGTTCGATGGCTGTGTGCTCGACCTCATTGACTGCTGAAACAGCCTGCCATAATTTAGCACTCAAATCTGTTTGCTGAATTAGCTTTGCATATATTTCATTACTTAGATCTGCTCGTCCAAATATCTTGCCATAGCTTTAGACATCGACCTAGGTATTTTTTTTGTACTTCATAAAAATGCATATATGTTTTTCCTGTAATATCTAGTAGAAGAACTAATTTGTATGTCTAATAGATGGACATGACTTGGATAACTTCTGCTTGAAGATTCTCCACTGCATATGTCGAGGGGGTTGAAAACTTCATGAACTTTATCAGAGCTGAGTACGGTGGTCCGAAATCAGATGTGCTCTGCCCGTGTAGCAGTTGTATGAATTCAGTTACAAGACCCCAGTCAACTATGCAAAATCATCTACACTTGTATGGGATGTCGGTACATATACTAGGTGGGTTCATCATGGTGAAGCTATGAACGTCAATGTTATTGACTACATGGAAGCAGTAGATCACCATCTTGATCAGCCTGATGCTCAGGTGGAAGAGGAGGAGGAGGAGGAGGTGGTGGAGCCAGTGAGTTTGACCAACATTGAAACAATGCTACGAAATGCTCGTGCATTCCGTGAACTTCCACCGGCAGAAGAAAAACAGTGGGCCCGCATGTTGGAACAATGCAACGTGGCTGTCACCCCAGGAAATAAGCTATCAGTATTCTCAGCTATGGTCACCTTTCTTCAGGTGAAGACATCTGAGCGGATGACCAACAAATCATTCGATGCGATGTTGGCTGCTTTCCGCAAAGCTTTCCCAGATGCGTCTGAGCTGCCACACACCTACAGTAAAATGAAGAATTTCCTTCGTGCAGTTGGAATTGGATATGATATGATCCATGTTGGTAAGAATAATTGTGTTCTGTTCCGGAAGGATTATGCGAACTTAAGTGAATGCCTGAAATGCAAATCATCAAGATGGAAAGATGGCGATGCTGTGAAGAGGATTCCTCATAATGTTCTAAGACATTTTCAAATCACACCAAGATTGCAAAGGTTGTTTCATGATGCTGAAACAAGAGAGGATGTACTGTGGCATTCTAGGAACCAGGAGTACAGAGATCAGAATGTAATGAGCCATCCATCACATGGTAGTGAGTGTAAAAGCTTCAATCAGAAACACGAAAAGTTTGCTGCTGACCCGAGAAACATTAGACTTGGCTTAGCTTCAGATGGATTTAACCCATTTGGCCACCAGAGCGCCACATATAGCATGTGGCCAGTGCTTGTTATCCCTTACAACATGCCCCCAAATGTCTGCACCAAAGAATCAAACTACATGATGGCCTTGCTCATCCCAGGTCCAAAAAGTCCTGGAAAGGATTTTCATTTGTTCACAGAGCCTCTTGTGGAGGAACTTCAACAGCTATGGAGGGGTGTTGTCACTCGAGACCTATATAGCAGCCCACCAGCTGATTTCTTTCTGCCTGCTGTTATAATTTGCTGCATCCATGATTATCCGGCTTTGGGCACTATGTCAGGGCGAATGACACATGGTTACAATGCATGTGTTCGCTGTGACAAGAATCCATTGTCATACGCAATACTTATCAAGATCTGTTAAATTGGACACCGTTGTTTCCTTGCCAAGGACAAGCTGCATCCTCGAAAATACCGAAGACATGTGTTCAATGCAAAGCATGAAAACCGTGATGCGCCAAAGAGGCTCACCGCTGATGAGTTGCAAGTGGAATTAGAGAAGGTCAGGCATATTACACCAGGAAACCATCCTCGTAATGGTAGCGGGAAAAGGAAGCATGGCAGGGAAGAAGAGAGATTATTGTTTACCCGCAGGTCCACTTTGTGGGACTTGGAGTATTGGAAAGATTTGGATCTGCGGCATAATCTTGATGTGATGCACATCGAGAAAAAAATATGTGACAACATTATCGGCACACTTCTTAATATTGATGGCAAGACGAAAGATACCTTAAAATCTAGGATTGATTTGACACACCTGGGTATCAGACAGGATTTGCAGGTGCAAGATGAAGGTAAACCACGGGATATGGCACCAGCTGTGTACGTCTTGGACAAGGTAAAAAGAAAAGAATTCTGTGAGGTCCTGTCACGTGTGAGATTCCCACATGGATTTGCTTCCAACCCTGAAAGGAGAGTCGGTGCAGATGGAAACAAGGTACAAGGGTTGAAAATCATGACTGCCACGTCCTACTTCAAAGGGTTTTACCTATTATCCTTAGAGGATTGGGCCGCCTAGACTTATACAGAGCAGTTGCTGAGTTGGGAAATTCTTCAGGGAACTCTACAGTAGAAATATCAGGATAGATGCTTCGGAGCGTCTTAGAGACAAGATACCAACTATCCTATGCGGCCTTGAGAAGATATATCCTCCAACCTTCTTTGATGTGATGGTGCATTTGGCTGTTCATCTACCTGATGAGGCACTACTTAGAGGTCCAGTACAGTATGGCTGGATGTACCCTATTGAAAGGCGGCTAGGCACTTTCAAGGGCTATGTTAGGAACAGAGCTAGACCTGAGGGTTCCATTGCAGAGGCCTACATTGCTACAGAAGCATTCACATTCTACTCAAAATACATTGAAACAACTGATCAACTTAGCAAAGAGGTGGATGAAGACAATCCCGGGCCCAACGTTTTCAATTATTCTATTCGAGTTACAGGGAAGAGTCGACAAGAGGACAAACCTAAAGATTTGGACAAAATGGTTTGGTATGTGTTGAATAATTGTCCTGAGATACTACCTTATATCAAGTAAGTGCTAAGTACCGCAGCTTATACATCATAATCTACTAAACTTGCAACACATTCTTATATATTTAGATGTTTGACGCGATCACTATGTTGTGCAGCATCTACAAAAAGGAGTTACTGCCGCAAAATCCAAGAAACATTGCCAAACTGGTTACGGTAGGATTTGCGAAATGGTTCAAGAGCCATGTAAGCTTTTGAATTGCACTGTTAGTTTTTTTAATATATTGAGTGCATAAGATGATTGGCTTGTCTATTTTCTAACCATAGGTTAAGAAGATGCGGGAGGATGGGCAGGTAGTTGATGATGCCCTTACTCACTAGCAATGGGTCATGATACTCGGGTAAGACATTATGAATCTTGCGTTGTTGGAGATGTGCGCTACAATACCCTTACACGAGACGAAGGTAGGAAGACACAAAACAGTGCCATCATGAGCATGAATACGTATGACAAAGAGACAACTGAAATGTATGCTAACATAACAGACATTGTTCAGTTGCAGTATATCTCTAGTTTCGAGGATCATCGGTGTGTGGTTCTGTTGTGCTGTCGTTGGTATAACCTGTTTTCCAGGATCGCAAAACCCAGAGCTGATGATTATTTCAAATCCATCAATGTCAAGGCGGCGTACCAGACCAACGAGCCTTTTATTTTGGCAAATCAAGCAACACCGATATTTTTCTTGGAAGACACATTTGCACATAGCGATGACTGGATAGTATTGCAAAGGTTTGAACAGAGGAATTTGTTTAATGAAGTTGCACAACAAGAAGATGCTTACACTGCTCCTGATGTACAAGATAACACAGATGTTCCTAATATCTTTGAGAACCATCACGTCAATGACGCCGGTGAAAAGATTGCCTATCATGCTGTGGACATACAAGAGTTGATCAAGAAGAAGCCAATGTTCGAGGACGTTGAGGATGAACAAGAAGATGACATTGTGGGGAATTACGATTCAGACTGATACACATGGCGATGATGTTGACGCTGGTGCTGTGGATGATGATTACGTTGCTTTTGTCGTATTTGCCTATCAGAAGACGTTTTTTATCTACTATGTGAAATTGTGTTTGCTATGACAACTGAAACCTGATGAACATGTTGTTTAGTATTTTCCTGTGAGAACATCACTTGTTATGTATACTAATTTGTGCTTGGTGATTGTATGATGACTAAAACATGATGACATTGTTGTTTAGTTGTACTCATATTTGGCTGTGAAACTTGAATTTGATGACATAGTTTGTTGTTGGACTGCAATTTGCTCGACGTCTTCGAATGAGAACAAAGCTGACCCGAAAGGGCCTATGCTAATTTATTTATTTCTTACCAAAAGGGCCTTTGCTATTTATTTATTTATGAGCAAAAGGGGATACCCCCTGATTTCCGTTAATAGAAATCATTAGATGTTCACAACACTACGCCTAGTCTGCTACACAGGTTTCATTCATTACTAGTTTCAGCAAAGTGCTCATGTCGTAGCCACTGAATACATCACGAGTGCTACATACACTGCAAATAAAGAGACAATCATCCTACAGAGCACATTGATTTTTCCCATTATCTTGAAAAGCTCTTTCATCTCATCATTGCTGTCAAGGCCGTTCAGCAGCAGTTGCTTGGCCATGATCAGAGGAACTGCATCTTTAACCTTCTGCTCTGCATCTTCCTCTTCTGTTGTTCCTTCAGTTACTTGTCCAACACCCCAACCTGCTGGTATTGGGATTCCTCGGCTAAGCAAATAATCAGCATAGTTGCACTCCCCCACATCAGCAACTTCCCAAAAATACAAATCACATGAATCTTCCCTTTTTTGCACGAATCAAATTGGAAGTTCATCAACCATACTATTACAAAATCAGCAACTGAAAGCAGCAGAACAACACTTAAACATATTATTACCCCATGATTCGGGCATTTGTAGAAGACTCGGCCAGGGTTGAGGATTGTGGTTGAGAGGCGATGGATGACTCTGCATGATTTGCAGTAGTGGCACCACACCAACGGCTGCGGGTTGCGATGAGCAACCGGCTGCGGTGCGCGTGCCAGCGGGGGTGTGATGAGACCCACAGGCGATGGTACGGGTGGCAACTTGGCGCATATTTGGTTGTTGCCTGCTGAAGAGCAGGTGGATGAGTAGCCAGTGGACATGGTTGCTGCGGCCAGAGCTTCTGATGCTAGGCAGAGTAACTAGAGAAGAGGAGAAGCGAACGTTGGATATGTCAGTTTCATTACTTGCAGAGTAGCATAGCACCATATATAGTCATAGTCTAGGTTTGGATTCGAACCAGCTACAGGAGCACGTCTCTCTTTTGTCTAAAACTCAGCAACGTCTCTTTGCTGGTACACTAGCTTGTTTTGTACGCCTTCTCAAGTCTTTGATTCCTCCACCTGACATCTAGGACCCACCGGAAGGGCCTCTATATTTCACGAAAAAAATGTGCCCCCCGCTGACAGGTCGGACCCACCAGCTATCTTTGCACGCAAGGAAGTGCCTCCATATTACGCACAAAAAATGAATACTCCCCCTGCCAGCTGGATCCCAGCATAGTGGGAGGCTGACTTGTGGGCCTACCAAGTTTACGGGGACAGAGGGATTTGTCAACTTAGTCAATATGAACGATTCTAGCTCTAGTTACCGTATGATGTTCATCCAACGGTCGTGGTGCTTCTTCAACCTCTGGTCTTCTTGCTCCAGCCGCCCAAACCAGCGCCGGTCGTGCCGCGTGCTCCTGCCTCCCGTGGCCGGCTGTGATGCCGCGGAGGCCTCACCACCCCCTACCACTCCCACCGCTGGCCAGGGCATCCCTCTACTCACCCACACCCCCTGTTATTCTACGGCAATGGCAGCCTCACACCGCAGGCAGACCAGTGAACCCTCATACTCCTCTCCGTGTGGGCATCCACTGCCGCGTCTTCTCCGACTCCGCGTCGTCCCCTTCCTAGGCCTCGCCGTCGTCCACCGCCTTGGTGCTCTCGGCGCGGCGTGGTCAATGTGGTCAACGACAGACTTCCATCGGAAGAGGACTGTACGTGGAGAGGCTGACAGCTGGGTCCATGGCCACAACCCAGTTTTTTGTGATTTGCCAAGTAAGTTGCTTTGTCAGGCCTGTTGGGCTGCAAATATTTCAAGACGAGGGGAGCTTCATTCGGCTGGTCGAGAAAATGGCCTATCAGTAATGAGAAATGGGCTGTACATTTCAAAACACATCAAACCGGCAATTAGTTTCAAATTTCTTTTTTTCATTTCAAGATTTTAAATTGCATTGATTTTTATGCGTGGACAATTTGTTGGAATTTATATTGATATACATTTATTTTTAAAATCAGTTTGAATGTGACTCGTAGTTTCGGGATTAAAAACAGTTTGGACCAAAATATGCAAAATTCCATACAATTTCTTAACCATGGTCACAATATGGTCTGTAATGCTAACAAAGAGAATATGGGTTCCAAAAAACTGTTGGGGAACGTAGCAGAATTTTAAAATTTTCTACGCATCACCAAGATCAATCTATGGAGTCATCTAGCAACGAGGGAGAGAGGAGTGCATCTACATACCCTTGTAGATCGCGCGCGGAAGCGTTCAAGAGAACGGGGTTGATGGAGTCGTACTCGTCCTAATCCAAATCACCGATGACCTAGCGCCGAACGGACGGCACCTCCGCGTTCAACACACATACGGTTAGGAAGACGTGTCCTCCAACTTGATCCATCAAGGGGGAAGGAGAGGTTGATGGAGATCCAGCAGCACGACGGTCTGGTGGTGGAAACTACGGCGATCTCGGCAGGGCTTCGCCGAGCACTGCGAGAAGGAGAGGTGTCACGGGAGGGAGAGGGAGAGGCCAGGGGCTAGGGTGTGGCTTCCCTCCCTCCCCCCACTATATATAGGGTCCCTAGGGGGGCGCTGGCCCTAGGAGATCCAATCTCCTAGGGGGCGGTGGCCAAGGGGGTGGCTTGCCCCCCAAGGCAAGTGTGGCGCCCCCACCCCTAGGGTTTCCAACCCTAGGCACAGGGGGAGGCCCAAGGGGGGCGCACCAGCCCACTAGGGGCTGGTTCCCCTCCCACTTCAGCCCATGGGGCCCTCCGGGATAGGTGGCCCCACCCGGTGGACCCCCGGGACCCTTCCGGTGGTCCCGGTATAATACCGATTACCCCCGAAACTTTCCCGATGGCCGAAACTTGACTTCCTATATATAAATCTTCACCTCCGGACCATTCCGGAACTCGTCGTGACGTCCGGGATCTCATCCGGGACTCCAAAGAACTTTCGGGTTACCGTATACTAATATCTCAACAACCCTAGCGTCACCGAGCCTTAAGTGTGTAGACCCTACGGGTTCGGGAGACACGCAGACATGACCGAGATGACTCTCCGGTCAATAACCAACAGCGGGATCTGGATACCCATGTTGGCTCCCACATGCTCCTCGATGATCTCATCGGATGAACCACAATGTCGAGGATTCAATCAATCCATATACAATTCCCTTTGTCAATCGGTACGTTACTTGCCCGAGACTCGATCGTCGGTATCCCAATACCTCGTTCAATCTCGTTACCGGCAAGTCACTTTACTCGTACCGTAATGCATGATCCCGTGATCAACCACTTGGTCACATTGAGCTCATTATGATGATGCATTACCGAGTGGGCCCAGAGATACCTCTCCGTCATACGGAGTGACAAATCCCAGTCTCGATTCGTGCCAACCCAACAGACACTTTTCGAGATACCTGTAGTGTACCTTTATAGTCACCCAGTTACGTTGTGACGTTTGGCACACCCAAAGCACTCCTACGGTATCCAGGAGTTGCACAATCTCATGGTCTAAGGAAATGATACTTGACATTCGGAAAAGCTACAGCAAACGAACTATACGATCTTTGAGCTATGCTTAGGATTGGGTCTTGTCCATCACATCATTCTCCTAATGATGTGATCCCGTTATCAATGACATCCAATGTCCATAGTCAGGAAACCATGACTATCTTTTGATCAACGAGCTAGTCAACTAGAGGCTCACTAGGGACGTGTCGTGGTCTATGTATTCACACATGTATTACGATTTCCGTATAACACAATTATAGCATGAACAATAGACAATTATCATGAACAAAGAAATATAATAATAACCATTTTATTATTGCCTCTAGGGCATATTTCCAACAGTCTCCCACTTGCACTAGAGTCAATAGTCTAGTTACATTGTGATGAATCGAACACCCATGCATTTCTGGTGTTGATCATGTTTTGCTCTAGGGAGAGGTTTAGTCAACGGATCTCCACATTCAGGTCCGTATGTACTTTACAAATCTCTATGTCTCCATTTTGAACACTTTCACGAATGGAGTTGAAGCGACGCTTGATATGCCTGGTCTTCCTATGAAACCTGGGCTCCTTGGCAAGGGCAATAGCTCCAGTGTTGTCACAGAAGAGAGTCATCAGGCCCGACGCATTGGGTATGACTCCTAGGTCGGTAATGAACTCCTTCACCCAGACTGCTTCTTGTGCTGCCTCCGAGGCTGCCATGTACTCCGCTTCACATGTAGATCCCGCCACAACACTCTGCTTGCAACTGCACCAGCTTACTGCCCCACCATTCAAAATATACACGTATCCGGTTTGTGACTTAGAGTCATCCAGATCTGTGTCGAAGCTAGCATCGACGTAACCCTTTACGATGAGCTCTTCGTCACCTCCATAAACAAGGAACATATCCTTAGTCCTTTTCAGGTACTTCAGGATATTCTTGACCGCCGTCCAGTGTTCCATGCCGAGATTACTTTGGTACCTTCCTACCAAACTTACGGCAAGGTTTACATCAGGTCTGGTACACAGCATAGCACACATGATAGACCCTATGGCCGAGGCATAGGGGACGACACTCATCTTTTCTCTATCTTCTGCCGTGGTCGGGCATTGAGCCATGCTCAATCTCGTACCTTGCAATACAGGCAAGAACCCCTTGTTTGACAAATCCATTTTGAACTTCTTCAATATCTTGTCAAGGTACGTACTCTGTGAAAGACCAATGAGGCGTCTCGATCTATCTCTATAGATCATGATGCCTAATATATAAGCAGCTTCTCCAAGGTCCTTCATCGAAAAACACTTGTTCAAGTAGGCCTTTATGCTTTCCAAGATTTCTATATCATTTCCCATCAACAGTATGTCATCCACGTACAATATGAGAAATGCTACAGAGCTCCCACTCACTTTCTTGTAAATGCAGGCTTCTCCATAAGTCTGCGTAAACCCAAACGCTTTGATCATCTCATCAAAACGAATGTTCCAACTCCGAGATGCTTGCACCAGCCCATAAATCGAGCGTTGGAGCTTGCACACCTTGTCAGCATTCTTAGGATCGACAAAACCTTCCGGCTGCATCATATACAATTCTTCCTTAAGGAAACCATTAAGGAATGTCGTTTTGACATCCATTTGCCATATCTCATAATCATAGAATGCGGCAATTGCTAACATGATTCGGACGGACTTCAGCTTCGCTACGGGTGAGAAAGTCTCATCGTAGTCAACCCCTTGAACTTGTCGATAACCCTTAGTGACAAGCCGAGCTTTATAGATGGTTACGTTACCATCCGTGTCTGTCTTCTTCTTAAAGATCCATTTATTTTCTATGGCTTGCCGATCAACGGGCAAGTCAGTCAAAGTCCATACTTCGTTTTCATACATGGATCCTATCTCGGATTTCATGGCTTCCAGCCATTTGTCGGAATCCGGGCCCGCCATCACTTCTTCATAGTTCGAAGGTTCATCGTTGTCTAACAACATGATTTCCAAGACAGGGTTGCCGTACCAGTCTGGTGCGGAACTTGTCCTCATGGACCTACGAAGTTCAGTAGCAACTTGATCTGAAGTTTCATGATCATCATCATCAACTTCCTCTCTAGTCAATGTAGGCACCTCAGGAACATTTTCTTGAGCTGCGCCGCTTACTGGTTCAAGAGGTAATACTTCATCAAGTTCTACTTTCCTCCCACTTATTTCTTTCGAGAGAAACTCTTTCTCTAGAAAGGACCCATTCTTGGCAACAAAGATCTTGCCTTCGGATCTGAGGTAGAAGGTATACCCAATAGTTTCTTTAGGGTATCCTATGAAGACGCATTTTTCTGATTTGGGTTCGAGCTTTTCAGGTTGAAGTTTCTTGACATAAGCATCGCATCCCCAAACTTTTAGAAACGACAGCTTAGGTTTCTTCCCAAACCATAATTCATACGGTGTCGTCTCAACGGATTTCGACGGAGCCCTATTTAAAGTGAATGCGGCAGTCTCTAAAGCATAGCCCCAAAATGGCAGCGGTAAATCGGTAAGAGACATCATAGATCGCACCATATCCAATAGAGTGCGATTGCGACGTTCGGACACACCATTACGCTGAGGTGTTCCAGGCGGTGTGAGTTGTGAAACTATTCCACATTTCCTTAAGTGTGTGCCAAATTCGTGACTCAAGTATTCTCCCCCACGATCTGATCGCAAGAACTTGACTTTTCTGTCACGTTGATTCTCAACCTCACTCTGAAATTCCTTGAACTTTTCAAAGGTCTCAGACTTGTGTTTCGTTAAGTAGACATACCCATATCTACTCAAGTCATCAGTGAGGGTGAGAACATAACGATAGCCACCGCGAGCCTCAACACTCATTGGACCGCACACATCAGTATGTATGATTTCCAATAAGTTGGTTGCTCGCTCCATTGTTCCTGAGAACGGAGTCTTGGTCATTTTACCCATGAGGCATGGCTCGCACGTGTCAAATGATTCATAATCAAGAGACTCCAAAAGTCCATCGGCATGGAGCTTCTTCATGCGTTTGACACCTATGTGACCAAGGCGGCAGTGCCACAAGTATGTGGGACTATCATTATCAACCTTACATCTTTTGGTATTCACACTATGAATATGTGTAACATTACGCTCGATATTCATTAAGAATAAACCATTCACCAGCGGAGCATGACCATAAAACATATCTCTCATATAAATAGAACAACCATTATTCTCGGATTTAAATGAGTAGCCATCTCGAATTACACGAGATCCTGATACAATGTTCATGCTCAAAGTTGGCACTAAATAACAATTATTGAGGTTTAAAACTAATCCCGTAGGCAAATGTAGAGGCAGCGTGCCGACGCCGATCACATCGACCTTGGAACCATTCCCGACGCGCATCGTCACCTCGTCCTTCGCCAGTCTCCGCTTATTCCGCAGCTCCTTCTTTGAGTTACGGATGTGAGCAACTGCACCGGTATCAAATACCCAGGAGCTACTACGAGTACTGATAAGGTACACATCAATTACATGTATATCACATATACCTTTAGTGTTGCCGGCCTTCTTGTCCGCTAAGTATTTGGGGCAGTTCCGCTTCCAGCGACCACTTCCCTTGCAATAAAAACACTCAGTCTCGGGCTTGGGTCCATTCTTTGGCTTCTTCCCGGCAGCTTGCTTACCGGGCGCGGCAACTCCCTTGCTGTCCCTCTTGAAGTTCTTTTTACCATTGCCTTTCTTGAACTTAGTGGTTTTATTCACCATCAACACTTGATGTTCCTTTTTGATTTCCACCTCCGTTGATTTCAGCATTGAATATACCTCAGGAATGGTCTTTTCCATCCCCTGCATATTGAAGTTCATCACAAAGCTGTTGTAGCTCGGTGGAAGTGACTGGAGGATTCTATCAATGACCGCGTCATCCGGGAGATTAACTCCCAGCTGAGTCAAGAGGTTATGCAACCCAGACATTTTGAGTATGTGCTCACTAACAGAACTATTTTCCTCCATCTTACAGCTGAAGAACTTGTCAGAGACTTCATATCTCTCGACCCGGGCATGAGCTTGAAAAACCATTTTCAGCTCTTCGAACATCTCATATGCTCCGTGTCTCTCAAAACGCTTTTGGAGCCCCGGTTCTAAGTTGTAAAGCATGCCGCACTGAACGAGGGAGTAATCATCAGCATGTGACTGCCAAGCGTTCATAACGTCTTGGTTCTCTGGAACAGGTGCGTCACCTAGCGGTGCTTCTAGGACATAATCTTTCTTGGTAGCTATGAGGATGATTCTCAGGTTCCGGACCCAGTCTGTATAGTTGCTGCCATCGTCTTTCAGCTTGGTTTTCTCTAGGAACGCGTTGAAGTTGAGGACAACGTGGGCCATTTGATCTACAAGACATATTGTAAAGATTTTGGACTAAGTTCATGATAATTAAGTTCATCTAATCAAATTATTCAATGAACTCCCACTCAGATAGACATCCCTCCAGTCATCTAAGTGAAACATGATCCGAGTTAACTAGGCCGTGTCCGATCATCACGTGAGACGGACTAGTCAACATCGGTGAACATCTTCATGTTGATCGTATCTTCTATACGACTCATGCTCGACCTTTCGGTCTTCTGTGTTCCGAGGCCATGTCTGTACATGCTAGGCTCGTCAGGTCAACCTAAGTGTATTGCGTGTGTAAATCTGGCTTACACCTTTTGTATTCAAACGTTAGAATCTATCACACCCGATCATCACGTGGTGCTTCGAAACAATGAACCTTCGCAACGGTGCACAGTTAGGGGGAACACTTTCTTGAAATTATTATGAGGGATCATCTTATTTAAGCTACCGTCGTTCTAAGCAAATAAGATGTAAAACATGATAAACATCACATGCAATCAAATAGTGACATGATATGGCCAATATCATTTGCTCCTTTTGATCTCCATCTTCGGGGCTCCATGATCATCGTTGTAACCGGCATGACACCATGATCTCCATCATCATGATCTCCATCATCGTGTCTTCTTGAAGTTGTCTCGTCATCTATTACTTCTACTACTATGGCTAACTCTTTAGCAATAAAGTAAAGTAATTACATGACATTTATGTTGACACACAGGTCATAAATAAATAAAGACAACTCTTATGGCTCCTGCCGGTTGTCATACTCATCGACATGCAAGTCATGATTCCTATTACAAGAACATGATCAATCTCATACATCACATATATCATTCATCACATCCTTTTGGCCATATCACATCACACGGCACATGCTGCAAAAACAAGTTAGACGTTCTCTAATTGTTGTTGCAAGTTTTTACGTGGCTGCTATAGGTTTCTAGCAAGAACGTTTCTTACCTACGCCAAAACCACAATGTGATATGCCAATTTCTATTTACCCTTCGTAAGGACCCTTTTCATCGAATCCGATCCGACTAAAGTGGGAGAGACAGACACCCGCCAGCCACCTTACGCAACTAGTGCATGTCAATCGGTGGAACCAGTCTCACGAAAGCGTACGTGTAAGGTCGGTCTGGGCCGCTTCATCCCATGATGTCGCCGAATCAAGATAAGACTAGTAACGGCAAGCAAGTTGACAATATCCACGCCCACAACCGCTTTGTGTTCTACTCGTGCATAGAAACTACGCATAAACCTGGCTCATGATGCCACTTTGGGGAACGTAGCAGAATTTTAAAATTTTCTACGCATCACCAAGATCAATCTATGGAGTCATCAAGCAACGAGGGAGAGAGGAGTGCATGTACATACCCTCGTATATCGTGCGCGGAAACGTTCAAGAGAACGAGGTTGATGGAGTCGTACTCGTCATGATCCAAATCACCGATGACCTAGCGCCGAACGGACGGCACCTCCACGTTCAACACACGTACGGTTGGGAAGATTTCTCCTCCAACTGGATCCAGCAAGGGGGAAGGAGAGGTTGATGGAGATCCAGCAGCACGACGGCGTGGTGGTGGAAACTACGGCGATCTCGGCAGGGCTTCGCCGAGCACTTCGAGAAGGAGAGGTGTCACGGGAGGGAGAGGGAGAGGCCAGGGGCTAGGGTGCGGCTGCCCTCCCTCCCCCCCACTATATATAGGGTCCCTAGGGGGAGCGCCGGCCCTAGGAGATCCAATCTCCTGGGGGGCGGTGGCCAAGGGGGTGGCTTGCCCCCCAAGGCAAGTGTGGCGCCCCCCACCCCTAGGGTTTCCAACCCTAGGCGCAGGGGGAGGCCCAAGGGGGGGCGCACCAGCCCACTAGGGGCTGGTTCCCCTCCCACTTCAGCCCATGGGGCCCTCCGGGATAGGTGGCCACACCCGGTGGACCCCCGGGACCCTTCCGGTGGTCCCGGTACAATACCGATTACCCCCGAAACTTTCCCGATGGCCGAAACTTGACTTCCTATATATAAATCTTCACCTCCGGACCATTCCGGAACTCCTCGTGACATCCGGGATCTCATCCGGGACTCCGAACAACTTTCGGGTTACCATATACTAATATCTCAACAACCCTAGCGTCACCGAACCTTAAGTGTGTAGACCCTACGGGTTCGGGAGACACGCAGACATGACCGAGACAACTCTCCGGTCAATAACCAACAGTGGGATCTGGATACCCATGTTGGCTCCCACATGCTCCTCGATGATCTCATCGGATGAACCACGATGTCGAGGATTCAATCAATTCGTATACAATTCCCTTTGTCAATCGGTACGTTACTTGCCCGAGACTCGATCGTCGGTATCCCAATACCTCGTTCAATCTCGTTACCGGCAAGTCACTTTACTCGTACCGTAATGCATGATCCCGTGATCAACCACTTGGTCACATTGAGCTCATTATGATGATGCATTACCGAGTGGGCCCAGAGATACCTCTCCGTCATACGGAGTGACAAATCCCAGTCTCGATTCGTGCCAACCCAACAGACACTTTCGGAGATACCTGTAGTGTACCTTTATAGTCACCCAGTTACGTTGTGACGTTTGGCACACCCAAAGCACTCCTACGGTATCCGGGAGTTGCACAATCTCATGGTCTAAGGAAATTATACTTGACACTCGGAAAAGCTACAGCAAACGAACTATACGATCTTTGAGCTATGCTTAGGATTGGGTCTTGTCCATCACATCATTCTCCTAATGATGTGATCCCGTTATCAATGACATCCA
This sequence comes from Triticum urartu, assembly GCF_003073215.2. NCBI lineage: Eukaryota > Viridiplantae > Streptophyta > Magnoliopsida > Poales > Poaceae > Triticum > Triticum urartu. The sequence goes on along the minus strand of NC_053022.1, from coordinate 219,247,485 downwards.
ATGTCCATTGTCAGGAAACCATGACTATCTTTTGATCAACAAGCTAGTCAACTAGAGGCTCACTAGGGACGTGTCGTGGTCTATGTATTCACACATGTATTACGATTTCCGGATAACACAATTATAGCATGAACAATAGACAATTATCACGAACAAAGAAATATAATAATAACCATTTTATTATTGCCTCTAGGGAATATTTCCAACAAAAACCTTAAGAATTAGCAAATGGGCTATGAATTGTTAGAAATAATGGCAGATGGGTTGTATGCTGTTTTCCACAGATTTGGGGCTTGCCTAGAAAAAGGTTGATGCACAAGCAGTGACTGTTGGATGTCCATCCAATGGCCGTTGTGCTTCTTCAATCTCTGCTCTTCCTGCTCCAGCCTCAAACAAGCGCCGGCGGGACTGCCTGCTCCCTCCTCCCCGGGGCCAGATGTGCTGTCGCACAGGCCTCACCGCCCCATCGTACTCCGATCGCTGGCCTAGCCATCCCTCTACTCACCCACACCTGCTGTTATTCTCCGGCGACGACAGACGAGCCAGTAAACCCTCGTATAGTCGTACTCCCCTCCGCGTGGAAATCAACTGCCGAGTCTTCCCTGCCTCCGTGTCGTTCCCTTCCTAGGCCTCGCCGTCGTCCACCGCCCCAGTGCTCTTGGCGCGGCCTGGTCAACGTGGTCAACGACCGACATGCATCTGAAGTGGACTGTACGTGGAGAGGCTGACAGTTGGGTCCATGGCCGCACGCAAGGAAATGCCTCCTTATTACACACAAAATAATGATTCCTCCACCTTACATCTGGGACGCACCGAAAGGTCCTCTATATTTTCTGAAAACAACGTTACCGCCACTAACAGCTTGGACCCACCAACTATATCTTCGCATGCAGGGAAGTGCCTCCTTATTACACAAAAAAATGAATACTCCCCCTGCTAGCTGGGACCCACAATAGTGGGAGGCTGACTTGTGGGCCAACTAAGTTTATGGGGACGGAGGACTTTGTCAACTTAGTCAATATGAACCATTCTAGCTCAAGTGACCGTACGATGTCCATCCAACGGCCGTAGTGCATCTTCAACCTCTGGACTTCTTGCTCCAGCCGCCCAAACCAGCGCCGGTCGTGCCTCGTGCTCCTGCCTCGCGTGGCCGGCTGTGATGCCACGGAGGCCTCACCGCCCCCTACTACTCCCACTGTTGGCCAGGCCATCCCTCTACTCACCCACACCCCCTATTATTCTACGGCGATGGCATCCTCACACCGCAGCGAACCAGTGAACCCTCATACTCCTCTACGTGTGGGAATCCACTGTCGCGTCTTCCCCGGCTCCGCGTCATCCCCTTCTTAGGCCTTGCCGTCGTCCACCGCCCTGGTGCTATTTGCGCGGCATGGTCAACGTGGTCAAGGAACGGCTTCCATCAGACGTGGACTATACGTGGAGAGGCTGACAGATGGGTCCACGGCTGTAGGAAGGAAGTGCCTCTTATTAGAGCCAAATATTTATTCCTCCACCTGAAAGCGGGGACCCACCGGACAGGCCACCATATTTTGAGAAAAAACATTTCCCCCTGACAGCAGGGACCCACCAGCTACATCTTCGCACGCAAGGAAGTGCGTCCGAAAAATCAATTCGCCCCCCTGACTGCTGGGACCCACCAGCTACATCTTCGCACGCAAGGAAGTGCCTGACAGTCGGGTCCCACCTGGTCGAAGCGTACGTAGCATTGTCATTCTGGTCGCGAACATGTACGCACATACTGGTCGATGTAGAGGCGCGCACGTGTCGTAATAGAGGCGCGCACGTAGCATATACACGTACGTACAGCGGCTAGTGTGCAAGAAAGAAAATACGGCCATGTACATACATATAGGCGGGGTCTCGAACGCCTAGTCGCGCATACGTACGACCAGTGCTCGTGTACATGGCTGGGTCGGAACGGAGAAACTGCGTCGTCATCATGTTCATGGGGAGACAACGGAAGGCGTCGTGTTCATTACGAGGCAACGGAACGCGTGGGAGCCAACCGGCTTGGACGGAATTCCCGATGGAAACGAGGCCTGGCATACCGCAAAACGGAGGAAACAGCCTTGTGTTCGACCGGCACGGTCGAAACGGGATCCTATTCATCGGGAGGGGTCTGGCGTACCGCTAAATGGAGGAAACGGACCTCCTACGGTCGAAATGGGGGTCCTGTTCATCGGGAGGCGTGTGTCGTACCGCAAAATGGAGGAAACGGACTTGTGTTGGAGCGCTATGGTCGAAACGGGGGTCCTGTTCATCGGGAGGGGTGTGGCGTACCACAAAACGGGACTCCATGGGATACTGTTCATCTCCACCGTCGACCCCCTCCAGCCTCCACGGGCTACTATTCATCCACCATCGACCTCCTCCAGCCTCCATCTGCGACTGTTCATCCACGGGCTCCTGTTCATCCAGCCTCCACCGCGCGCTACTCCACCGGCTACTGTTCAACCAGCCCTCTCCACAAGCTCCTGTTCAACCACCCCTCCACGGGCTACTGTTCAACGAGCCCTCCACCATCTACTATTCATCCAGCCCTCCACAGGGTCGTCCTGTTCATCCAGCCCTCCACGGGGTCCTGTTCATCCAGCCCCAACCGGCTCGATCGATCGGGGTCCTGTTCATCCAGACGCAACACCACGGGGTCCTGTTCATCCACCCCCGCCGGGAACTGTTCATCCAAACCCCCCAGCAACACTCACTATTCATCCAGAGGCAGCATCGATCATCTTTAGTTAGCAGCAGTAGAGAAGGAATCGCTCGATCGGGTTTAGTTAATAGCCATCGATCGATCGCTCGGGTTCAGTAACGAGTAGCCTGCAGTGCAATTGCTCGGGTTCAATAGGCGAACGCCTCGCTCGGGTTCAGTTAGAGCCCAACGCCTCGCACACACGCGCATGCGTGTATGATAGAAATGCGCATCGCTTGGCCAGACCACCCACAGTTGTAACTGGGAACACCCCGATATTTTCCTAGCCCTCACTTCTACCATGATTTTTTCCGTCATGGACGGCCCGAAGAATGTCATGTAGCTGCGTCTCCGGCCCGCCCAGGACGAAAAGCCCAATTTCTGTCATGATTTTTTGTCATAGAAGTAGGATCCCACCACATCTATGATGATACCGGGTTTTGTCACAATTATCGTCATCGAAGTGTCATAAGTATGACAGAAAAAAATTTCATTCAGCCCAAAATGTCACGGATGTGTCTTTTTTGTAGTGAATGTAGGCATGTATTCCGAATATAGTCATACGTGCTTATGGAAAAGAACTTGCATGACATCTTTTGTCCTACCCTCCCGTGGTAGCGGGGTCCTATTGGAAACTAAGGGATATTAAGGCCTCCTTTTAATAGAGTACCGGACCAAAGCATTAACACTTAGTGAATACATGAACTCCTCAAACTACGGTCATCACCGCTAAGTATCCCGATTATTGTCACTTCGGGGTTAACGGATCATAACACATAATAGGTGACTATATACTTGCAAGATAGGATCAAGAACTCACATATATTCATGAAAACATATTATGTTCATATCTGAAATCATGGCACTCGGGCCCTAGTGACAAGCATTAAGCATAGCAAAGTCATAGCAACACCAATCTCAGAACATAATGGATACTAGGGATCAAACCCTAACAAAACTAACTCGATTACATGATAAATCTCATCCAACCCATCACCGTCCAGCAAGCCTACGATGGAATTACTCACGCACGGTGGTGAGCATCATGAAATTGGTGATGGAGGATGGTTGATGATGACGCCGGAGCCCTGAATGGACTCCAGATCAGCCCACCCGAGAGAGGTTAGGGCTTGGCGGCGGCTCCATATCGTAAAACGCGATGAATCCTTCTCTGATTTTTTTCTCCCCGAACATGAATATATAGAGGTGGAGTTGAGGTCGGTGGAGCACCAGGGGGCCCACGAGGCAGGGGGCGCGCCTAAGGGGGTAGGCGCGCCCCCACCCTCGTGGATAGAGTGTGGGCCCCCTGGCCTTCATTCTATTGCCAGTATTTTTTATATTCCAAAAATATTCTTTGTTGATTTTCAGGTCATTCCGGGAACTTTTATTTCTGCACAAAAATAACACCATGGCAATTCTGCTGAAAACAACGTCAGTCTGGGTTAGTTCCATTCAGATCATGCAAGTTAGGGTCCAAAACAAGGGCAAAAGTGTTTGGAAAAGTAGATACGATGGAGACGTATTAGCATGCTGGATAGCGGTCGATGTGTGGAGTAATATTAGTAGATGCAGAATTGTTTCGGTCTACTTGAGACGGACATGATGCCTATATTCATGATCATTGCCTTAGATATCGTCATAACTTTGCGCTTTTCTATCAATTTCTCTGGAGTAATATGTTCACACACCGTATTATTTGCTTTCTTAAGAGAAGCCTCTAGTGAAACCTATGCCCCCAGGTCTATTTTCCATCATATAAGTTTCTATTTTCCATCATATAAGTTTCCAATCTACTATTTTGCAATATTTTACTTTTCAATCTATAAACCAAAAATACCAAAAATATTTACTTTATCTTTTATCTATCTCTATCAGATCTCACTTTTGCAAGTAACCGTGAAGGGATTGTCAACCCCTTTATCACGTTGAGTGCAAGTTGTTTGATTGTTTGTGCAGGTATCCGGTGATTTGTGCGTTGTCTCCTACTATATTAATACCTTGGTTCTCAAACTGAGGGAAATACTTATCTCTACTTTACTGCATCAAGGAAAAAACCAACGAAATCTCAAGAAGTAGCAGGAAGAATTTCTGGTGGCGCCGTTGCCGGGGAGATCTACGCCAAGTCAATAAATATGAAGTACCCATCATAAACTCTCATCTCTTGCAATACATTATTCACCATCCGCCTCTCGTTTTCCTCACCCCCACTTCTAAAATGATTTTTGAAAAAAATTTCCTTTCCTTATCCCCTCTTCCGTTCGTCTTCTTCATTTGCTCTTTGTGTGCTTGTGTGTTCGGTTGCTTGTTTCGTCATTTTGGCTCAACCAAAGAATTCTGATCCTCACTCCGGGAGGATGGAAGAAATTGAAAATAATGTTAGGAGCTTCATGTCTTTACAATTTGAGCATAATAGTTTTTTAGAAATGAGCTTAAGGAGCAAAAAAAAGTTTTATGGAATACATGAATAAAGAGCTCTATGATATGTATAAGGAATTTTATGGTTTGAAATCTCAGTTTGCTCATCTCGAAAATTTAGTAGGCCAAATTTCTGATAAATAAGCAACCTTAGTAAATAAGATGGCCGCTAAACCGGAGTATTTAAATAATGATGAAGATCTTAAAGTGATTGATGTGACTCCTATTGAATCTTTGTTTTCCAATATAAATTTTGATAAAGATGGGACTGGAGATGAGTCAACTTTAGTTAAAAAGGCATCCCAATGATTCGGAGTTCTTAGATCTTGATGCAAAATTTGATATAAGTGGGATTGGAGAAGTCAAAACTTTAAGTAGCAATGAACCCACTCTTTTGGATTTCAAGGAATTTACTTATGATAATTTTTCTTTAATAGATTGTATTTCCTTGTTGCAATCCATGTTGAATTCTCCTCATGCTTATAATCAAACAAAGCTTTTACTAAACATATCATTGATGCTATGACGCAATCTTTTGAAGAAAATCTTGAATTGTAAGTTTCTATACCTAGAAACTTTATGATGAGTGGGAACCTACTATTAAGATTAATATTAAAGATTATGAGTGCCATGCTTTGTGTGATTTGGGTGCTAGTGTTTCCACGATTCCAAAAACATTATGTGATGTGCTAGGTTTCCGTGAATTTGATGATTGTTCTTTAAATTTGCATATTGCGGATTCCACTATTAAGAAACCTATGGGAAGGATTAATGATGTTCTTATTGCTGCAAATAGGAATTATGTGCCCATACATTTCATTGTTCTTGATATAGATTGCAATCCCACATGTCCTATTATTCTTGGTAGACCTTTCCTTAGAACGATTGGTGCAATTATTGGTATGAAAGAAGTAAACATTAGATTTCAATTTCCATTAAAGAAGGGAATGGAACACTTTCCAATAAAGAAAATTAAATTACCATATGAATCCATTATGAGAGCAACTTATGGATTGCATACCAAAGATGACAATACCTAGATCTATTCATGTTTTTATGCCTAGCTAAGGGCATTAAACAATAGCGCTTGTTGGGAGGCAACCAAATTTTATTTTGTTTTGATTTTAGGTTTTGTTTCGCATTAAATAATTCATCTAGCCTCTGGTTAGATGTGGTTTTATGTTTTAGTTAGTGTTTGTGCCAAGTAAGACCTTTGGGATGTCTTACAGTGATAGTTTATTTGATCTTGCTGGAAAAAAAACTTTTGCACTCAGGAAAACAATTCTCATTTTTAGCAGAAGCGTGACAAAACATTGATTCTTTTTGCAGAAGATTAATAAACAAATTTCTTAGGCCTTCCTAAGATTGCGTAACTTTTAGAGTAACGGAAGTATTCGAACTATCCAGATTACTTCAAACTGTTCTGTTTTTCACAGATTCTGTTTTCTTTGTGTTGTTTGCTTATTTTGATGATTCAATGGGTAGTATCGGGGGGTACGAACCATGGATAAGTTGGAATGCATTAGATATTACACCAATATAAATAAAGAATGAGTTCACAACAATAACAAAAGTGGTGATTTATTTTCTTATACTAATGAGCTTATGCGATTTCTGTTGAGTTTTGTGTTGTGAAGTTTTCAAGTTTTGGGTAAGGATTTGATGGACTATGGAATAAGGAGTGGCAAGAGCCTAAGCTTGGGTATGCCAAGTCACCCCAAGGTAATATTCAAGGACAACCAATAGCCCAAGCTAGGGGATGCCCCGGAAGGCATCCCCTCTTTCGTCTTCGTCTATCGGTAACTTTACTTGAGGCTATATTTTTATTCACCACATGATATGTGTTTTTCTTGGAGCGCCTTGTATGATTTGAGTCTTTGCTTTTTAGTTTGCCAAAATCATACTTTCTGTACACACCTTTTGAGAGGGACATGCATGAATCATGATTTATTAGAATACTCTATGTGGTTCACTTATATCTTTTGAGCTAGGCAATTTTTCTCTAGTGCTTCACTTATATCTTTTTAGAGCACGACGATGGTTTAATTTTATAGAAGTTAATGAACTCTCATGCTTCACTTATATTATTTTGAAAGTCTTTAAACAACATGGTAATTTTCTTTGGTTATAAATTTAGTCATAATATGATAGACATCCATGAGGGATATAATAAGAACTTTCAAATAAAGTACATTGAATACTATGAGAAGTTTTGATTCCTTATGATTGTTATGCGATATAAAGATGGTGATATTAGAGTCATGCTAGTAAGTAACTGCGAATTTGAGAAATAATTGTGTTATAGTTTGTGATTCCCGTAGCATGCACGTATGGTGACCGTTATGTGATGAAGTCCGAGCATGATTTATTTATTGATTCTCTTCCTTATGAGTGGTGGTCGGGGACGAGCGATGGTATTTTCCTACCAATCTATGCCCCTAGGAGCATGCGTGTAGTACTTTGTTTCAATAACTAATAGATTTTTGCAATAAGTATGTGAATCCTTCATGACTAATGTTGAGTCCATGGATTATACGCACTCTCACCCTTCCACCATTGCTAGCCTCTCTAGTGACGTGCAACTTTCGCCGGTACCATAAACCCACCATATACCTTCCATGAAACAGCCACCATACCTACCAATTATGGCATTTCCATAGCCATTCCGAGATATATTGCCATGCAACTTTTCACCGTTCCATTTATTATGACACGCTTCATCATTGTCATATTTATTTGCATGATCATTGGCATGTTGCTTTTCACCGTTCATAAATCTTTCATACATGTCACTCTTGAGTCATTGGCATCCCGGTACACCGCCGAAGGCATTCATATAGAGTCATATTTTGTTCTAAGTATCGAGTTGTAATTCTTGAGTTATAAGTAAATAAAAGTGTGATGATCTTATTATTAGAGCATTGTCCCATGTGAGGAAAGGATGATGGAGACTATGATTCCCCCACAAGTCGGGATGAGACTCCGGACGAAAAAAAGAGGCCAAAAAATGAGAGAAGGCCCAAATAAAAAAATGAGAGAAAAGAGAAGGGACAATGTTACTATCCTTTTACCACACTTGTGCTTCAAAGTAGCAGCATGATCTTCATGATAGAGAGTTTCCTATGTTGTCACTTTCATATACTAGAGGGAATTTTTCATTATAGAACTTGGCATGTATATTCCAATGATGGGCTTCCTCAAATTGCCCCAGGTCTTCGTGAGAAAGCAAGTTCGATGCACACCTAGTTAGTTTTCTTTTGATCTTTCATAAACTTATAGCTGTAGTGCATCCGTTGCACGATAATCCCTACTCACTCACGTTGATATCTATTGATGGGCATCTCCATAGCCCGTCGATACGCCTAGTTGATGTGAAACTATCTCCTTCTTTTTGTCTTCTCCGCAACCACTTTCTATTCCACCTATAGTGCTATGTCAATGGCTAACGCTCATGTATTGCGTGAAACTTGAAAAAGTTCGAGAACATCAAGAGTATGAAACAATTGATTTGCTTGTCATCGGGGTTGTGCATGATTTGAATATTTCGTGTGATGAAGATGGAGCATAGCCAGACTATATGATTTTGTAGGGATAAGCTTTCTTTGGCCATGTTATTTTGAGAAGACATAATTGCCTTGTTAGTTTGATTCAAGTATTATTGTTTTATGTCAATATTAAACTTTTGTTTTGAATCTTACGGATCTGAACATTCATTCCACAATAAAGAAAATTACATGGATAAATATGTTAGGTAGCATTCCACATGAAATTTTTTGTTTTTATCATTTACCTACTCGAGGACGAACAGGAATTAAGCTTGGGGATGCTTGATATGTCTTGATACGTCCATTTTACATCATGCTTTTATATTGATATTTATTGTATATTGGGCTGTTATTATACATTATGTCACAATACTTATGCCTTTTCTCTCTTATTTTGCAAGGTTTACATGAAGAGGGAGAATGCCGGCACCTAGAATTCTGGGCTGGAAAAGAAGAAATATTAGAGACCTATTCTGCACAACTCCAAAAGTCCTGAAACTCTATGAAAGTCAATTTTGGAATATATTAAAAATATTGGGCGAAGAAAGCACGAGAGGGGATCCAACCACCGTCCATGAGGGTGGGGGCACGCCCTACCCCCTGGGCGCGCCCCCTGCCTCGTGGGCCACCTGGCAGGCCCCCGATGCCCATCTTCTGGTATAAGGTGTCTTTTACCCTAGAAAAAATCTGAAGGAAGCTTTCGGGACGAAGCACCGCCGTCTCGAGGCAGAACCTTGGTGGAACCAATCTAGGGCTCCGGCGGAGCTGTTCTGTAGGGGAAGCATCCCTTCGGGAGGGCGAAATCGTCACCATCGTCATCACCATCGATCCTCTCATAGGGTGGGGTCAATATCCATCAACATCTTCACCAGCACCATATCCTCTCAAACCCTAGTTCATCTCTTGTATCCGATCTTTGTTTCAAAACCTCAGATTTGTACCTGTGGGTTGCTAGTAGTGTTGATTACTCCTTGTAGTTGATGCTAGTTGGTTTATTTGGTGGAAGATCATATGTTCAGATGCTTTATGCATATTAATACCCCTCTGATTATGAACATGAATATGATTTGTGAGTAGTTACGTTTGTTCCTGAGGTCATGGGAAAAGTCTTGCTATAAGTAGTCATGTGAATTTTGTATTCGTTCGATATTTTGATGAGATGCACTACAAAAAAATACTTCTGTGATGATACGTGTTTGTCACAGTAGGTCACGTTTGCTGTCATGCATGTACACCCATGACGATTTTATGACAGAATGAAGATAGTCAGTCCTGTGCTGTCATAGAAATGTTCCATGACATTACCAAAGTTATCATCACGGAAGTGTCCACTTCCATGACGATAAATCACGCGTCATAGAAGTGCTTTTATCAAGGGTGACCGACACGTGGCATCGATCGTAACGGCTCGCCTTTAAGCTATCGGGTCTAGTTTTGGATCCAATAACCCGTTAACAGCCCGGACCAATGGAGATTTTCCACGTGTAAAATTCTCATTGGCCGACGGAACCACGTGTCAGCTCCTCGTTGGGACATATGTCATCCACTCATTGGGTAGGAGGCGCCTATGATGCGTCGACACGTGGCACGACCCAATAGAGGCCCATTCCGGTGAAAAGGCTGACCCAGCTAAAGGCCCACCATGTTTTTCAGACACTAGTGGGCTGGCCCGTTAACAGTCTGCCATGTTTTGGGTCAAGTTGAGGCCCATATCAGATCAGGCCCGTTCACAGCCTGCCGAGTTTTGGGCCAAATGACGGCCCATATTGGATCAGGACCGTTAATAGGCCACTGTACCTTTGGGCCCATTCTAAGACAGGTTTGTATTTTAGCATGTTAAATGCCCGTTTACCAGTTCGGCCCGATAATAGTTTCGGCCTGTTAGCGGCCCGTGGAGTATCTGGGACGTTGTCGTCCCGGTTTAACTTTAGGCCATTTAATTGCCCACGCAAAAACTGGGCTATTTCTTGTCCGAAGTAACTTTAGGCCTCTTAATGGCCCGTAGTCTTCCTGGATAAATTTCATCCCAACTATCTTATCGTCCTGTTAATGGCCCGTGTAACAATTGGGCCTAATTATAGCCTGCGTTGAATCCTCCCTGCTAACAGCCCATCTGATAATGGCCCGTGACACTTTTGGGCCAATGGCCCACGTGGATACTGGCCTGCTTAAAGCCCATAATTTTATTGGGCCAAACAGGTCCGAGATATATTTTGTCCTGTTAACTGCTCATCCTATTTGGGCCCAACATGGGCCTTAGGCAGTTCAGCCTGTATTGGCCCGTGAATTTTTTGGCTCAACGCTAGCCCAATCTAGGTTTTAGCCTGTTAAAAGCCCATGGTATTCTCTGGCCCAGCTGGCCAGAACTTTACTAGGCCTATTAAAGGCGGGAAACTACTATAGGTTTAGACCTGCTAATGGCCCAAGATTATTATAGGCCCATGTTTTGGCCCATATGAGTAACGGGCCGGCCTGGAGACCGACAACACTGAGATCCACTGAACCTTCTTGCGTAAATTACAGCATACCGACCAAAGAATAAACCTAGACTACACAATAAAGAAATTACAACATATTACATCCACTGGGAATCAAAGTTCGCTACCGGTGATAATAAAGCGCAACATGACCGCGGATTACATACACTGCGCATCAAAGGTCGCCACCAGTGCATATAAACACGCTGACAAAAGAATATACAAAACTAAGAGCACTTCAGAAGGCACTAGGCCTGGCAAGGTCGGGCCCCGCAAGCAGCCGAACAAGCTAATAAGACCTAAGTTGTGTCAACGATAGATGCTTCATCCCTGGCTGTATGGCACCATAGTGCGCACGGCAGTCCCCTGACATCTTCATTATATCTTTGACTTCAAGTCGGAGTTGAGCTGAAGCAAGCCTTTCTGCTTTAACTTGAGACTGAAGAAGTCGAACTGATTAAGGCAGTGACTGCACAGAGGTTGTCTCACACCTGCTGGTGAGTAGCTTCAACTCACTGTCTTCATCAAGACCGGACCTTGGGGTCATCTCGCTGTCCTCAAGATGGTTTGGCTCACTATCTTCCCTAAAGTTCTGCCTGGCATAAGAGATACGACTCTGAAAGATAAATAAGGAGACATGTAACAGGTTTCACAATTATATAAGCAAATAAATCTATTCTGCATAAGGAACATGTTTCTACAACTACAATTTAAAACTAGTAGTTGTTGCAAACATCCAATCAGATGTAAACAAAAAAGTAAACATCAGTGGAGGAAATGATGCCTATCCAAATCTATACTAGAACAAAGTTTGAAGGCTTGAGAAGGATGAACTTACATTACATGTTAACATAGGCTGGACAAAGCCCTTCTCCATGTTGATGGAAGGATAATTCAATAAATTCCCCAAAGAAAATTTTTTATAAGCATTGCCATTATTCTACATTTTGCAAAGAGTAAATATATATCAAATAATATTGGAAGAAACAGAGGATAATGAAGCTCAGGTGCAGACTGATGATACATAATCAAATAGCAATTAATCAAGTACAACATTACAAGGCAAAAGGTACTGGCAAGAGGAATGCAGACATCAACGTGTGCAGTGGCATTGGCTTTATTCAACATTTTGGTAAGAGTAAATGTAGATATGATAATTTGGAGAAAGTGGAGGGCAGGGTAGAGAAGATGCAGAGTAATGTTAGACAATCAACTATCTCGCGATGCAAGCACAGTAATACCAACACCATCCGTTATTACTTGTCGCTCAAATGGATGTATCTAGCACTATTAAGTTCTAAATACATCCAATTGATCAACAATTAATTCGATACAAAGGGAGTACATGACCATAGGTACTTACATGAGCAATCCAAAACTTCATAACCATTGTGTTAATTCTAAATTTATCTAAGAGTGAATATAGATCTTATAATTTCAAGTAAAGGAAGGATAAAGAAGTGAACATTTACAGTGATGCTATATAATCAAACAACAATGAGTGTAAGTATGCTGACAAAGGGCAAGAGGTACTGACAAGAGCAATGCAGAGCCCAGTATTGTCATGAGATCCTATGATCCTTTGAGCAAGGAGATTCATCTGAAATTAGTTTTCATACAAGAGAGAAGGTAAGGCACATGCAAAAATTTAGGCGTTCAAATTTTGAATTGATATCATAGACAGTACCTGACGCCGGGCTCTCAGCAGTTCTAATAGGGGTTTGGCCATTGGAGTAGGGGTAAAGTGTGGTACAGTTGGGCCTGTGTTTTCTGTGGCTGCTGATCTATCTGATTTAACAGGTATCACTACCTTCTCCAAATACCTAGTTTGTACTCCTTGAGGATCTACACTCACCCTCTTCCTTTTGGACATCTATTACGAAAGAACAACATATGACTGGAAAAACATAGTATGACGACACATGGAATAGGTATAGAAAATGGAAAGGTATGGCATATACTCATATATGATGCTTAAACTAAGCAGATGGTGTAACAAAGTAGAAGTAATGCAAGAGGTCAGATGCAAAATATGTGTGACCAATACAACCTTGCCAAGTTAGAGCAAGCACCTTGATGGGTGAATAAGATAGGCCATCCTCCACCATGCCAAGTTTGTTAGCCAGTGGATTGTTCCGCAATATTCCTCTCGTGCTCCTATTATCATATTCATTTTGATAATGTTCAATACATGGCATGCATGAAAACATAAAAACAAGTGAGATTATCTTTGTAATGCAGAAGTGATTCTAATCCAATACTTCCTCCCTGTAAATCACTTTGTGCTATCTCTGCAATTCTTCTAAGAGGTGCCATGCATGCTGTAATTTGGTGTGTGCATTCATATAATGTGGCCTACCACTGAAAATATGATAGCTCCATAAGTGATGATACTTCGCGGATGACAGCCTCAACATATAGTAAAGAAGAACAAGTTGACCTGACCTGATAGATTCAAAATATACTAAGGGAGAATAACTCGACCTGACCAGTCGATTGCAAGAGAAGAGGATCGTCTTAAAGAAGAGCAGAAGAGCAAGCAGATTGAAGATATTACAAGTCTTTCTATACAATGTCGGTTGGCCACCCATGATGAACCAGAGCGCATAGAGAAATACTATTCCTTCTGGCCTCTCCATATGTGGCTCACATACATTTTGAAACTAAAGTAGGAACATTTAGCTGACCAATTAAACATCTCTCAGTTTTACTAATATCAGCATAAGATCATATTTGAATTTGTACAACTAAGCTTGTTTAGCTCGATGGGTGGAGCAGTGCTATTACGCCACGAACCACGTAGGCTGATCGTGGTCATCATAAAATGGGGAAACCCTAAGCATGAGGAGTATAGTGTTGACCGTGGTAGTGGAATGGCAGATCTGAAGCTGCAAACCACACAAAGGGTAGTTAGCAACCGATGTTTGCTTTGAAATAACAACTAAGATTTGGTATGGACAAGAAAGTACAGTCAACAAGTGACAAAGAAATGCAATTCTGCTGTCTCTCTATATGTCGCGACATGCATTTGGAAACTCAAGTGGGACCTTTAGCTAACCAATTAAATGTGTCTGTTAACTAATATTAGTATCGTATCACAATCATATTTGAACAACTAAGCTTTGGTTTTTTGAGTGTTGTGTTGTTTTGCTTGAAGGGTGGAGTAATGCTAGTACGATAGAAAGCACCTACGCAGATCATAGTAGAGTAGATAAAAGGGGAAACCCTAAGCATCAAGAGTAAAATCAGGAAAGTGGAACTAGCTGCACCAGTGGGTGGCGCACATGCTTTTCGAAACGAATATAGGAACATTAGGTGACCAATTAAACATTCTCTATTTTAGTAATACGAGCATCATATCATATTTGTATTTCAACACGTAAGCTTTGGAATTATGAGTGGCATGTTGTTTCGCTTGATGGGTTGAGGTATTGAGGAGCAGTGTTAGCACGACACGAAGCAGTGAAGCACCTACGATGATGGTAGTGAATACAAAGGGGGGAAACCATAATCTTTACGAGTATAGTGACCGTGCCATGGCGGATCTGAAGGTGCAAACTGGACAAAGCTACTTCGTAACCAATGTTTGCTTTCAACTAGCCACTACGATTTGGTACGGACAAGAAAAGTACAGTAAACAATTTACGATCTATTTTCTGGGTGAGATGAATAACTTAAGCACATATGGAAGAGTACCACCTCTCTTGCGATGCCGTGTAGGCCCCTGCTGATTCGTTGAGGGTGCTGCAGGTGCGATGGCTGTCGGCGGCGGGGAAGAAGACTTTAGACGGCAGACGGCCAGGTCAGGGGATAAATCCTGTTGACGTGGACGAGGCGGTCGTAGGAGCCACAACGGCAAGTTGGACTACGACACCGATGAAGCGAGACAACGCGATGAAAGGATCCTGGTCCGGCGCCATGGATGAGAGACGTCCATCTCTTGTAGTGGACGACGGGGTAGGGGTAGCGGCTCCCGCAAGGTGGTGGATGGGGTGGCGAACGGAGGAGACTGGCCACAGTGGGGAGGTGGGTCTCAAACTTTGGGACGCGCTTGTCTGAAATGTGGGAAAGTTACGAACTTATCCCCCGTTTAAAATTTCGGACATCACGTCGGTTGGGGATTGGACGGTAATCTCGCATCTCCCAAATATTTGCCGGTGACGATTTCAGGCGAGGGGAGGGTGGTTTGCCACCCACGGTGTATGAACGGGGCTGACGGGTAGGGCAGTTGTGTCACGTCTGAGGGAAGTTACACATTTGCCCCTATTTAAAATATTAGCCTACATCGATTTCGGACGAGGAGAGTTTGCTTTGCCGTTCACCATGGATGAATGGGGAAATGGAGGGAGAGACACATGTCTTTCGGATGAGTTTGAATCAAATGTGTTTTGCCGCCCAGGTTTGGTGCCCACCATGTCAGAATGGGCTCAGAGGCTGTCGTGTCATGTCTGATTGAAGTTACTAGTCTACCCCTATCGACAGAAGTGTAAATCCGGTCAATAAGGATGTTAAGTGTCACGGGTAGACAGTAATTTCCATCTCGCAAACACTTGCTTCGGGCAGCCCACAAATGATAGTGGGTGCTTAGCCGCTTCGTTCAAAACTTGAGAGAATTAGCATTCACGTTTGCCCTGGGCCCTGGCAACTAAATCCAAATCCAATTTTATTCGATTAGGAATATCCACAGATGATTCTATGTTCTGATATTTATTTCTTCAAAACCACAACAAAGATTTATTCCACCTTTATATATGATTATGATTTAGAAATGCCATGATCTTCGAATTCAGTAGGTTGGATACACTTTGAGTCAAATAGTTATTTCATCCAATACAATATGCTCACACGAAAAACAGTTCACCTTATGTCAATCATACAAGTATTGAGGATTACCTCGCCTACAAAATTCGGATCATTACAACTCATGGACAACATAGGGGGTCTTACAACATAATCCATTCAGAGACATGACACAACATGCAAGTACAATAATGTAATGACAATTTCAAATGGTATCTAAAGAAGAACTGGGATTACCCTGGGCTTCAGATAGCAAAAGCAGCAGGACCTCCTCCGTCTTCAAATGCAACATTCTTACTTCCTCCAATTCTTGGGTTGCTTGCATAATGCGTGCAGCTAATTGCATGAGTTCTAGCTTCAAGATCAAGATTACCTCATTCATGGCGGCTACACCATCTCTTTCTGCCTGTAGTAGAGTCTCAAGAACTATAATATATGTGCTCAGACCGCTCTCCGCTGGTGTTGCCTCTGAAATGCTACCATCTAGTAACATGGATGGCGCACTGCTTCCACAAATAGATTATGGGGTTGCACATTGTGTCCTAATTTGAACGGCATCCTGAAAGGTTTCCGCTGGACATAAGTAAGAGATGGTTATCGCATGATCCAGGCAGTAAACTTACATGGTAAATAACATACAAATTATTGCTGAGCATGGCATGCTATATTTAAATGGTTTGAAGCAGCATCAGCCGAAAAGAGATTAAAATGGTAAGATGAAACTAGGGATGTAAGTGGCAAATAAACGACATCCGCCAGTCCCATCTAGTTAGTTTTTCCTAGCTCCCTAGTTCATTTTCCTCAAAAAATAAAAACTCTTTTAAACTATCATACGACTAGTGGACTTCAATCGGGATTAAACGGGACCCAGTTGACATCCCTAGTTGAAAGGGAGTGTACCACCGCTATATTTAAGTTGCCAAGGCATCTAAGCAGTTGAAATAATCTGAGAAAGCACTTAACAGTGTGGCCTCATATAAACTACGAAGACAGTCTTGTGATGAAGTTCAGAGGAAAAGTTAAGGACTCAAATGAACTAGGCATGCATTTCTTTATGATAGTATAGCAGGCACTGCTGACATATTGGCCAACTCAGGTATAGCGTAACAAGTAACAAACAAGCATTCAAATCAAGCAAAATAGCAATGCAGACAACTGAACTATTTGTAATTCTGTACGATTACAGGTTGAGGGCACAAGCCAAGAAAGCAGCCCACATGCATTACAGTTCACATGTACTAAAAAACACTAGCTTACCATATGTTGCTGTGAAGCCTCGCTGTTGTTGCAATGTTCTTTGAAGATATCATCAGCATCCCATGGTTGCAAATCTAGTTGTTGTAGTTTATTCTGCACCCTCTATTTAGGTAAAATTAATTTTAATCGCATGCACTGGTTCGAATTGATCATCAATGGTTCATCTAAACTAATGAAAAAATGGTGTGTGCATAAACGACAATATATCTGCTTCCCTCTATTAGTAGAAACATCAAATTAATAGAAGCATCAAATTAGTCATGCAACTTGGGAAGATCAAGAACACACAAAAAAGTAATGAACTGAGGCTCGGAGCGGTGATGTAATAGCTAGCATCAGAAAATGTAGGGTAAAATGAACAAAAAGCAGCGGAACCACATGCTAGTTTGCTGATGTGTAATTAAGCATAGAGAACATGAAGCAGTCTGATGGAACCAACAGGTGGCATCAGAACAACACCATTATCATAAATATTGCATGCAAGAAGTAAAATAGTAGGTAGTGATATATAGGAAGTACGGTAATACTTAGGACAAAATTAAAGCATATTAACTATATGTGCACTGGTATGTAATTTAGCACATGTAACATGTTCACTGCCAGAATAACGCGTCTCATGAAAAATTGAATGATGTCCTGAAGAAATTCAAAGGTGCGGTGCTTACACCTACAGGGGCAAGCAGAATAACGCGTCTCATGAAAAATTGAATGATGTCCTGAAGAAATTCAAAGCTGCGGTTCTTATGCTAAGAAAGTGAACGTAGGCGCCGGTCGTTGGATAATAGTACCTGATTCTCGGCGGCGTATGCGTATCATTATCATACTTGATAGCTAATGATCGTTGATGGTGCTCATGTTGTGGTTGAGTTTGGGCCGGCTGTCGCCGTCGCTCAAGCGGCTCCAGTGCCTCGGTTGCGGCGCCTGTCGACATGCAAGAAAGCTCATCTGTGGTAAGTGAACAGTTGCATGATCAAGAAGCGAAAAACCTAAGGAATACAAATCGAAATAACCTGATGAGGCTGCGGCGTTAGTAAAGTAGGGCCGATGGAGTTGAATATGGCGTCCGTGGAGTGGGTCCGGTGCAGTGGACGAAGGCTTCGGCGGGCCTGGTGTACAATGCTTTCGGTGAGGCGGATTTGTTGCGGCGGACGAGGGCTTGTATGAAGGGCCAGCGATGGGGCGGACAAGGGAGTCGGTGAAGGGCCTACACTGTCGTGGACGAGGGCGCCGGTTAAGCAGATCCGGTGCGGTGGACCATGATGGCGGTCAACGAGATCTGGAGCGGTGGACAAGCTAGTCACTGAAGCGGCTCCGGTGAAGTGGTGAGTTGGCAGTTGGGGGTTCCAAGGTGCGGAAGGTAGATCCGGTGGGGTGTGAGGTCCACCACTGCGGCGGAGGACTAGATTTGGTGGCTTGTCAGGGTCGGGGGGTCGGGGTGGGGAGGGGGAGGGGCTCTGGGGAAGAATGTTGGGGGCAAAGAGGGGAAAACAATGGAGTTACCAAAGCAGCCCTTTTCCGTTCATGTGATAGGTGTAAAACAGGAATATCGCAGGGCTAAACTTTCGAGCGCGAGATATATCGATGTGAGTGGGAAGTCTCAAAGCTTTTGGCGCCTGAAATTATAAGTGTTCTGGTCTTGTATGGCCGACTATGATATCATGGCCGAGAATTTATTTGTTTTACATGCAAAAAAGTGCAAGTTTTGAAAATCAATATCTCCAACTCGAAACTTAGATTGTCCATTCAATTCAAATATGGATCGTTGAGCTAGTACAAGCAAATACCATCATACGGTCCAATTCAAATGAAATTCCAAATGTGCTTATCCTAAATATGATGACAAAAGAAAAAATGTGCATGTGTATGAATAAAGTGGACGCTTATAAAGTTTGAACATGCCCGTATGTGTATATCTCTAGGTTTGATATATGAATTTGAAATCACGAAATCCCGGCTTAAAAATGTACCTCCGTTTAAATGAATTACAAAAGCTAATGATCGAGTCGAATTCCAAAATTCTAATCTTAGGTTTGTAATTCCGGTACATCAAGGTATATCACGCATGTTCAAAAGTATCGTTATCTCATAGTCCAAACTGTGAAACAAATTGATCAACCATGAGTGCACACACTATTGATGATATATATCTCAATTACAGAAGTAATTCTCTCCCCCAGACACGAACACACGGGCACATTAACACCCCCTCTCTTCTAAAGTCCGGACCCCAATATAGGTCTCTATCTTGTCTCTCGAGCATGAACACATCTCTTTCCCAAACACACAGAACTTCGCACCCAAACGTCTATCTCCCTAGTTATGTGGTTCTCGCACACTCACCTCACACACCACCTGAGGGAGTCCTGGACTAAGGGGTCCTCGGGCGTCCGACCTATTGGATAAGGGCCAGACTGATGGGTTGTGAAGATACGAAGATCGAAGACTCTACCCGTGTCCGGATGGGACTCTCCTTGGCGTGGAAGGAAAGCTTGGCGACCAAATATGAATATTCATTTCTCCGTAACTGAACTTGTGTAAACCCTAGGTCTCTCCTGTGTCTATATAAACCGGAGGGCTAGGTCCGTAGATAGATCCTCATAATCATAGCCAGGCTAGACTTTTAGGGTTTAGCCATTACGGTCTCGTGGTAGATCAACTCTTGTAACACTCATATTCATTAAGATCAATCAAGCAAGAAGTAGGGTATTACCTCCATAGAGAGGGCCCGAACCTGGGTAAACATTGTGTCCCCCGTCTCCTATTACCATCGATCCTAGACGCACAGTTCGGGACCCCCAACCCGAGATCCGCCAGTTTTGACACCGACATTGGTGCTTTCATTGAGAATTCCACTGTGCCGAAGAAAGATAGGATCGATGGCTCGCCTTTTTCTCAAGGATAACGTCACCTCCGGAGGAACACTAGCCCCAGGCCAAACCCTCCGGCTGGGCGGCTTCATTATGACTGCCCGTTCGGCCACTAAGACGACAATGGCTTCTCAGGCCACTAAGCAGATGGATCCGGCGGAGCTCTCGTATTTAAACAAGCTCCTAGATCGCATCTCCACCTTGGGGGTCGCCACGGACTATGATCGGATTGGGCTTAAACCCAACCAGAGAGAAATTAGAACTCCGCCGATCACCAATCAAGTAGCGGTGGTAGAGGAGCAAGATGACAACTCTTCCTCTATATTAAGGACGAACTACGTTCGGATCTCCGAACTTGAAGAGCCGGATACCTACCTGCAGAAAGACATGTCCTCTGAACATAGAATCGAATGACAAGCCCAAAAAATCAACTGACATCCCGGAGCCCGAACTACTGAATCCGGAGATTCTTCGAACTCCGGATCCCAATTTGGGTCAGGGTTCAGACTTCAATCCACCCACCCACCCAGACAAAAGCGCTCTCAGGGGCGTACGGCAGCAGTATAAGGAAACAGCCCACCACTTCTGGGCCAGATTCCTCCTTGTCGAAGATAAGATTGAAGATTGCGATGACGAAGACGCGATCACAGTGTTCCACAGCAATTACATGGATGAAGGAATCCTCAACGCCATCAATCGTCGTTGCATATCGCGCTTTGCATACTTGGCAACCATAGTATACAAGTACTGCGCAATGGAAAGCGCCTGGAAAACTCAAGCAGCCTGCTGGCAACCGTCGGTTTCCACCCAATCCCTCGTTTAGGTGAAAAGGACGCACCCTAGTGGCATGCCCAGCCCAATGACAAAGAAATACAAGCCCATTACGAGATGCGGAATGATTCTGGAGGGATGGCTCGATGGACCATGCAAGCTACACACAATACTGGACACTATATCAACTCACAGCCATAGAGCATGTTGGATACTCCGGCAGTTGGACAAGAGCGGCGAGGATATCCTCACCAAAAATAACCCAGAGCAATATCCTACAGAAGACGACGACCCCAGAGTACTGACGGTCTTCGAGATTTTTGCTTCAAACAATAAGCGTAAAAGGGCACTCTGCGACCTTGCCGAAGTCTGCCAAATCACAGCAACAAACCCTTGGAATGACACGGCCATAACTTTCAATGCCAAGGACGAAGCAAAAGTCAGGACAATCCAGGCACTAGCCGCCTTGGTCCTCAGTCTGATCGTGGACGGCTTTCGGCTCACCAAGGTTCTCATGGACGGCGGCAGCGGACTAAACCTCATTTACGAGGACACACTCAACAAAATGGAAATAGACAGGAGCCACATCAAGCAAAGTAGCACGACCTTCCGGGGAATTATCCCTAGTCAGGAGGCGCGATGCGCGGGAAAAATCACCCTCAATGTGGTATTCGGAACACTGGAGAACTATCGGACCGAAGAAATAACCTTCCAAGTGGCCCCTTTCAACAGCGGATATCACGCCCTATTGGGGCAAGATGCATTCACACGCTTCCAGGCTATACCTCACTGTGGGTATATGAAGCTCAAGATGCCGGGTCCCAATGGCATAATCACTCTTGCTAGTGATCCGGACATAGCACTCCGCACCAAAAACAAAACCGCATCACTGGCCCTTGAGGCATTATCTGAAACCCTCGCGGCCGAAGAATTAACCCATTACGCTCCATGGTGGATAAGGATGACGTAATCTTGGACAAAGGACCCAAATCCATCTCCTTCAAACCAGCAGAAGAAATAGTCAAATTCCAAGTCCATCCAACAGACCCCAGGAAGACAGCATCTATCGAGGCACAATTAGACCCAACGGTCGACACCATGCTACGAGAATTTCTGCGCGAAAATTGGGATATATTTGCCTGGCACCCTTCTGATATGCCAGGAATCCCACGTAGATTGGCCGAACACAGCCTCAACATATTGAAGGGATATGAACCGGTCAAACAAACACTGCGGCTTTTTTCCGAACCCAAACATCAAGCGATGGGGGAGGAGCTAGCCAAGCTAATCGAGGCCGGATTCATTAGAGAAATAAAACACCCGGACTGGCTAGCAAACTTGGTGATGGTGCCAAAGAAGGATAAATCCTGGCGCCTGTGTGTCGATTTCAAAGACCTCAATAAGGCCTGCCCTAAGGATCCCTTCCCCTTGCCCCACATCGACCAAATTATCGATACCACCGCAGGACACGATTCGCTATGCTTCCTCGATGCATATTCCGGATACCATCAAATCAAAATGAAGGAGCCCGATCAAGCTGCCACGGCATTCATTACCCCATACGGGCTATTCTGCTTCAACACCATGCCCTTCAGTCTCAAAAAAGCCAGGGCCACCTACCAACGCATGATTCAAACATGCTTGGAGAAACAGATCGGCAAGACAGTTGAAGCATACATGGACGACATCGTTAATAAACTAGGCACGTCGACTCACTAATAGACGATTTACGTCTCACATTCGACAACCTCCGTACATATGACATCAAGCTCAATATGGAAAAGTGTGTTTTTGGCATTCCTGCTGGAAAGCTGCTGGGCTTCATCGTTTCCAATAGAGGAGTTGAAGCAAGCCCAGCCAAAATCCGAGCCTTGTCACAATTAGCCACACCAACGGACGTTAAACAGGTCCAAAAACTCGTTGGGTGCGTGGCGGCTTTAAGCCGCTTTATCTCCAGATTGGGGGAAAAGGCATTGCCATTGTATCGCCTCCTCCGGCGCACCGATCACTTCGAGTGGATGGATGCGGCAACAGCCAGACTGGAAGAAATAAAAACCCTTCTCGCGAGCAACCCAATCATGGCCGCACCGAACGTCAGTGAACCCATGTTATTATACATATCGGCAACACACCAGGTGGTGAGCGTCGTGCTTGTCGTGGAATGAGACCAGGACGGACACAAATTCCCAATTCAGAAGCCAGTATAATGTGTATCCACCATCCTCACACCATGCAAATCCCGATACCCTCATTATCAAAAGATAACATACGCGGTCTTCATGGCATCCCGGAAGATACGACACTAATTCCAAGAATGTTCTATCATGGTGGCTTCTGAAGTACCACTCAAATATATAATAAACAACCGCGATGCTACGGGCCGGATAGCCAAATGGGCCATCGAGCTCCTTCCATTCGACATAACATACAAACGACGCTGAAACATCAAATCCCAAGTACTGGCGGACTTCGTCGCCGAATGAATAGAGGCCAAACTCCCTAAAGAGTATGACACATATTCCAACTGGGTTATGTATTTCGATGGTTCCAAAATGGTGGCAGGATTAGGAGCGGGCATCGTTTTAACGTCCCCCACTGGAGACGTAGTCCAGTATGTACTCCAAATATTATACACAGACTCCAATAACGCAGCCGAATACGAGGCCTTATTGCATGGTCTCCGGATGGTTGTCTCTATGGGCATACAACGCCTGGAAGTGCGCGGGGACTCAATACTTGCAATATCTCAAATAAAAGGAGACTTTGATGCCAAAGATCCGAAGATGGCAGCCTACCGCAACGCTGTTCTAAAATGTCGGCTCGATTCGAGGGGCTTGAGTTTCATCACGTGGCTCGAGAAAGTAATCAAGCGGCGGACGTCCTCGCTCACACTGGCGCCAAGAGCGACCCCATCCCACCTAATATCTTTCTGGAAAGGATCTTTAAGCCGTCTGTGGTGTGGCAAGGGGAGAGCGGTAACACCAGTCCGGATCCAAACACAACCACAGCCTCCGAACACAACGATATAATCGGGGGCTCAGCCACCGAAATAACATCATCGGCCCACGTAATTATGGCAGTCATTGCCCCATGGACCGAACCCTTCTTGGCCTACCTTAGAAGGAAAGAACTCCCAGAGGGCCAGAATGAGGCTCGCCGCATTGTTCGGCGCTCGAAGGCCTAAAAGGTGTTGGGTAACGTAGTAATTTCAAAAAATTTCTTACGCACACACAAGATCATGGTGATGCATAGCAACGAGAGGGGAGAGTGCGATCTAAGTACCCTTGTAGACCGACAGCGGAAGCATTAGCACAACGCGGTTGATGTAGTCGTACGTCTTCACGGCCCGACCGATCAAGCACCGAAACTACAGCACCTCCGAGTTTTAGCACACGTTCAGCTCGATGACGATCCCCGGACTCCGATCCAGCAAAGTGTCGGGGAAGAGTTCCGTCAGCACGACGGCGTGGTGACGATCTTGATGTACTACCGTCGCAGGGCTTCACCTAAGCACCGCTATAATATTATCGAGGATTATGGTGGAAGGGGGCACCGCACATGGCTAAGAATATGATCACGTGGATCAACTTGTGTGTCTACGGGGTGCCCCCTGCCCCCGTATATAAAGGAGTGAAGGAGGGGAGGGCCGGCCCTCTCTATGGCGCGCCCTAGGGGAGTCCTACTCCCACCGGGAGTAGGATTCCCCCTTTCCTAGTCCAACTAGGAGTCCTTCCATGTAGTAGGAGTAGGAGACAAGGAAGGGGGAGAGGGAAGAGAAGGAAGGAGGGGGCGCAGCCCCTCCCCCTAGTCCAATTCGGACTAGGCCTTGGGGGGGCGTGCGGCCTGCCTCTCCCTCTCCCCTAAAGCCCAATAATGCCCATATACTTCTTCTCCCGTATTCCCGTAACTCCCCGGTACTCCGAAAAATACCCGAACCACTCGGAACCTTTCCGATGTCCGAATATAGTCGTCCAATATATCGATCTTTACGTCTCGACCATTTCGAGACTCCTCGTCATGTCCCCGATCTCAGCCGGGACTCCGAACTCCTTCGGTACATCAAAACTCATAAACTCATAATATAACTGTCATCGAAACCTTAAGCGTGCGGACCCTATGGGTTCGAGAACAATGTAGACATGACCGAGAAACGTCTCCGGTCAATAACCAATAGCGGAACCTGGATGCTCATATTGGCCCCTACATATTCTACGAAGATCTTTATCGGTCAGACCGCATAACAACATACGTTGTTCCCTTTGTCATTGGTATGTTACTTGCCCGAGATTCGATCGTTGGTATCTAAATACCTAGTTCAATCTCGTTACCGGCAAGTCTCTTTACTCGTTCCATAATCCATCATCTCGCAACTAACTCATTATTGTAATGCTTGCAAGGCTTATGTGATGTGCATTACCGAGAGGGACCAAAGATACCTCTCCGACAATCGGAGCGACAAATCCTAATCTCGAAATACGCCAACCCAACATTTACCTTTGGAGACACCTGTAGAGCTCCTTTATAATCACCCAGTTACGTTGTGACGTTTGGTAGCACACAAAGTGTTCCTCCGGCAAATGGGAGTTGCATAATCTCATAGTCATAGGAACATGTATAAGTCATGAAGAAAGCAATAGCAACATACTAAACGATCGGGTGCTAAGCTAATGGAATGGGTCATGTCAATCACATCATTCTCCTAATGATGTGATCCCGTTAATCAAATTACAACACATTTCTATGGTTAGGAAACATAACCATCTTCGATTGACGAGCTAGTCAAGTAGAGGCATACTAGTGACACTTTGTTTGTCTATGTATTCACACATGTATTATGTTTCCGGTTAATACAATTCTAGCATGAATAATAAACATTTATCATGAAATAAGGAAATAAATAATAACTTTATTATTTCCTCTAGGGCATATTTCCTTCAGTCTCCCACTTGCACTAGAGTCAATAATCTTGATCACATCGCCATGTGATTTAACATCAATAGTTCACATCTTTATGTGGCTAACACCCATAGTTCACATCGATATGTGACCAACACCCAAAGGGTTTACTAGAGTCAGTAATCTAGTTCACATTGCTATGTGATTAACACCCAAAGAGTACTAAGCTGTGATCATGTTTTGCCTGTGAGAGAAGTTTAGTCAACGGGTCTGCCATATTCAGATCCGTAAGTATTTTGCAATTTTCTATGTCTACAATGCTCTGCACGGAGCTACTTTAGCTAATTGCTCCCACTTTCAATATGTATCCAGATGAAGACTAAGAGTCATCCGGATCAGTGCCAAAACTTGTATCGACGTAACCCTTTTACGACGAACATTTTTTCACCTCCATAATCGAGAAACATATCCTTATTCCACTAAGGATAATTTTGACCGCTGTCCAGTGATCTAATCCTAGATCACTATTGTACTCCCTTGCCAAAATTAGTGTAGGGCATACAATAGGTCTGGTACACAGCATGGCATACTTTATAGAACCTATGGCCAAGGCATAGGGAATGACTTTCATTCTCATTCTATTTTCTGCCGTGGTCGGGCTTTGAGTCTTACTCAATTTCACACCTTGTAACACAGGCAAGAATTCTTTCTTTGACTGTTCCAATTTTTGAACTACTTCAAAATATTGTCAAGGTATGTACTCATTGAAAAAAAAACTTATCAAGCATCTTGATCTATCTCTATAGATCTTGATGCTTAATATGTAAGCAGCTTCACCGAGGTCTTTCTTTGAAAAAAAATCCTTTCAAACACTCCTTTATGCTTTGCAGAATAATTCTACATTATTTCCGATCAACAATATGTCATACACATATACTTATCAGAAATGCCGTAGTGCTCCCACTCACTTTCTTGTAAATACAGGCTTCACCGCAAGTCTGTATAAAACTATATGCTTTGATCAACTTATCAAAGCGTATATTCCAACTCCGAGATTCTTGCACCAGTCCATAGATGGATCACTGGAGCTTGCATATTTTGTTAGCACCTTTAGGATTGACAAAACCTTCTGGTTGCATCATATACAACTCTTCTTTAAATCCATTAAGGAATGTAGTTTTGTTTATCCATTTGCCAGATTTCATAAAAATGCGGCAATTGCTAACATGATTTGGACAGACTTAAGCATCGCTACGAGTGAGAAAATTTTATCGTAGTCAACACCTTGAACTTTGTCAAAAACCTTTTTCGACAAGTCTAGCTTTGTAGATAGTAACACTACTATCAGTGTCCGTCTTCCTCTTGAAGATCCATTTATTTTCTATGGCTTGCCGATCATCGGGCAAATCCATCAAAGTCCATACTTTGTTCTTATACATGGATCATATCTCAGATTTCATGGCCTCAAACCATTTTGCGGAATCTAGGCTCATCATCGCTTCCTCATAGTTCGCAAGTTCGTCATGGTCTAGTAACATGACTTCCAGAACAGGATTACCGTACCACTCTGGTGCGGATCTCACTCTGGTTTACCTACGAGATTCGGTAGTAACTTGATCTGAAGTTACATGATCATCATCATTAGCTTCCTCACTAATTGGTGTAGTAGTCACAAGAACAGATTTCTGTGATGAACTACTTTCCAATAAGGGAGAAGGTACAATTACCTTATCAAGTTTTCTACTTTCCTCCCACTCACTTATTTCGAGAAAAACTCCTTCTCTATAAAGGATCCGTTCTTAGCAACGAATGTCTTGCCTTCGGATCTGTGATAGAAGGTGTACCCAACAGTCTCCTTTGGGTATCCTATGAAGACATATTTCTCCGATTTGGGCTTGAGCTTATCAGGATGAAATTTTTTCACATAAGCATCACAACCCAAAACTTTAATGACAACTTTGGTTTCTTGCCAAACCATAATTCATATTGTGTCATCTCAACGGATTTAGATGGTGCCCTTTTTAATGTGAATGCAGCTGTCTCTAATGCATAACCCCAAAATGATAGTGGTAGATCGGTAAGAGACATCATAGATTGCACTATATCTAATAAAGTACGGTTATGACGATCGGACACACCATTATGCTGTGGTGTTCCAGGTGGCATGAGTTTGTGAAACTATTCCACAATGTTTTAATTAAAGACCAAACTCGTAACTCAAATATTTGTCTCCGCGATCAGATCGTAGAAACCTTATTTTCTTGTCACGATGATTTTCCACTTCACCTTGAAATTATTTGAACTTTTCAAATGTTTCAGATTATGTTTCATCAAGTAGATATACTCATATCTGCTCAAATCATCTGTGAAGGTCAGAAAATAACGATACCCGCCGCGAGCCTCAACACTGATTGGACTGCATACATCAGTATGTATTATTTCCAATCAAGTTTGTTGCTCGCTCCATTGTTCCGGAGAACGGAGTCTTAGTCATCTTGCCCATGAGGCATGGTTCGCAAGTACCAAGTGATTCATAATCAAGTGGTTCCAAAAGTCCATCAGTATGGAGTTTCTTCATGCGCTTTACACCGATATGACCTAAACGGCAGTGCCACAAATAAGTTGCAATATCATTATTAACTTTGCATCTTTTGGCTTCAATATTATGAATATGTGTAACACTACGATCGAGATCCAACAAACTATTTTCATTGGGTGTATGACCATCGAAGGTTTTATTCATGTAAACAGAACAACAATTATTCTCTGACTTTAATGAATAACCGTATTGCAATAAACATGATCAAATCATATTCATGCTCAATGCAAACACCAAATAACACTTATTTAGTTTCAACACTAATCCCGAAAGTATAGGAAGTGTGCGGTGATGAACATATCAATCTTGGAACTACTTCCAACACACATCGTCACCTCACCCTTTACTAGTTTCTGTTTATTCTGCAACTCCCGTTTTGAGTTACTACTCTTAGCAACTGAACTAGTATCAAATGCCGAGGGGTTGCTATAAACACTAGTAAAGTACACATCAATAACACGTATATCCAATATACCTTTGTTTACCTTGCCATCCTTCTTATCCGCCAAATACTTGGGGCAGTTCCACTTCCAGTGACCAGTCCCTTTGCAGTAGAAGCACTTAGTCTCAGGCTTAGGATCAGACTTGGGCTTCTTCACTTGAGCAGCAACTTGCTTGCCGTTCTTCTTGAAGTTCCCCTTCTTCCCTTTGCCCTTTTCTTGAAACTAGTGGTCTTGTCCACCATCAACACTTGTCGTTTTTCTTGATTTCTACCTTCGTTGATTTCAGCATCACGAAGAGCTTGGGAGTTGTTTCCGTTATCCCTTGCATATTATAGTTCATCACGAAGTTCTACTAACTTGGTGATGGTGACTAGAGAATTCTGTCAATCACTATCTTATCTGGAAGATTAACTCCCACTTGATTCAAGCGATTGTAGTACCCAGACAATCTGAGCACATGCTCACTAGTTGAGCGATTCTCCTCCATCTTTTAGCTATAGAACTTGTTGGAGACTTCATATCTCTCAACTCGGGTATTTTCTTGAAATATTAACTTCAACTCCTGGAACATCTCATATGGTCCATGACGTTCAAAACGTCTTTGAAGTCCCAATTCTAAGCCATTAAGCATGGTGCACTAAACTATCAAGTAGTCATCATATTGAGCTAGCCAAACGTTCATAACGTCTAATCCTCTAAGTGATCACGTGATCCAAATCAATAGGTCTGTCACCTAGCGGTGCATCAAGGACATAATTCTTCTGTGCAGCAATGAGGATAAACCTCAGATCACGGATCCAATCCGCATCATTACTACTAACATCTTTCAACACAATTTTCTCTAGGAACATATCAAAATAAACACAGGGAAGCAACAACGCGAGCTATTGATCTACAACATAATTTGCAAAATACTACCAGGACTAGGTTCATGATAAATTGAAGTTCAATTAATCATATTACTTAAGAACTCCCACTTAGATAGACATCCCTCTAATCCTCTAAGTGATCACGTGATCCAAATCAACTAAACCATGTCCGATCATCACGTGAGATGGAGCAGTTTCATTGGTGAACATCACTATGTTGATCATATCTACTATATGATTCACGCTCGACCTTTCGGTCTCCGTGTTCCGAGGCCATATCTGTATATGCTTAGCTCATCAAGTATAACCTGAGTATTCCGCGTGTGCAACTGTTTTGCACCCGTTGTATGTGAACGTAGAGCCTATCACACCCGATCATCACGTGGTGTCTCAGCACGAAGAACTTTCGCAACGGTGCATACTCAGGGAGAACACTTCTTGATAATTAGTGAGAGATCATCTTAAAATGCTACCGTCAATCAAAGCAAGATAAGATGCATAAAAGATAATCATCACATGCAATCAATATAAGTCATATGATATGGCCATCATCATCTTGCGCCTTTGATCTCCATCTCCAAAGTACTGTCATGATCTCTATCATCACTGGCATGACACCATGATCTCCATCATCTTGATCTATATCAATGTGTTGTCACACGGTTGTCTCGCCAACTATTGCTCTTGCAACTATTGCTATCGCATAGAGATAAAGTAAAGCAATTATTTGGCGCTTGCATCTTATGCAATAGAGAGATAACCATAAGGCTTTTGCCAGTTGCCGATAACTTCAACAAAACATGATCATCTCATACAACAACTTATATCTCATCACGTCTTGACCATATCACATCACAACATGCCCTGCAAAAACAAGTTAGACGTCCTCTACTTTGTTGTTGCAAGTTTTATGTGGCTGCTACGGGCTTAGCAAGAACCGTTCTTACCTACGCATCAAAAACCACAACGATAGTTTGTCAAGTTGGTGTTGTTTTAACCTTCGCAAGGACCGGGCGTAGCCACACTCGGTTCAACTAAAGTTGGAGAAACTGACACCCGCCAGCCACCTGTGTGCAAAGCACGTCGGTAGAACCAGTCTCGCGTAAGCGTACGCGTAATGTCGGCCCGGGCCGCTTCATCCAACAATACCCCGAACCAAAATATGACATGCTGGTAAGCAGTATGACTTATATCACCCACAACTCACTTGTGTTCTACTCGTGCATATAACATCAACACATAAAACCTAGGCTCGGATGCCACTATTGGGTAACGTACTAATTTCAAAAAAATTCCTACGCACACGCAAGATCATGGTGATGCATAGCAACGAGAGGGGAGAGTGCGATCTACGTACCCTTGTAGACCGACAGCGGAAGCGTTAGCACAACGCGGTTGATGTAGTCGTACGTCTTCACGGCCCGACCGATCAAGCACTGAAACTGCGGCACCTCCGAGTTTTAACACATGTTCAGCTCGATGACGATCCCCAGACTCCGATCCAGCAAAGTGTCGGGAAGAGTTCCGTCAGCACGACGGCGTGGTGACGATCTTGATGTACTACCGTCGCAAGGCTTCACCTAAGCACCGCTACAATATTATCGAGGATTATGGTCGAAGGGGGCACCGCACACGGCTAAGAATATGATCACGTGGATCAACTTGTGTGTCTATGGGGTGCCCCCTGCCCCTGTATATAAAGGAGTGGAGGACGGGAGGGCCAGCCCTCTCTATGGCGCGCCCTAGGGGAGTCCTACTCCCACCGGGAGTAGGATTCCCCCTTTCCTAGTCCAACTAGGAGTCCTTCCATGTAGTAGGAGTAGGAGACAAGGAAGGGGAAGAGGGAAGAGAATGAAGGAGGGGGCGCAGCCCTTCCCCCTAGTCCAATTCGGACTAGGCCTTGGGGGGGCGCGCGGCCTGCCTCTCCCTCTCCCCTAAAGCCCAATAATGCCCATATACTTCTTCTCCCGTATTCCCGTAACTCCCCGGTACTCCAAAAAATACCCGAACCACTCGGAACCTTTCTGATGTCCGAATATAGTCGTCCGATATATCGATCTTTACGTCTCGACCATTTCGAGACTCCTCGTCATGTCCCCGATCTCATCCGGGACTCCGAACTCCTTCGGTACATCAAAACTCATAAACTCATAATATAACTGTCATCGAAACCTTAAGTGTGCGGACCCTACGGGTTCGAGAACAATGTATACATGACCGAGACACATCTCCGGTCAATAACCAATAGCGGAACCTGGATGCTCATATTGGCTCCTACATATTCTACGAAGATCTTTATCGGTCAGACCGCATAACAACATACGTAGTTCCCTTTGTCATCGGTATGTTACTTGCCCGAGATTCGATCGTCGGTATCTAAATACCTAGTTCAATCTCGTTACCGGCAAGTCTCTTTACTCGTTCCGTAATACATCATCTCGCAACTAACTCATTAGTTGTAATGCTTGCAAGGCTTATGTGATGTGCATTACCGAAAGGGCCCGGAGATACCTCTCCGACAATCGGAGTGACAAATCCTAATCTCGAAATACGCCAACCCAACATTTACCTTTGGAGAGACCTGTAGAGCTCCTTTATAATCACCCAGTTACGTTGTGACGTTTGGTAGCACACAAAGTGTTCCTCCGGCAAACGGGAGTTGCATAATCTCATAGTCATAGGAACATGTATAAGTCATGAAGAAAGCAATAGCAACATACTAAACGATCGGGTGCTAAGCTAATGGAATGGGTCATGTCAATCACATCATTCTCCTAATGATGTGATCCCGTTCATCAAATGACAACACATGTCTATGGTTAGGAAACATAACCATCTTCGATTAACGAGCTAGTCAAGTAGAGGCATACTAGTGACACTTTGTTTGTCTATGTATTCACACATGTATTATGTTTCCGGTTAATACAATTCTAGCATGAATAATAAACATTTATCATGAAATAAGGAAATAAATAATAACTTTATTATTGCCTCTAGGGCATATTTCCTTCACAAGGTTCATGAAGGAGACCTCTACAAGAAAAGCGCTACCGGAGTTCTTCAAAGATGTATCTTCGAGGAAGAGGGGCGGCAGCTCTTGGCTGAAATTCACACCGGACTCGGTGGGCACCATGCTGCAGCTCGGGCCCTTGTTAGCAAGGCCTTCCGCATAGGTTTTTACTGGCCGACGGCCCGAGCAGATGCACAGGACCTTGTCCAACGTTGCATCGGAAGCCGGCTATTCGCCAACCAAAGCCACATGCCCCCACCGCTCTACAAACAATCCCCATCACTTGGCCTTTCGCGGTCTGGGGCCTCGACATGGTCGGACCCCTTAAAGAAGGAAGCCATAAGAGAAAGTATCTGGTGGTCATGGTGGATAAATTCACTAAGTGGATAGAGGCCAAACCAGTCAAAACGGCCGAGGCGGGGTGATACGTCTCCAACGTATCTATAATTTTTTATTGTTCCATGCTATTATATTATCAACCATGGATGTTTTATATGCATTCATATGTTATTTTATATGATTTTTGGGACTAACCTATTAACCCAGAGCCCAGTGCCACTTCCTGTTTTTCCCTTCTTTCAGTGTTTCACAGAAAAGGAATATCAAACGGAGTCCAAACGGAATGAAACCTTCGGAAAAGTTATTTTTCGAAAGAAAGCAATACAGGAGACTTGGAGTGCACGTCAGGGGATCAACGAGGAGAGCATGAGGCAGGGGGGCACGCCCTCCACCCTCGTGGGCCCCTCGTGGATCCCCTGATGTATTTCTTCCACCTATATATAACCATATACCCAAAATCTATCAAAGAGAAGAATAGATCAGGAGTTCCGCCGCCAAAAGCCTCCGTAGCCA
The DNA here is from genome assembly GCF_003073215.2 of Triticum urartu. Classification (NCBI taxonomy): domain Eukaryota; kingdom Viridiplantae; phylum Streptophyta; class Magnoliopsida; order Poales; family Poaceae; genus Triticum; species Triticum urartu. Next base: position 219,213,971 of record NC_053022.1, on the reverse strand, counting down.
CCGAAAACCAATCTAGACCCGTTCCGGCACCCTGTCGAAGGGGGAATCCTTCTCCAGTGGCCATCTTCATCATACCGGTGCTCTCCATGACGAGGAGGGAGTAGTTCTCCCTCGGGGCTAAGGGTATGTACCAGTAGCTATGTGTTTGATCTCTCTCTCTCTCTCTCGTGTTCTTGAGGTGATACGATCTTGATGTATCACGAGCTTTTCTATTATAGTTGGATCTTATGATGTTTCTCCCCCTCTACTCTCTTGTAATGGATTGAGTTTTCCCTTTGAAGTTATCTTATCGGATTGAGTCTTTAAGGATTTGAGAACACTTGATTTCTGTCTTGTGTGGGATACCTGTGGTGACACTGGGGTATTCTATTGATCCACTTGATGTATCTTTTGGGGAACAACTTGCGGGTTCCGCCCATGAACCTATGCATAGGGGTTGGCACACATTTTCATCTTGACTCTCCGGTAGAAACTTTGGGGCACTCTTTGAAGTTCTTTGTGTTGGTTTGAATAGATGAATCTGAGATTGTGTGATGCATATCGTACAATCATACCCACGGATACTTGAGGTGACATTGGAGTATCTAGGTGGCATTAGGGTTTTGGTTAATTTGTGTTTTAAAGTGTTATTTTACTACGAACTCTAGGGCTGTTTGTGACACTTATAGGAATAGCCCAATGGATTGATCAGAAAGAATAACTTTGAGGTGGTTTCGTACCCTACCGTAATCTCTTCGTTTGTTCTCTGCTATTAGTGACATTGGAGTGACTCTTTGTTGCATGTTGAGGGATAGTTATATGATCCAATTATGTTATTATTGTTGAGAGGACTTGCACTAGTGAAAGTATGAACCCTAGGCCTTGTTTCAATGCATTTCAATACCGTTTACGCTCACTTTTACCATTTGCTACCTTGCTGTTTTTATATTTTCAGATTACAAAAATCATTATCTACTATCCATATTGCACTTGTATCACCATCTCTTCGCCGAACTAGTGCACCTATACAATTTACCATTGTATTGGGTGTGTTGGGGATACAAGAGACTCTTTGTTATTTGGTTGCAGGGTTGCTTGAGAGAGACTATCTTCATCCTACGCCTCCTACGGATTGATAAACCTTAGGTCATCCACTTGAGGGAAATTTGCTACTGCCTACAAAACTCTGCACTTGGAGGCCCAACAACATCTACAAGAAGGTTGTGTAGTAGACATCAAGCTCTTTTCTGGCGCCGTTGCCGGGGAGGTTAGTGCTTGAAGGTATATCTTTAGATCTTGCAATCGAATCTTTTAGTTTCTTGTTTTATCTCTAGTTTAGTTTATAAAAGAAAATTACAAAAAATGGAATTAAGTTTGCCTCATACACTTCACCTTTTTAATATATTTCGTGAGTATGGTGGAAAGGAAAATTGTGTCAAAGTGTTAGAAGAAGAATGCATTAAAATGTTTGGCACTAAATCTTTGAATGATTAGCATGATTGCAATTTTGTTAGTATGAACTCCTTGAATATCCATAGTACTAATGATGATTGCACTAGTTATGATGAAACTGTCTCCTATAAACATGTCAATTTTTGTGGTGTACATTGGGTTTGCATGTACACACCAAATAGGGAAGATATATATTGCAAGAGGCATAAGCATTTAGAAACTAAATGGTTGCAATAAAGGCTAGAAGTTTGTGCTGAAAATTTAAATTTTCTTAGCCATACTTGTGAACTTTGCAATGAACATGATCATTTCAGTACCTAATGCAAATTGTTTCATGATCGTATCGTGTCCAAAAATTGTGATGACTTGATTTCCCTTGCACATCATAATGAACTTAGTTTGCTCTTGGGTTATGAAGAAATGAAATGTATAACTAAGGTTATTCCAGAATTTTCCCTTGATAGAGTTCTTCATTTTGATCTAGAGGAAATTTATATGTATTGTGCGTTGAATTGTATTGAAAATCCTTATATTGCCAATTACATAAAGAAAAGAAAACAAATAGAAGATGAAGAGAATACTAATGAAAGGGAAGAGACTTCCCAATATCCTCCTATTATTTCTTATGATGAATCAGGTAACGAGTAGCAGCCTTCTATTCAACCAATCTCATTAATAAGGAGCTCCAAAAAGAGGATTGAACCCACACATGATGTGGTGAAGAAGAAGAAAAGAAAAAGTAAGAGAGGTAAAAAGTCTCTCCCAAATAATGTTGCTCCTATTATTGTTGTGCCTAATGAAAATGAATCAAAAATAATTGTGGAAGATGACATACCTATTGCTTCTTGTGATGATTATGATTGGGAAGATAATGATTCTTCTTATGATCTTGATAATCTTTTTGGCACTTGCTTGGAAGAATATTATAATTGCTATACTATTGGTGCTATCGATACTATTGATGATGAGAGTGATTATGCTTATGATATGAAAAGGCCCAAGCTTGGGGATGCTATATTTGAAGAAGATGATGTTTTTGAGAATATATTTGCTGCAATTAATGTTTGTCCCAAGCTTGGGGATGCTACGTTTAATGAAGATGATATTTTTAGTCTCCCAAGTTTTGATATGCAAATTTATAATGATGATAGCATGCCTCCTACTTATGATGATTATATTGATGAAAGTGGGTTTGGAAGAGTGTAAACTTTAGGAAGTAATGATCCCACTATTTTGGACGATGTTTAATCTTATTATGATAATTATGAAAGTGGATTTGGAGAGGTCATTACTTTATTTAGTGATGATTCCACTATCTTGGAAGAGGTTTCAATCGATTATGATGAGAACAAAGTTGCTACTTATGATAATTATTGTGATGATACATATACTATAAAATGTAGTGATTATTATATTTATAAAACTTGTCATGATTTTGATTACCCTTTTTCTGAACATTACTCTTTTAATGTGGAAATAATTTATAGTATTCGAGTTTCTTATGATACTCCCACTATTCCGAATGAGAAGAATCTTGCTTATGTGGAGAGTAGTAAATTTTCTATGCTTGAAGATCATGAAAAGAATGCTTTAGGTGCTGGTTATATTGTTGAATTCATTCATGATGCTACTGAAAATTATTATGAGGGAGGAATATATGCTTGTAGGAATTGCAATAATACCAAGTTTCCTCTCTTCGTTCTTAAAGTTTTGAAGTTATGCTTGTTTTACCTTCCTATGCTAGTTGATTCTTGTTCCCACAAGCTGTTTACTCACAAGATCCCTATGCATAGGAAGTGGGTTATACTTAAATGTGCTAGTCATATTCTTCATGATGCTCTCTTTAGGTTTCAATTCTTATCTTTTATGTGAGCATCATTGAAATCATCATGCCTAGCTAGGGGCGTTAAACGATAGCGCTTGTTGGGAGGCAACCCAATTTTATTTTTGTTCCTATTTAGTAATAAATTATTCATCTAGACTCTGTTTAGATGTGGTTTTATGCTTTTAATTAGTGTTTGTACCAAGTAGAAACGTTGGGAAGACTTGGGGAAAGTCTTTTTGATCTTGCTGTAAAAAATAGAAACTTTAGCGCTCACGAGAATTGCTGCCTTTTTTATTTGGAAAGTGATATTTAGTTAATTATTTTTGCAGATGATTAATAGATAAATTCCTCACTTCCAGAAATTTATTTTAGAATTTTTGGGGTTAGATAACTTGCGATAGCTACAGATTACTACAGACTGTTCTGTTTTTGACAGATTCTGTTTTTCGTGTGTTGTTTGCTTATTTTGATGAATCTATGGCTAGTAAAATAGTTTATAAACCATAGAGAAGTTGGAATAAAGTTGGTTTAACACCAATATAAATAAAGAATTAGTTCATTACAGTACCTTGAAGTGGTGTTTTGTTTTCTTTCGCTAATGGAGCTCACGAGATTTTCTACTTTAAGTTTTGTGTTGTGAAGTTTTCAAGTTTTGGGTAAAAGATTTGATGCATTATGGAAAAAGGAGTGGCAAGAGCCTAAGCTTGGGGATTCCCATGGCACCTCAAGATAATCTAAGTACACCTAAAAGCCAAATCTTGGGGATGACCTGGAAGGCATCCCCTCTTTCGTCTACTTCCATCGGTAACTTTACTTGGAGCTATATTTTTATTCACCACATGATATGTGTTTTGCTTGGAGCATCATTTTATTTTACTTAGTTTTGCTTGCTGTTTGAATAAAATACCAAGATCTGAAATTCTTTAATGTTAGAGAGTCTTCACATAGTTGCATAATTATTCGACTACTCATTGGTCTTCACTTATATCTTTCAGAGTAGTTTGTCATTTGCTCTCGTGCTTCACTTATATTATTTTGAGAGTCTTTAGAACAGCATGGTAGTTTGATTTGGTTATGAAACTAGTCCAAATATGATGGGCATCCAATAGGGATATAATAAAAACTTTCATATAGAGTGCACTGAATACTAAGAGAAGTTTGATACTTGATAATTGTTTTGAGATATGGAGATGGTGATATTAGAGTTGTGCTAGTTGAGTAGTTGTGAATTTGATAAATTCTTGTGTTAAAGTTTGTGATTCCCATAGCATGCACATATGGTGAACCGTTATGTTAAGAAGTCAGAGCATGATTTATTTATTGATTGTCTTCCTTATGAGTGGCGGTCGGGGACGAGAGATTGTCTTTTCCTACCAATCTATCCCCCTAGGAGCATGCGCGTCATACTTTGTTTCGAAACTAATAGATTTTTGCAATAAGTATGTGAGTTCTTTATGAATAATGTTGGTTCCATGGATTATACGCACTCTCACCCTTCCACCATTGCTAGCCTCTCTAATACCGTGCACCTTTCGCTGGTATCATAAACCCACCATATACCTTCCTCAAAACAGCCACCATACCTACCTATTATGGCATTTCCATAGCCATTCTGAGATATATTTCCATGCAACTTTCCACCGTTCCGTTATTATGACACATTTCATCATTTTCATATTGCTTTGCATGATCATGTAGTTGACATTGTATTTGTGGCAAAGCCACCATTCATAATTCTTTCATACATGTCACTCATGCATCATTGCACATCCCGGTACACCACCGGAGGCATTCATATAGAGTCATACTTTGTTCTAGTATCAAGTTGTAATCTTTGAGTTGTAAATAAATAGAAGTGTGATGATCATCAATAATATAGAATTGTCCCAAAAAATAGAAAGGACAAATAAAAAAGGAAGGCCCAAAAAAGAGAAAGAAAATAAAAAGGGGCAATGCTGCTATCCTTTTTACACACTTGTGCTTCAAGCACCATGATCCTCATGATAGAGAGTCTCCTATGATGTCACTTTCATATACTAGTGGGAATTTTTCATTATAGAACTTGGCTTGTATATTCCAACAATGGGCTTCCTCAAATGCCCTAGGTCTTCGCGAGCAAGCAAGTTGGATGCACACCCACTTAGTTTCTTTTGTTGAGCTTTCATGCATTTATAGCTCTAGTGCATCCATTGCATGACAATCCCTACTCACTCACATTGATATCTATTAATGGGAATCTCCATAGCCCGTTGATACGCCTAGTTGATGTGAGACTATCTTCTCCTTTTTGTCTTCTCCACAACCACCATTCTATTCCACCTATAGTGTTATATCCATGGCTCACGCTCATATATTGCGTAAAGATTGAAAAGGTTCGAGAACATCAAAAGTATGAAACAATTGCTTGGCTTGTCATCGGGGTTCTGCATGATTTGAATATGTTGTGTGGTGAAGATGGAGCATAGCCAGACTATATGATTTTGTAGGGATAACTCTCTTTGGCCATGTTATTTTGAAGAGACATAATTGCTTAGTTAGTATGCTTGAAGTATTATTATTTCTATGTCAATATTAAACTTTTATCTTGAATCTGAATATTCTTGCCACAATAAAGAAGAATTACTTAGAGAAATATGTTAGGTAGCATTCCACATCAAAAATTCTGTTTTTATCATTTACCTACTCAAGGACGAGCAGGAATTAAGCTTGGGGATGTTGATACGTCTCCAACGTATATATAATTTTTGATTGTTCCATGCTATTATATTATAAACCTTGGATGTTTTATATGCTATTTTATATGATTTTTGGGACTAACCTATTAACCCAGAGCCCAGTGCCAGTGCCAGTTTCTGTTTTTCCCTTGTTTCAGTGTTTCGCAGAAAAGGAATATCAAACGGAGTTCAAACGGAATGAAACTTTCGGAAAAGTTATTTTTGGAAAGAAAGAAATATAGGAGACTTGGAGTGCACATCAGGGGATCAACGAGGAGAGCACGAGGTAGGGGGGCGCGCCCACTCCCCCTGCACTACTAGGAAAAGGGCTATAGATGATATGGCCACTAATGGCACACCAGAAACATGGTGCGCCACTACTATATAGTAATGGCGCACTGTGAGCTGGTGCGCCAGACCCACGGTGCGCCATTAGTAACAATTTTTTTTCCAAAAATACTAATGGCGCACCAGGGAAGAGTGCGCCATTACTAGTTTAACTAGTAATGGCGCACCTCCAACACAGTGCGCCACTACTATATTTTTTGCAAAACTACTATCATTTTTATTTTTCGAACTCATGAATATTTTTAAATTTAATTCATGGGCACTTTTTGAATTCATGAATATTTTTTCAAATTTGATGATATTTTTTCATATTCAGTATGAAAAATATTGAATATTCATGAGGACACTCGATCTCGATCCCCCTTGCTGCCGAGCACCCCCCGCCCCCTCCCCCCCCCCCCCCCCCCCCCCCCCCCCCCCCCCCCCCCCCCCTTGCACCGCCGTCGCCGACCCCCCGCACCCTCCCCCGGCCCGCTCCACCGCCGCCGCCGACACCCCGCACCCTCCCCCACTTTTTGATGATATTTTTAAATAACAAATTTGATGATATTTTCAATTAAAAAAATTGATGATATTTTCAAAAAAAACAAATTTGATGATATCTTCTGTTCTAGTCCTCATGAAAATAACAAATTTGATTAAAAAACAAATTATTAGATGCAACAAGAAATAATGAAAAAAAGAAGTTACTAATGGCGCACCGGAGGAGGGTGCGCCATTGCTATCGGAAAAAAGTTACTAATGGCGCACCAGAGGATGGTGCGCCATTGCTATGAGTGTTTTTATGGCGCACCCCTAGGTGGTGCGCCATTACTAACATTCCCCCTCTAGCTGGATACCCCTTCACCCGATCCCCCCTTCCCTCCCCGCGCCCGCTCCACACCCGCTCCGGCTCCCCTGCGCCGCCGCCACCGTGCCCCCGCGCCCCCACCACTGCCAAGGCGCCCAGGAGGACCGCCGCTGTCTTCCTATTCGACTACGAGGACCCGAAAGAGCTTGGGAGGACTGCCGCCGCCGTCTCCCCCATCCCTTCGACGCCACCGCCGCTGACCCCGACCCCGACCTCTCCGGCGACCGGCCGCGCCCGCCCAGGTACCTCTCCTCCTTCCTCCCTCTCCACCCTTCCTCCCCATTCCCTCCCTCCCTCCCCTCGACTGTTTGGATTGGTAATGGGGACTGGACTGCGTTCATGGTTACCAGATTATCAGCCTAGGTACACTTCGCTAACCCATGCATCGTTCGTTTCGTCTTAAGCTAATAAGCAAGTCCAACAACAAACACACATCTAGGTACACCTAGGTTTTTCTTGACGAACACACCTAGTAAGTCCAACAACGAACACACCTAGGTACAGTGGCGGAGCTTGAAAGAAATCTTAGGAGGGGCAAACATTTTTTCTTCCTGAATATGGAATTGTACCACTACGACAAATTAGACATTGAAAACTGTTGAGAAACTTCGATAAGTATATTAATCACATTTCTAAGGCTGATTATATATATGAAAGCTAGTCCATGAAAAAAATACCAAAATATTATTTAACCATGGAGTATTGAGTTGAGTCCCCAGAGAATCCTCTTGGCTTTTGGCTATGGATTGTAATCCTATTCACTAATCAATAAAGCTCTCAATCTTCCCGCAAAAAAAATCAGCTCTTCGTTTCTTTGTCCTTAGCACAAAATCTATGACCTATTCAAAACATTCCCCAAGAAATTAAGATGCAAGAATCTATACAAGGAAGAAATTTCTAGTGCGTAGTGGGTGCGCAAACTGCTCTTGCTTGCTTGCTGCTCACTAGCTCACTGCGTGCGGCGCCGATCTCAGCTCTGACCTCTTCGCCACCTCTGGCTGGACGCCCTGCTAGCTGCCCGCCAACCCACACGCGGGCATGCTGATCAGTGCCTCACCTCTACCTCTACGCAGGCGCTCACCCATGCTCAGTCAACACAAGATGGCAAGAGGAAAGAATAGAAGATGATAGAAATCAGAGTTGGTCGCTGGCTGCACTAGGTCGGAGCTAGTTTGTCTCCGTAAGGAGATGTTAAAAGGGCCCTACAGGCTTGTATGTGTAGTGCCGCCTCATTACTATGACAGGGTATTAAAAAAGTTTCATTTTTGCTGGGGGTCGACCGCCCAGGTTCGCCCCCGAGAAGCTCCGCCGTTGCCTAGGTACACCAAGTTTGCAAGGGCACCATCTTTTCATTTAGACGAAATATATACTTCCTCTGTTCAGAAACACTTATCGCAAAAATTATAAAAACTACAAAAACATTTATGAATAGTTCATTTGCTTTCTTTAGCCAGTTGTGCAGATAGAATGCTAACTAAGTTGGGCCTGTTTGATAAGTTATATAACTGCAACACCTATTATTGCTACTGATATCATTGGCTCATTGCTGCCTTTGTGCAATGCAGAACTGTTAAGAGTGATTTGGAGGATTCAATATTCTGTGAAGCTCTTTTGACATTTAAAGTTCGGAACTAAAGGTACTTAATAAACTCAAAAGCATTCAGTCCAGACCTTGCAATTTCTGTGTTTTTTTTGTATTGCGAGATGAATGGTAACATCATTTGACAGGTGAATGTAGTTTGGTCCTACTTTCCTAATTAAATACCACATGTTTTGTTGAACATCTAGAGATTGTTGGCATGGATAGACATGCTGCTGATTGTCATAAGTACATTAAAAAAGTATAAGACCAACATCCATGATTTTTTTCAGCTAAAACTATTGATGATTTTTTGTTGGGTGACCTATTAGATCTGGAATGGAAGCTCACATAAGTTGATCTGATTTTTGTCCATATGAAAGCAGAGGAGCATATGGTCTATGGCCTTTTCATCCATATGAAAGTAGAGGCACATTGTGGTGCTAGTTTGCTGGGTTTTGTCTCCGACCATCGTGTCGTGATGATTTTGCAGGTACCCCGATTTTGCAGGTACCCCGAGAGGCCCTTGAGTTTGCCGGAATGTCGATTAACTTCGGTTCCGGCAAATTCGGGTACTCCATATGTCCTATTTTCAGCAAAGGTCATGCTGAAATTTTCCATGAATTTTAGCATGACTTTGCTAAAAATAGGACATATGGGGTACTTGCGACTAATCCATGGGCCAGGGTATCTTAGTACTTAATTAAGTAGGATCAACTGCCTTTTGTGTTATACATATTCTATTTGGATGGCCCTACTAACCCTTGACCATAAATACTTGAGATGGATGTAGCAGGCTTAAACAGGAAAGAGGAACCACTCATCCTAACCATTTGCTCTCAAAATTACCACTTCACTTCTTACTACTGAAAATATTAGACCATCTCCATTCACCAATAGCTCAAACTAGTTTGAAGGGCATGTTTTCACCACATTGTGGATTATCTTATTGGACCCAACGCAAGAGATGATGTAGTTTTGAATTATGAACGTAGGATATGTCATCATCGGACGACGAAAGTCTCCCGGAGGAGTGCGGCTGGTGCCATGATGATCGAGGTCTGTGCGACATGCCTCACCTGGACGATGATCGGCGCTTCAGCATTAAGCTCGAGGAGACCTTCGAAGTTGAAACGGTACACAACGACGACAAGTGTTATTTTCATAATTAAGCATGACTTCAACTATTTCAACATGTAATTTTCATCTTTTACAATTCGAGTATAGCTTATCCCATGCCATGCAAGACGCTATGTCTTGGAGAGGATGGATTTTGAAGACCATGAAATTTCTGAAACAAAGAAAATTCACCTAAGGACTCATCACGGTGTGGATTTTGAAGTAAATCTATATAATTTTGGGAGCGTAATCCATTTTGGTTGCAAAAATTGGGAAGCATTTTGCAAGATGTATGGTTTTGATGAGGGTATGCTTGTCACCATGGATCTTGGTGATCCTGACATCGACCAAGACAATATGGACATTTGGGTCCTTGTTGATACGCCTCTAGTTCTACAGCTATGTGAGTTTCTCAAACATAGTTAATTATTAACTAATTTATATTGTTTATTTCAAAATAGTTGACAGCTTATTTCCATTGACAGCTTATTTTTATTATTCAAAGAATGTGTGGGAGATGGTAGACAAAACCCACTACACCGATGGCTCTGAATTAACAACTTACAAGGAGAAAAATCATCTGGTCGGATTTTGTACTGACATTGAGAATTACAATATCTACAATCAAACTCCTAAACATTATGGTCAATACGTGCCACTAGTGCATGTGTTCAACTATGGTAACTACCATGGAGATACCCTGGTAAGATTTTTTACTATTACGACATCCGTGCATCTTTTGCATACTTCTAAAACTAGTACATCATTGCTAACTATGAAGTTATTACTATGTTTTTCAACAGATAATCCCAGAGAATTGTGTGCCTCATTTGATATATCAGAAAGGTAGTCTTAATGTTTTGAACATATAGCCAGGTCATCCTACGAATCTCAACTGTCCATACAAGATTTCTAAAAGAAGTGGAGACATGAAAATCAAAGGATGGAAAAAATGTATGGACAGTCGTAAGGAGGTTCTTGGAAGCAAAAGGAAGCAAAGCGCAAGAATTGGAGCCAGGATGATCTCCATTCTCCATAATGGAGAGTCAGGGTCTATATTGTTTTATGCTATTTTACCTTAAATAGGGTATTTAGGTCCTGCCTAATACTGATGATCATGGGCTAAGAACAATTAAGTAGGGTTGGTTCGATGACTATCAAGATGATAATCGTATGACTTGTTATTAATAACGAGTAGAAGTTGTATGATGATGATTGGTAGGACTTGTTAGGATTAGTATTACTTCCGACAAACTCGCTACTCGCGGTCTCGAGACTTGTAATGTTCTATCTTTGTTCGGTCTTTTGAATTCGGAGACTAATATGATGAATTGTATTCGGAGACTAATCTTCTATTGTATTCGATGAATCTGCTGTTGCTGTGTGGTGCTAGCTATATTCTGTCCAATAATATATTTTGTAACATGTGAAAATATTAGAAAAGAAAAAAATCCCTAATATTCATACTGGTGGCGCACCACAACATAGTGCGCCATTAGTAAGCCAGAGCACACTAATGGCGCGTCATCCACCAGTGCGCCATTAGTATGCCAAAGCACATGGGTAAATATGGCCCCCTGGGAGTCATACTAATGGCGTACCGTGGGCTATACTAATAGCGCACTGCATTGTGCACCATTAGTATACCAAATACAAATGGCGCACCACAGGTGCGCCATTAGTAAAAAATACTAATGGCGTGCTAGTAGTGACGCACCTGTAGTGCGCCATTAGTAGGCAAAACAGGTGCGCCACTAGTAGGCCTTTTCCTAGTAGTGCTGGGCGCGCCCTCCACCCTCGTGGTCCCCTCGTGGCTCCCCTGATGTATTTCTTTCGCCTATATATATCCATATACCCTAAAACTATCAAAGAGAAGAATAGATCGGGAGTTCCGCCGCCAGAAGCCTCCGTAGCCACCGAAAACCAATCTAGACCCGTTCCGGCACCCTGCCAGAGGGGGAATCCTTCTCCGGTGGCCATCTTCACCATCCCGGCGCTCTCCATGACGAGGAGGGAGTAGTTCTCCCTCGGGGCTGAGGGTACGTACCAGTAACTATGTGTTTGATCTCTCTCTCTCTCTCGTGTTCTTGAGGTGATACGATCTTGATGTATCGCGAGCTTTGCTATTATAGTTGGATCTTATGATGTTTCTCCCCCTCTACTCTCTTGTAATGGATTGAGTTTTCCCTTTGATGTTATCTTATCGGATTGAGTCTTTAAGGATTTGAGAACACTTGATGTATGTCTTGTGTGGGATACCCGTGGTGACAATGGGGTATTCTATTGATCCACTTGATGTATGTTTTGGTAATCAACTTGCAGGTTCTGCCCATGAACCTATGCATAGGGGTTGGCACATGTTTTCGTCTTGACTCTCCGGTAGAAACTTTGGGGCACTCTTTGATGTTCTTTGGGTTGGTTTGAATAGATGAATCTGAGATTGTGTGATGCATATCGTATAATCACACCCACGGATACATGAGGTGACATTGGAGTATCTAGGTGACATTAGGGGTTTGGTTGATTTGTGTCTTAAGGTGTTATTTTACTACGAACTCTAGGGATGTTTGTGACACTTATAGGAATAGCCCAACGGATTGGTCGGAAAGAATAACTTTGAGGTGGTTTCGTACCCTACCATAATCTCTTCGTTTGTTCTCCGCTATTAGTGACTTTGGAGTGACTCTTTGTTGCATGTTGAGGGATAGTTATATGATCCAATTATGTTATTATTGTTGAGAGGACTTGCACTAGTGAAAGTATGAACCCTAGGCCTTGTTTCAACGCATTGCAATACCATTTACACTCACTTTTACCATTTTCTACCTTGCTGTTTTTATATTTTCATATTACAAAATTCATTATCTACTATCCATATTGCACTTGTATCACCATCTCTTCGCTGAACTAGTGCACCTATACAATTTACCATTGTATTGGGTTTGTTGGGGACACAAGAGACTCTTTGTTATTTGGTTGCAGGGTTGCTTGAGAGAGACCATCTTCATCCTACGCCTCCTACGGATTGATAAACCTTAGGTCATCCACTTGAGGGAAATTTGCTACTATCCTACAAATATCTGCAAGAACAAGGTTGTGTAGTAGACATCACGAGGCCAGTAATAGACTTCATATCCGGCGTGGCGCACCGTTATGGTGTTCCACATAGCATCATTACCGATAATGGCTCCAATTTCACAGTTGATGAGGTGAAAACTTGGTGTGCTAATCTGGGCATTAAGCTCGATTACGCCCCTGTCTATCACCCGCACACAAACGGTCAAGTCGAACGGGCTAATGGTCTTATAATGAGTGGCATCAAACCTAGACGAGTGCGGTCTTTGATAGAATCGGACAAGCACTGGGTTGAGGAGCTTGACTCCGTACTCTGGGTGTTGCGGACCACGCCCAACCGCACTACTGGATATACACCTTTCTTCATGGTGTATGGTGCGGAAGCTATGTTGCCTTACGATATTATCAATGACTCACCTCGAGTGCGCATCTACAAAGATAGAGGGGCTGAGCTTGATCGGCAGGACAGCTTAGATACCCTGGAGGAGGAGCACAATGTTGCAAAAGCCCGTTCCGCATTTTATCAACAACAGGCCTGCAGATACCAATGTAGAGAAGTACGGGCCAAAACTTATAATCTCAGCGACCTCGTCCTACGCTTGCCGGAGAAGAAAAAGGACAAACTCAAGTCCAAGTGGGAGGTCCCTTCATAATTGACGAGGTTCTCACGGGGAGGAGCGTACCGCATGTGTGCTGCATCAGACAATCTCCTAGAGCAGAACCCCTGGAACGCGGCCAGACTCCGAAGATTCTATGCCTAGCGCCAAACTATGTGTTTGTCTCATTCTCCTTGTTGTCTCCCTTATTTTTTCCTCTCTTTTCTTTTTTTCTTTTTTCTAGAACTTAAACTCTTTCGCACGGCTAAACCGTGCACCTGTGATGTACACACCCTTGAGCATGTACGTCCACTATACCTAGGGGCTTCTCGAACAGAAGCTTATTTTCCGAGCATCAAGCACATCACATATGTGTTTCTTCTCACATATACCTTTTTTCGCCATTATATGCATCGATATGACTTAAGTTTTGGCTAAGCTGGGTTGCCTGGCTCCTGTGCTTATGCCCAATGTTCCCGTTGGTTTGGCTAGGGCATAAAGGGAGCACCTCTGTGATTATTACTGCCGGGTCATCCGGATGTGTACCTCAGACTGGGTGAAGCAAAGCTAGCGTTCTTAAGAGCATACTCGGTCGGCGGACTAAAGATGCTTTATATTCTTCCATTATGAACCCCCAGATGATTACCTATGCAGTAATGTTATCAATCACAATTCATACATGCATTTTAATGCATGCACACCCAAGGAAAGGAACCCCTAATGGAACTATTCTCCCTGGAAGATGTTTCTTACAATCATAATGTAATATAACATAACTAACCGGATACACATTGTCCGTTCAAGCAACTATGACCCCTACGCTTGGTTCCCACGCATACCCCGGTCTATTTTACCGCAAGGGTATTCGGAAACACTCCGCACCTTCAGGTCCAGAGGTTGAAGCGAAAAGGTCTGCCATGGCAATTGTTTTTATAATTCAGCTAGAGTCACATATGTCAAGGAAAGTACATAGTCACTAGGACTCAAAAAGTTCCTCCGCTATGCCGTCCAACAGGCGTCTAACTTACAATCCTGCTGGGAATACTTGGCGGCTACTTCTACTTGGTCATATACCAAATTAACGGGAACTTCTTTTCCATCTGACCCTAGAGGTCCGACCCGAGCCATATGATTCAGATCAACCTTGGTATACCATGTTTTCACCATGGCCCAGGCTTCCCGTGCACCTTCCCGACAGGCCGATATCTTCCATAGTCGAAAGCGCCGCCGCGCTCCCTTGAATCCATCTTTCCCGGAGGGGAGGCAGATGGCCATAGGGCCTTGGCAACACTTCACATCTCCTGCCGAGCTTGCTCGTGCGCCTGCGATAGCTCTTGTAGCAGATCGCTCGAAGATCCAGACATCTCCTCTTCGGGACGACCGGTCAGCATACCTGCAGATATAACTCTATCAGCACCTTCTTCCTCCGAATTATTTGAAGGTAAGTTCGACCACATACTGAATATGCCGCCTTGCAGCCTTTAATTCTCCTTTACGGAGTCCGCCAGCTGGGCTCGTACATCTTTCAGTTCCTTGCCCAGTTGGGTGTTCGAATCCCAGAGCTTGTTTTTTTCCACAACGACCTTTGTTAGCACATGCTCGCCCGCAGCTAGCAGTTTTTTGGATCCTCGTTCTCCGCTTCGAGCGGCTTCCAGTTGTTCTTGCAGTTGACCTAATGATCCAATTAAGAGGTAAGCAACCGTGTTAGCATTATTGGTATACCATTATGTTTTCTCGATGGAGGGAAACATTACCAGGAGATGCTTTCTTCGATTTCTCCAGTTCGGCATGGGCAGCAGTTAGCTGGCTCCGACACTTTTCTAGTTCCCAAGATAACAAGTTGTTCTTCTCTGTAAGCACCTGGTTATGCATTGATCCTTAAATCAGTTGTATCAACTACTTTAAGTCTCGGGGGCTACTGGTGTATGATTATTAAATCTACGCTTACCCGCATATCTTTCACATGCTCGTCTGTGGCTCTGACAAGCCCATCCCGAGCAGCTCGAATGTACACATCGGCCGAATTGAAAGCATCAAATGCCTCTTTTGAAAAACCAGGGTTACGAAGAACGGCCCTCCGACGATGATGATTCATAGCGCACTCCACTTCAGAGTTTGTGACGGACATGTCGTCTGAATCCTGTGTGGAGGGAAAGTTCGGTGCCACTCCCGTGTCAGACCCCGTCCTTTGGGCAGGGTCCGGAACCTGACTAGTGGAGGCACGCCCGGCCGGATCCCCGGACATAGTCCGGCAGATACTTTTCCTGATAGGATGCGGCGAATGGCATTACAATTTGATGTGACGATCAGAAAGGGTATTCTTGAAAAGAAAAGCCTTTCCTCTTTGACGAGGGTTCTGCCATGTTATCATTTGCTTTCCTCTTCGAAGATGTGCCAGGAATGGGCGCTGCTCTCCTCGGAGATGCTTCCGATGCATATTGTGGTGCTGAGCGCCTCCCTTTGGAACACGGAATGGTGTGGTGGGTGAGGCATAGTAAGGGAACTATTTTGAAGAAAGTGTCTTTTGAATTACTTACATGCGAAGCAGGAAGGAGGCCGGGGTAATCGGCGATCATAGGTATGTCTGTGCCGTGATAGCCCGTCTGATAGAATATTCCATCCTCGAGCTCCACAAATATGTCTAGATCTTCTTCATATCCGGGGTCAAGATCCCGGTTGCGATTCTCCGGCTGAGGGGCAGGGTCATGGATCCCCTCGACAGCCTTTCGCCATTCCTATTATGAGTGGATAGGATACTCCCCGTCAAAGATAATTCAGGGAGAGGAGTAAAATAGTGGAGTTAGAGCTTACCCAGCTAGGAGGATTATACATGGAAAATCCGTCTCGGTATTGGAGACGGGTGAACTCCTCCTTCTCCCCTTTATATAATTCGGCCAATATTTTAGCCAGAGCGGCGGGGGTCTTTGGACCCTTCCGACCGCAGCGTGAGGCGTCACCCCATTGTAGTGCCACATGGGTAGCCCTCTGTATTGGAGTGGTTGGACCCCCCGCTCTATGGAGATCGCCATTACCTCGACTATCGACAATCCGGACTGGGCGAGCATCTTAATCTTGCCCAGCAGCAGACTGACCTCTACGCTATCCTCTTCCTCGAGGCTCTGAGGATGCCCGCTATGGCGTTTCTTCAATGGAGAACTTGAAAATTTGGGGAGGCCCATAC
Source organism: Triticum urartu (assembly GCF_003073215.2). Classification (NCBI taxonomy): domain Eukaryota; kingdom Viridiplantae; phylum Streptophyta; class Magnoliopsida; order Poales; family Poaceae; genus Triticum; species Triticum urartu. The sequence continues at coordinate 219,197,253 of NC_053022.1, read as the reverse complement.
GGACTGGGTCCGGAAGAGCGACGTTGTCGATATAGAACCATTCGGAAGGCCGCTCTTCGGAAGCCTTCTTCGGTGTGCCGGACAGGTATCTGGTGCCGGCGATGCGCCACACTTCGGCTCCCCCTACATCAAATATTGACCCTCCTTGATTACGAGGGACGAGACAGAACAGTCTTCTCCATAAATCGAAATGGGCCTCGCAGCCCGGGAATAGCTCGCATAGAGCGACATAACCCGCAATATGCAGGATGGAGGCGGGAGTGAGGCTGTGTAGTTGGAGGCCGTAATACTCCAGCAGACCTCGGAGGAAGGGATGGATCAGAAATTCGACACCTCTTAACAAGAAGGGGACGAAGCATTCCCCCCTGGACGGATTGGGGAAGTTCTCCGCTTGAGCCCCGCCATTGAAGGACGTCATCCCTGCTCATACGGGGACCAAATCCGCGGGAGGAAGAAAGCTCCGTGTTTGCAGCTTCACCAGCTGACTGTGAGAAACAGAACATCTCTCCCAATCCCCCTTTTCGGAGTTGTGGGGACGAGAGGAAGAGATGGGAGTGCTAGCCATGTTGGGGTGGTTCTGCTCCGCAAGCTCCGAGGATTTTTTTCCGTGGGATTTGGAAGGGATCTGAGATCTATTCTCTTTAAATAGGCACCTTTCTGGTATGATCAGGGTGGTATATTTAAAAATACCCTGACCTCTTGTATTCACTCGACACGTGGAAGCTGAAGTCAGGAAGGCGCGGAAGCCGAGGGGTGTGACATTAAATGGAGGCCCGAATTCATCACTTTAAAGTCATAGGAGGAGGGAATCCACCTTGCAATGCTGAAGACTATCTACACGTCGAACACCTCATCATTGAAGCCTGGTTCGGGGGCTACTGAGGAAATCCTGGACTAAGGGGTCCTCGGGCGTCTGACCTATTGGATAAGGGCCGGACTAATGGGCCGTGAAGATACGAAGACCGAAGACTCTACCCGTGTCCGGATGGGACTCTCCTTGGCGTGGAAGGCAAGCATGGCCACCAAATATGAATATTCCTTTCTCCGTAACCGACCTTGTGTAAACCATAGGTCCCTCCTGTGTCTATATAAACCGGAGGGCTAGGTCCATAGATAGATCCTCATAATCATAGCCAGGCTAGACTTTTAGGGTTTAGCCATTACGATCTCGTGGTAGATCAACTCTTGTAACACTCATATTCATCAAGATCAATCAAGCAAAAAGTAGGGTATTACCTCCATAGAGAGGGCCCGAACCTTGTTAAACATCGTGTCCCCTGTCTCCTGTTACCATCGATCCTAGACGCACAATTTGGGATCGCCAACCCGAGATCCACCGATTTTGACACCGACACCACCCCCACTCCAAACAAGCACACTTTGTCTCCTTGTGCACCACTCTCCTCTTTCTATCTCTCCCACGTGCGGACCCTCCCCAGCTCCTTCCATGTATACATATATGCCGTGACTCTTTCCATAGCTCCCTAATGTATCATCATTCTCAATCTTGCACGTTGTTCTCTACATCGTCTATTCTAGATCTCTCATGAAGTCCCTATCACAGACACGATGACTCGCTTCCCTTGCGTCTCCGTACATAGGCCAATTTCGAACAACATCAACATTGTCTCCCTATCTATACGCCATTTATGGACACAAACGACCCCTCCCCCCGTCTCTTCCTCTCTCTCTCTCCGTCTCTCTCTCTCTCTCTCTCTCTCTCTCTCTTTCTCTCTCTCGCTCGCTCTCACACCCCTCTCCCACACACACTCGATGTCTCTTCCAAATAGTCTGCTCCCTGCCCGCACCCATGCTATCCCGCTACTACTCATGCCTTTATCTCTCTATGACACACATGTCACACCATTCCCCCTTCCCTTATACTAGGTTTACATCATTAGTGGTCTCTCTACTCCACAAACACACACTCCCTCTCACACACAAACACGCACACAAATACACACAGACACGCACAAACACCCATTTATCTGGATCCTCATCTCTCCCCATGTCCGCATGTGTGTCTCACACACTCACCCTCTGATTACGTCTATGTGTCTCCACGTTACACAACACAAAGCCCCATGTACATGTCTCTCTCTATCATCCACACACATAGACACAAAGAATCTCTTATCATTGCCTCAGTCTCTAGACATATCACACATGCACACAGTCTCTCTCTCTCGCAAACACGCCCTACAAAGGTTTCCCTATGAATAACTTATGTCTATTCATCAACAGTCATGGCAGTACGGCGAACACGAGACGTGAAAAAGAAGAAATCTACACGTGCGTAGACCACCTAGTATGACTACTAGGACTAGAGCATGCCAAAAATGAACCGCCGTCACCCCCTCCTTATCGGCGACGGGAAAACCTTTGTTTTACACAGTCGAGAAGTCATTGTGCTAAGGCCTCACATGTTGAGGCGTTGAATAGAATGCAGAGCCTACTTTACGGAAACAAGTATCGATAATACGTTTGTATCTCCATACTTATATTTCTTCTCTTATAAAAAACCGAGTTGGTGATGATGGTACGCATGCCATCTTACAATATAGACCGGCCGATCTATATCTTACGAATGGAAATTAAACTAAAAGATACTCCCACCTCTCTCCACACTTCCACACAAGGCCTTCCCTCACTCATCCTTATATCCAATAACCTCATTGTTGAGCAATTAAAAAAGGAAGCCTTTGGAACAAACTAGCCTGCTAGTGGCCGTTGCCGGCGTCGTCCATCCCCATGCCTCCGCTCAGTCCGACCACCAATCACCACCACGCCCCACTCCTCTTCACCTTATCTCCTATTTCTCGAGACATCATTAGTTTTTACACATGGGATTATTCCCGCATGGGTCAATCACAACAAGTGTTTTATAAAAAAATGCATCTTGATGTTCTGTGCAATGCACGGACATCTTGCTGGTACTCCTACAGAAGACTAAGTTGGTGATGATGGTGTATCTGCCATCCATCATTTCTGACCATTAGATCTACATCTAACGACTGTGAGGTAAGTTGTTGCCTTTTCTCACCAACATCCCACTTCTCTACTAATTTGCAAATAAAACCATAATTACTATCTTAAAACCAACCACATCCCTCCCTCACCTCACCAAAACAGCCCAGGGAATATATTCTGATTGAAACATAATATATCTCTAGTGATATATGTATATCAAAATTAGAGTGTTTTGTATCAAGTTTGTGAATAAGTATTATTCTATTTATGATCCGTTGCAACGCACGTGAACATTGCAAATATTTCCAACAATGCAAAAAATGCTAGTATTTCCATAGTTTCGAGTTTTCCATCAAGATATTAGTCACTCATGGTTGATATTTACTTTCAATCACATACACATATGCACTATGTAACTAGCCTTGCTTATTGGCTTCCAAAGCTTAACTTTCACTCCTACTTACAATATGTAGAGTATTTAACAAAAAACTACCACTTTCAACTAGCCCTAGGAAGAAGCTATTGTACAAAAAATAGCAAAAACATAACCAAAATTTCTTAATCCGCGCCAAAAACTACTACTAGTGCCTATTAGGCTCGTTTAAACCCGTTTATGACAGGGTTGGCCCACACGTCCGTGCTGACGAGGCAGCTTAAACCAACACATTTTGTTTGACCGTTGACACGAGGGACCCACATCTGACCTTCTATCCTATTATTCTTCCTCAAATCATTATTTTTCCTGAACATTACTTCAAACAGTATTGATGCGTGTTCATCGGTGGTGTTGGTGATGAGCGAGTTGGCCGCCGCTCCACCGGACGGGCTGGACGCCACGCTGGCCACCGCACGGGTTGGCACGCTGACCCGAGCGTGACTCATGAGCAAGCAAGCCGCGCTGGCCTTCGCTCGAGCCAGATGGCTGGCCTTAGCGCGGCACGCATGAGCAAGCCGCCGCACCGTCATGGCAATCTAGCTAGCAAACCTTGCAGACAAGTAGCTGGACGGAGCTATCTTGGCTAGCTAGCGACCGCAAGCGCCGAGCAGACCTGGCATCCGGGCTGCCGCAAGATGGGCTCCGCACCGCCGGCGGTTTTGACCTCGCCTTCTGCCGGCAGTGGTAGCTGCGTCCCATGGCCGAGGATGACTAGGTGGACGGGCCGGAGGTAGGAGGTCACTCGGGGTTTTTTGTGCAGACTGACATGTAGGTCCCACAAGTCATAACGCCAAACTTGTCGGTCGAGTAGAAGGCGTTGACTTAAGGGAAGACATGGGTTGAAACATGCCTACAACGGCACTTTTAGAGTAGTCATTTCTTGGTAGGGCTGGTTGGTAAGGGCATGTACAATGGTTGATAAGGTAGTCTTATCTTATGTCTGCCACGTATGCAAGTGGAACTAGTAGTTTCTTGGCATTATTAGTGGTTGTTTGTAAGGAAGAATGTACTACTAGTGACAAAAGGTGATTCTAGGTTGCGTTGTACTCCAACGAGTACTACTAGTGGTCGCGGGAGAGTATACCTCGTTTTGTGGGTTCGATCCCGGCCGAACGCACGGCGGCCTTTTTTTTAAATGGTAACTTCACTGCGAACCAATATTGTACATGGGTAATTTGGGTTTTGAAGTCGAACGGATGTGCCGCACCACAATCTGGGTGAACTGGATAGCCCAGCCACATGAATGGGTTTTCCTTCGCATCATCTCGTGGCTCGCGTGCTCGCCCTAGCCACACCTTGCTTGTAGCTTCCTCGTCAGCTAGTAGCATATTTAAACTAGCTCCTCCCAATTAAGCCCAAGGAGCCGGAAAAGCCTGGCGCGGCATTGGGAACTGTGCAATGTGGCCCTAGACGTAAAGTGCTAGTACTCTACTAGTACTCTGTAGCTTGTGGCGTTGCAGGCATGGACTTCACTCCATTATCGGCTCTATCAAAGATATTCCACTTGACGTGATTTTTTTTGAAACGGAGGCAAAAGCTTTGCCTCATCTCATTCATAAAGAAGGAACTACTAACAAAGTTCGATGAGATCCATTACACCTCCACAAATGGAAGCGAAAGCCCTAGTCTCGCTGTATCAAATAACTCAAATGTTCTGCCCCCGCAGTAACCGTCGCTGATAAACAGGTTGCTAGTGTGTGCATGAGAGAAGCGGTTGAGTAGGCCAGCTACGCGCTTGAATAGAGCACCGAGAGTACCCACTACACAGGTGTACTTTACCTGCATTGATAGTACAGTGATGGTTCTAGAGAACAGTACTACCCTTCTCTTCCAACTTTAGCTCCTTGGCCCTAAGATTAAGAGTTCAAAACTGGTGCACTATACTAGAAGCACAATACATCGCACTACTAGTTGAGAAAGTAGTACTAGTACTGCTACAGTACGAGTACGTAGTAAATAATAGCCTCACCCCTTCACTAAGGAACGATCGAGGAGCTATAGTTGGAAGGGACGAGGCCCTGCGGTTACTACGCTCTTATCTCCTCCTCGCCAGTTCCCCTCCCCCTCGAAGAGAAGGCAGTTCGTCGCTGCTCCCATGGATTCGCCAGGCGGTTCTCCTCCTCGTCGCGGTTGGGAGACCTTGTACGACGATCCTGTGGGAGAAATCGCACGCCGCTCCGACGTCCTCACCGCCGCAAGACTCGGTGCTTTCATGCACCAACTTTTTCAAGACGGTGCTTAAACAAGCTTGGGAAAAGGCCATGCTTGTTTGTCTTCCATGCGTCCTCGAGGAGAAGGTTCTTCTATGGGACAATCCTTCGAATGGTCCACCGCTCCCTGGCCATGGTTGCACGTTGACTCCGCTAGAGTTGCCGACGTTGAGAGGTAGTCGGATTTTGTTCGATGAGTAGGTCAATCATGGAGTTTGATCATGCAGTACTTAGTTATTCCATTTCCATCCCGTAATTTCTCCGCTGCCCACCGTCTTATATATAGGTCTGGGTCGGTGCCAACGAATATTGGCTTGCATACCTTCGGCCGGATACCACCATCATTTTGCACAACATCCACATCAGTGCGGCTGTTCCCGTAGACCCCTTCTCAACCATTGGGATCGGCCTTCCGGACTGGCTGGGCTTGAATACGTATCATGATGTCTACATGAGATTGAAGAAGATAGCAATTGCGGACCCGCCAAGAAATCAACACCACTACGACGATTACTATCTCATCGCGGTGTTCGACATAAGGATTGCCATCAATGCAATTGGCAGTAACGGCAGAGGCTGGCGCATGTTGGCCACGACAAATTTGTACCCCTACACATTCGAAGATGCCGTGCGCCATCTAGGCCGCATCTTCGTGGTGACAAGCCAGGGGACTTGTTTCATCTGATTGCCATCCTACGGTACGGGAGATTACAAACGCAATGCACAAACAATCATTTGCATCCCTAACGGTACTCCACATTTTTGCAGGGACCAGTCATCCCCCGATCAAAATAAGATCACCGATGTTGGATGTGCATTTGCATCCGCGATTCGGTCTAACCTAGAACCTTGTAGCTGACTTTGGCATATTGGGATCAACTGTCTTAGCAGTCATTACCCATGGTACCACTGATGTGCAACATGGTCACACAATCTACCAAGATTGGACCGTCACCATCTACCCAGGTATTCCATTTAGTATTATATTTTTTAGCCATCTCGCCTTCTCTTTCGTTGTTCTATCATGCATATGATACCAGTGTATGATACTACCTTCCTAATGCATAGTATCATATACTAGCATCATGTAGTACTTTATTTATTGCCATGCATGACACATAGTAGCATAGCATTTATTATGATACGGTATCATGATATGATACTCAATCCTCTCTGTCTTCATTTAATTCTATGACACCTCATCAAAATTGCCTAGTTGGCATGCATGATACTACCTGTGATACTACCATTACGACCAGCCGTGGGAGTACTTTTTACCTTGGAGGACGCGTATAGCTAGCTAGGCCCTTGAAGACTTGAACCCACTAGATGCCACCATTTTTGTTTTTCCATGTCTTACTATCTCATCTATGTAGCCAAGAGTGGCTATATATCATAAGCCGGTTATTTTACTTCCTCTATACCGGAGTAGTACTATTTGCTACATACTATTACTGACCGCCATATTTGAGCACAATATTATTATGCATGGACCTTGACTGTGTACGTCACTATGTGTCCAGATCTGAGATGCTACATGGGTGCCGAGGAAGACTCTTGGAGAGTACTCTCTTTTCATTAGGGACAGCTACCCGATTGTGAAGCGGGTGCCACCTTCCGTGCACGACACTGAAGGCCTGCCGTTCATGAAGCATGGTTGTGTCTTTAGTGCACACCGCCGGATGAACGACATTCTAGGACACGCTATCCCTGATTTATGCCACTTCAGCTTGGATGAGTCTCCATCGTGTGGAACCGGACTAGAAAGTTGTGACAATGATTCCCTTTACCCACCGCTATGGATCGTGCCATCCATGAAGCACACCTGGGACTGGAACCTGGAGGAGGACATGTAGCCCATCTATAACGTGTAAGTGGGGTATGGTAAATTGTGAATGGTAGCGCTGTGAATATATGTAGACTAGTCGTGCACAAATTTATCTAATGAATGTGTGGCATACTGGCATTTGTCCTTTAGAATTTATTACTAGTAATTTGTTATGTGTACATGCAACTTGTGTGGTTGTTGCACGGGATCCAACACACTCATTGAGAAAAAAAGGTGGCACAACTTTGGATATAGGTGACGTGGCGGCATCATACAATAGCATCGTTCGCTATAGTTGTAATACTCCTACTAGGACAACAACTCCTATAAAACCTTGCGGTTGGCTCTTTGCCTCTTCGGGAGGTTCAACATTTCATACTTGTGTGAACCTTGCACTTGGCTCTTCGCCTCTTCGGAAGGTCCAACAATGATGATACTATAGTACAATATGCTTCTGGCAATATGACACTGATTGAACTGCTGCACGTCCACCGCAAGGGAGAGGGCAAGCGAGAGGGAGAGGGAGAGGGCGCTGTAGTCAAAACCCTCTCCTCGTCTTGCGAGCCACCGCGCGCGTGGGCGAGGGAGAGGCGTAGTAAGCTAGCTTCTCCTTGTTCGGCGAGTTGACGGGACACATCAAAGCAGTACAAATACTAGTCCTTTCTGGTTAAATATGGCTTAATTTGAAACGAGAAAATACACTAGCGGTCAACGTATGTAACAATACGCTCTTTAGTCACTATATATAGTTTTGCGGTGATTATACGATCACTAGCTCATCGTAGAGCACCGTATTGCACCCTACTGACCGGCCACATAGTCGACGTGGCACTTTGTTGACTGGTTAAATTGTCACCTGGTTTCTGGGTCCCACCTGTCAGTTGGCAGAGCAATGAAATCAGTTGAACAAAAGTTTACGTAGGCGCGACAGGAGTCCAACCCTTGCGGGCAAACCACCCTGGCTGTGTATGTGAGTGCATGCACGTGTACTCCCTCGGTCTTCCAACAAAGAGTGTACATCGGCTAAAAAACATAGAGTGTACATCTACACTTCCAATGCATTTAGCCTTTAATCTAAAATCGATATTGATTGACTAACTTGTGCTCTAGCTATATGCTACATGTATATCCTTAATTACAGCATGCAACGACCTTCATTTAATCTTCTTATCTCAATGGTCGCATGCACACATAAATCTGCTACTTTTGGGCGTTAATTATGCCCTGGTCAATGTGTAAATCTCTAAATGAACAGTCTTTCACGGACGTAGGGAGTAGGTTGAGCACTTGAGCATGAGCGCGTGTGTTGTGTCGCGTGCTGTGTGCGGCATGGGTGCGTGAGTGTTGCGTGCGTCCATGTGTACGTGTGAGTGTTGCATGTTGCATGCATGCATGAGGCTTTTACTCCCTCCCATTGACATGTTCATATTTCAAGCTTCCTTTGTTCCCTCCATATTGTGATACTCCCTTTGTTCCCAAATACGGAGTAAAAGCCTCCCTCTGTGCCCATGGATTATTTGTCTCTCTAGAGATTTCAACAAGTGACTACGTACAGAGCAAAATGAGTGAATCTACACTCTAAAATATGTCTAAATACATCTGTATGTTGTATTCCATTTGAATGTCTAAAAAGACAATATTTAGAGACGAAGAGAGTAGCAAATAAACATTAAGTTCTCTTGTTTTTCCCTCCTTGGTCATGGTGCACAACCAAAGATGACTCACCTGGATGGAGGGAGTAGATGGTCAGAGTTTGACACAAAATTAATGCATTGGTAAACATAATTTTTGAGACTAGCCACCGTGGGAGTAACTTCAGCAGTAACTTTGAGTCCAACTCAGCAAATTTGTCTATGTGGCATTGAGTTAATGAAGAGAGAGGTAGTTCTAGTAACTTAGCTAGTTACTGTAACATCACATCTCCCAATGCAATATGAGTCTATAACCTAATAAATGAAGCCTTGCATGACACCACACCTAAGTAGCTACCCACTATGAAGGTAGTAACATAGCCTAGGGCTATGTGTATGTTACTAGTGTATGTTACTCTCCACTGTGGAGGAAAACTAGTGCATTAATTGAGTGTTTTTGCAAACTACAAAAATTATTCCACCACTCATCATCTACCTTGGTTGATGAGATTTTTGAATTGAGCCCTATAAACCGGAAAGGAGGTAGTACTAGTACTCCTACATTATTGGTGTCGGGTGCCTTGGCCAATGTTTCATCTTGTTGGACAGGATGCATCAATGCTTACATGGGGTGCTAAGCACATTAAAAACTTTAGCAACTAAAGCTCCCAATGATACATGTACAAGTGCTTAACTTGTTGGTGCTAAGCATCCTTTATTTAATGATTTTGTAACTAAAGTTCTTCATGCATTGGTGGAATTATTCCATTTAAGTCTTTTGTCTAGCTTCTCACGCTTAGTACTGGGGTCACCACACTTATCTCTCCTCTTAATTACCTTGCCACATCAGACTTTTTGCCTACATGGCAGCCTTAGCACCTGTACAAGGCAGAGCATTGGGAGGGGCCCGAGCATACAGGCATAGGGATACTATAGATAGGAAGTCTTCGCGATCCATTATTCCCCATCTCAGTCAGAGAGAACTATTCAACTAGTCTTCATAGTGGAGTGAAAATACACGCTGCAGCAGATGGGACACTTGATTAATAAGCTGAACCAGCGTGTTGGTGTTACTAAATCATCCTTACCCAGTACTGCCATCATGTTTGCCAGTGGAGCACGCTTCCACAAATACGACTACGCACCTCTCTCCTCCATTAACTAACATATGGGCCCTCTTGAGGTAGACCCACATGTCATCGGCATAACTATTTACACTCCGAAGGACGGTATATCCTAGTAGTAGTACTAGTAGAATTGAGATTGAATGCACTTTCTTCCCCGTCTTTCACTCTTCTTCCTCCTCTCTTCTTCTTCCTCCTCTCTTCCCCATCGTCGGCCGCACACAATCCCCCCCCCCCCCCCCCCCCCCCCCCCCCCCCCCCCCCCCCCCTCCCCCCCCCCCCCGCTCACTGCTCGCCCGCCCGCGCCATCTTCCTTGGTAGCTCGCGTGTACCATATCCCCCCACTTACTGCTCGGCCACACACTCCATCTTCTTCGCTAGCCCACCCGAATCCACTTCCCCGCTGGCTCGCAGGCATCAAAAACCCCAGTCACTCAGCGCCCTAAAAAACCCTATGGCAGAACCGACTGACACGCAGAGCCATGATTGGAATTCCCTCCCCGGTGTTCTCTTGGAACAGATCTGTAATCATATGGACCTGCTCAGCACCATACGTCGGGCCGCATGCTCGGTGTATTTGTACCATCTACTCATCTGCAACAGGCCGGATCTTTTCAAGACACCCTGCTTGCTGATGCCTGATCCTCGCAGGTGGCCCAGACACTGACTTGACGATCCTACCGAGGTTGCTGTGGGCCCCTCGACATGCTACCACTACCTGTCCACTTGTCCTTCATGCGCATCCACTAGTAGGTGGGCATGAAGGCCAACTGAATAGTCCTCATCCACCAATCCGGTTGTCCATGGCGTTGCATGGATATCTACACCCAGCAAGAGATCACCCTTCCATCATTGGATACCGCCGCCATCGAGCATCGCGGCCCGTCGGACACTCCTGCCTACTACGCACGAGACGAGTCGAGCTTTTTGGCACAACCTCTGTTTGCTGAAGGTTATAATCTGTGAAGTTCCCACACCATCACAAGACTACATGGATTACAAGCTCATTGATGTGTTCAACATGGGATTAGTCTATCTGGAATCTGGTCGCCATACATGGTTATGGCTCATCGTCGATCCTCTTCACCCAACATTTCTGTCTGATGCTATAGTGCATGATGGCATCGTTTATGCGGTCGACGCATAGATTGGCTGCCTATACTAGTGGAATCTATCGTCGTGTAATTGTTCTATCTCATCTCATCTTTACCTTAAGAATACGACTGCCTGTCCATTGTTACAAATTTAGAATATATATAGTATGTCTATAACCACATCATTGTTATATGTTCCTCTCATTTCCTGGATTTTTATGACCACACATGTTATTGTTAGAGTTGATATGAGAACAATTGGCATCTAATGATTGTTAAAATGGATATTATGAGTATGTGACGCCCCCGATTTGACCGTACACTAATCATACACGCAAATGTGTACGATCAAGATCAAGGACTCACGGGAAGATATCACAACACAACTCTAGACACAAATTAAAATAATACAAGCTTTATATTACAAGCTAGGGGCCTCAAAGGCTTGAATACAAATGCTCGAATACACAAGAGTCAGCGGAAGCAACAAATATCTGAGTACAGACATGAGTTAAACAAGTTTGCCTTAACAAGGCTAGCACAATCTAGGATACATATCGAAAGAGGCGCAGGCCTCCTGCCTGGGATCCTCCTAAACTACTCCTGGTCGTCGTCAGTGGCCTGCACGTAGTAGTAGGCACCTCCAGTGTAGTAGGAGTCGTCGTCGACGGTGGCGTCTGGCTCCCAGACTCCATTGTCTAGTCGCAACAATCGGGTATAGAAAGGGGGAAAAGGGGGAGAAAAGCAACCGTGAGTACTCATCCAAAGTACTCGCAAGTAAGGAGCTACACTACACATGTATGCATTAGTATCAAATGGAAAAGGGGTAGCATATGTGGGCTGAACTGCAGAATGCCAGAATAAGAGGGGGATAGCTAGCCCTATCGAAAACTATGCTTCTCGCAACCTCCATCTTGCAGCATGTAGAAGAGAGTAAATGGTAAGTTCACCAAGTATCATCGCGTAGCATAATCCTAGCCGGTGATCCTCCCCTTGTCGCCCTATGAGAGAGCGATCACCGGGTGTATCTGGCACTTGGAAGGGTGTGTATTATTAAGTATGCGGTTCTAGTTGTCATAAGGTCAAGGTACAACTCTGGGTCGTCCTTTTACCGAGGGACACGGCTATTCGAATAGATCAAGTTCCCTGCAGGGGTGCACCACATTTCCCAACACGCTCGATCCCCTTTGTCCGGACACACTTTTCTGGGTCATGCCCGGTGAGGGATTCCTCGATTAGGGGGTCTTCAGACAGCCGGACTATATCTTTCGGCCGGACTGTTGGATTATGAAGATACAAGATTGAAGACTTCATCTCGTGTCCGGATGGGACTCTACCTGGCGTGGAAGGCAAGCTAGGCAATACGGATATGTATATCTCCTCCTTTGTAACTGACCTTGTGTAACCCTAGCCCCTCCGGTGTCTATATAAACCGGAGGGTTTTAGTCCGTAGGACAACATACAATCATACCATAGGCTAGCTTCTAGGGTTTAGCCTCTCTGATCTCGTGGTAGATCTACTCTTGTACTACCCATATCATCAATATTAATCAAGCAGGATGTAGGGTTTTACCTCCATCAAGAGGACCCGAACCTGGGTAAAACATTGTGTCCCTTGCCTCCTGTTACCATCCACCTTAGACGCACAGTTCAGGACCCCCTACCCGAGATCTGCCGGTTTTGACACCGAAATTGGTGCTTTCGTTGAGAGTTCCTCCGTGCCGTCGCCAGAAGGAAGGATGTCTCGTCTCGTCTTTAAAGATGTTACTACTGTTGGGGAGCTTTGGCTGTCGGCCAAACTCTCCGGCTAGGCGGCTTCATTATGACCGCCTGTTCGGCCGCCGTGCCGACGATGAATTCTCAGGTCATCGACAACAGCCTCCATGTCAGATCGACACTCGCCGAACAGATGGATCCAATGGAGCTCTCCTCCTTAAACGAGCTCTTGGATCGCATCGCCGCCTTGGGAGTCGCTACAGACTATGATCGGATTGGGCTTAAACCCGATCAAAGGGAGATTAACTCTGCACCGGTCACCCATCATATTGCAGTGGTGGAGGAACAATGCGTCGACCTTTCCTCTATCTTGAGGACCAACTATGTCCGGATTCCCGATCTCTCCGAGCCGGACACCCGTTCACGGGAGGACAACATCCAATCCCTGAACTTAGAGTCAGGCAGCAGACCAGGATTAGCGGGTAACATCCCGGAACCAGAACTTCCAAAATTGGAAACTCCTCGGCCCCTAGATCCCAGATCGGGTAGGTGTTTGGATTCAATTCCACCCACCCACCCAAACACAAGCGACCTTTCCCATATCAGGCAAGAGCCCCAGGAAATAGTACATCATTACTGGGCCAGATTCCTCCTTGCGATGAACAAGGTTAAGGACTGTCGCGAGGAAGATGCAATCTTATTTTTCTGCAATAATTGCATGGACAAGGGAATCCTTAACACCATAAATCGCCGTGAGATAACACGCTTTGCTGACTTGGCATCCATAGTACAAAAGTACTATGCGATGGAAAGTGCCTGGAAAACCGAAACAAACTTTTGGGATAATCCGGCCCTGAACACAAACCCAGTACGAAATAAAAGGGTGCATTATCACAATACACCCACCAAAAAGCAAAAACCCTCTACAGGGCAAGGAACCGTACTGGAGGGATGGCTCAACGGACCCTGCAAATTTCATAGCACGGCGGATATAATACCAACGCACAGCCTTAGAGCATGTTGGATACTCCAGCAGGTGGCCAAAAGTGGTGAGGATCTTCTTATCCCACATACCACAGAGCACTATCTAGTGGATAACAATACGGTGTTAATAGTGTTCAAGACCTTTGCGTCAAATAATAGGCGCAAGCGAACACTCCGCAGCATGGCCGAAATCTGCCATGTAGCAGCAACAAATCCATGGAGTGACACGGCTATTACCTTCAATGCCAGTGATGAACCCAAATTCCGAACAACCCGAGCACCAGCCGCACTAGTCCTCAGTCCAATCGTGGACGTCTTTCGACTCACCAAAGTACTCATGGACGGCGGCAGCGGACTAAACCTCATCTATGAGGAAACCCTTCAAAAGATGGAAATAGACTGGAACCGCATCGAGCGAAGTAGCACAACCTTCAGAGGAATTATCCCCACTCGGGAAGCACGCTGTGCTGGGAAAATCACACTAGATGTGGTATTCGGCACGCCAGACAATTACAGGTCCGATGAAATTACATTCCAAGTGGCCCCGTTCAGCAGTGGCTATCACGCTCTTTTAGGACGGGAGGCGTTCACAATCTTCCAAGCCGTACCCCATTATGGGTACATGAAGCTTAAAATGCCCGGACCCAACGGAATCATCACTCTCGCCAGTGATCCGGACACAGCACTCCGTGCAGAAAACAAAACAACGGCATTGGCCCTCGAGGCATTATCCAAAGCCCTCGAGGCCGAGGAGTTAACCACGCTACGCTCCACAGTGGACAGGGACGATGTGATGCTCGACAAGAGAACCAAGTCCACCTCTTTTAAACCAGCGGATGAAATAGTCAAATTCCAAGTCCACCCAACGGACCCTACCAAAACAGCCTCCATCGAGGCACAGTTAAACCCCGCTGTGGACGCCGCACTACGAGAGTTCCTGCGCGAGAATTGGGACATATTCGCGTGGCATCCTTCAGACATGCCAGGAATCCCACACAGGCTGGCCGAGCATAGCCTCAATATCCTAAAGGGATTCAAGCCGGTCAAGCAAGCTCTTCGGTGTTTCTCCGAACCTAAGAGACAGGCCATGGGAGAAGAACTAGCGAAGCTATTGGAGGCCGGATTCATCAAAGAAATAAAACATCTGGACTGGCTAGCAAACCTGGTGATGGTACCAAAGAAGGACAAATCCTGGCGCCTTTACGTCGATTTCAAAGACCTCAATAAAGCTTGCCCAAAGGATCCCTTCCCCCTCCCACGCATCGATCAAATCATTGACGCTACCGCGGGATACGAGTCATTGTGTTTCCTCGACGCATACTCCGGTGACCACCAAATCAAGATGGCGGAGTCCGACCAAGCCGCAACGGCATTCATCACACCATACGGTCCCTTCTGTTTCAACACAATGCCTTTTGGGCTCAAAAACGCCGGCGTAACATATCAGCGCATGATTCAGACATGCCTGGAGAAACAAATTGGCAAAACATTAGAGGCATACGTAGACGATGTGGTCGTCAAAACCAAACACGTTGACTCTTTGATAGACGACTTGAGGCTCACATTCGACAACCTCCGAACATATGACATCAAGCTCAATCCGGAAAAATGCGTTTTCGGCGTACCAGCCGGAAAGCTCTTGGGATTCATTGTCTCCAGTAGAGGTATTGAAGCTAATCCGGCCAAAATCAAAGCGTTGTCACAGTTGGCTACCCCAACAGACCTCAAACAAATCCAGAAGCTAACGGGATGCGTGGCGGCTCTAAGCTGCTTTATCTCCCGCTTGGGAGAAAAGGCTTTACCCCTTTATCGCCTCCTTCGGCGCACCGAACACTTCAAGTGGACGTACGCGGCCACAGCCAGATTGGAAGAAATAAAGGCCATTCTGGCAACCAACCCGATCCTGGCCGTGCCAAACATCGGCGAACCAATGTTGTTGTACATTGCGGCAACTCATCAAGTCGTAAGCGCGGTGCTCGTTGTCGAACGAGAAGCGGACGGACACAAATTCCCTCTTCAAAACCCGGTATACTATGAATCCACTGTCCTCACTCCATGCAAATCATGGTACCCGCATTACCAAAAAATAGCATATGCGGTATTCATGGCATCGCGGAAACTGCGACACTACTTTCAGGAGTGTTCGATTACAGTAGCCTCGAAAGTGCCACCTAATTATATTATCAACAACCGCGACGCTACGGGCCGGATTGCCAAATGGGCCATTGAGCTCCTCCCATTCGACATAACATACAAACATCGCCGAGCCATTAAATCGCAAGTACTGGCCGAGTTCGTCGCCGAATGGACGGAGGTCGAACTCCCTAAAGAGTACGGCACATACTCCAATTGGATCATGCACTTCGACGGTTCTAAAATGCTGGTTGGTCTAGGGGCTGGCGTCGTCCTGACATCCCCAACCGGAGATACCGTTCGGTACATACTGCAAATATTGTATATAGATTCCAACAATGCAGCCGAATACGAAGCTTTGTTGCATGGTCTTCGGATGGCAGTCTCCATGGGCATTCAACGCCTGGAGGTGCGTGGGGATTCAAACCTTGCAATATCCCAAATAAACGGAGATTTCGATGCCAAGGATCTGAAAATGGCGGCCTATCGAAATGCCGTCCTAAAAATGTCAGCTCTGTTCGAGGGACTCCAATTTCACCATGTGGCTCGGGAGAACAATCAGGCGACGGATATCCTCACCCGCATCGGCGCAAAACGCGACGCGGTCCCCCCCAACATATTTCTGGAAAGGCTTTTCAAGCCATCCGTAGCATGGGAAGGGGACACCGGTAACAACAGTCCGGACCCGGCCAAAATACCCGATACCGAACTCTCTGACACAATCAGAGGCTCCGCCACCGAAATAACACCTTCAGCCCACGAAATAATGGCAATTATTGCCCCGTGGACAGAACCATTCCTGGCCTACCTAACTAGATAGGAACTTCCGGAGGACCAAAATGAGGCACGCTGCATAGTGCGGCGATCCAAGGCCTACAGGGTCCATGAGGGAGAATTGTACTTCACGGCCGACGAGGTAAAACTCTGGTGCAGCAACATGGGCATCAAGCTCGATTATGCCTCAGTCTATCACCCACAAACCAACGGTCAAGTCGAGAGAGCAAACGGTCTTATAATGAGCGGCATTAAACCTAGATTAGTGTGTTCCTTAACGGAGTCTAACACGCATTGGGTAGAGGAGCTCGACTCCGTACTCTGGGGGCTGCGGACCACGCCGAATCGTAGTACCGGATATACACCCTTCTTTATGGTGTATGGCGCAGAGGCAGTCTTGCCTTGTGACATAATTCATGACTCACCTAGAGTGCGCATGTATGAAGAAAGAGAAGCCGAGCTCGATCGACAAGACAGTCTGGACACCTCGGAGGAGGAGCGCGACGTAGCCAAAGCCCGTTCCGCATTTTATCAGCAACAGGCTCGCAGATACCAAAGCAGAGAAGTACGGGCCAAAACTTATAACATTGGCGAACTAGTTCTACGCCTGCCGGATAAGAAAAAGAACAAGCTCGAGCCCAAATGGGAAGGTCCCTTCATTATCGACCAAGTTCTGACTGGTGGAGCGTACCGACTGCGGGATGCATCGACTAGTTGACTCGAGCCGAACCCATGGAACGCGGCCAGGCTCCGAAGGTTCTACGCCTAGCACCGGACTCTATGTTAGTCCCCTCCCTTTGTCTATTTTTCACAAATACATTATCTATCTTGTTTTCCTTTCTTTCTTTCTTTTCTTATTTCTCTAGGCCTTCAAGGGTCACCTTGTGCCTTGTTTCCACATTACAGATGCGCTAGCCACACTCTTCATACCTGGGGGCTTCTTTCACAGATGCTTAAATTATTTATCCGGGCTTCATGCCCAACACATGTGTTATACTTCCGCATGTACCTTTTTTCACCATTATATGCATCGATATGATTTAAGTTTTGGCCAAGCTAGGTTGCCTGGCTCTTGTATTTATAATCTACGTTCCCGTTAATTCGGCTAAGGCATAAGGGGAGCACCTTTGCGATTGTTACCGCCGGGTCAGCCGGACGTGTACCTCAGACTGGGTGAAGCCGAAAGCTAGTGTTCTTAAGGGAATATTCGGTCGGTGAAAAAAATATGACTTTTATTTTTCATATCTGCCCCAGATGTTTTTCCTGCGTTTCCTATCGCAGTCCGGACATGCACTTTAGGGCATGCTTGCCCAGGGAAAGGAACCCTTAACAGAACTATTCTCCCTGGAAGATGTTTCTTACTACCCATGTAATATAACATAACTAGTTGGGCACTTGTCTGATAAAGCACTAATGACCCCTACGCCTAGTCTCCACGCATACCCCGGTTCTTATATAACTAAGCGAGTATTCGGATACACTCCGGACTATTGGGCCCAGAGGCTGAAGCGAAAAGGTCCGCAACGACAAACGGTCTACAATCCGGCTAGAAGGCATTATACATGTCACTTCAATTACATAGTCATGCATACTGACTAAATTCTTCTTCTATACCATCCAATAGGCGGTCTAGCTTACAATCCTGTGGGGAATACTTTGCGACTAATTCTACTTGCCCATAAACTAAGCTAACGAGAATATCTTTTCCGTCGGGCCCCACAGGTCCGACCTCGGCCATGTGATTTGGGTCTACTTTGGTATACCGCGTCTTCACCATGGCCCAGGCTTCTCTGGCACCCTGTCGGCAGGCTGATATCTTCCATAATCGGAAGTGCCGCCGCGCTCCTTTGAGCTTCTCCACAAGCTCCGCAACACCCTTTGGCAGGGAGACGGACGGCCACAAGGCCTGGGCAACACCCTGCATCACCTGCCGAACTTGTTCGTGCAGATGTGACAGCTCGGATAGAAGATCACCCGCAGACTCGGGCATTTCCTCTGCGGGATGACCCGTCAGCATACCTACAGACATAACACTGTTAGTCGGCTTCTTCGCCGAATACCTTTAAAGGATTCGTTCAAGCACTTACTAAAAATGCCGCGTCGAAGCCTCTTACTCTCCTTCTCGGAGTCTGCAAGCTGGCCCCGAACGTATTTTAGTTCCACGTTCAGCCTTATATTGGCATCTTGGAGATTGTTTTTCTCCCGCCTAACCTCAGTCAGCACGCGTTTGCCAGCTTCTAGCTGCCGCATAACATGCTGGTCCCCCGGATTTTCTCCGGATTCATCTGCAAAATCTATTGTTAGATCTGCAACCACGCCGCGCACTATATGGTAACCATCATTCTTTAAAATGTTACCAGCGGGAGGCTTTTTCTGTTCCTGCATTGCGGCAATGGCGGCCCGCAGTTGGGTCTTGCATTCCTCCAGCTCCTGGGACAGCCTAGTATTCTTCTCTGTAAGAACCTGCACAATAAAGATGATCCTTAAATTAGTTTTGCTAACGGTTTCAAGTCCCAGGGGCTACTGATACATACAAATCATCAGATTCACTCACCCGTACATCCTTTACATACTGATCCGTGGCTCTGGCTAGACCATCTTGAGCGGCACGGAGGTACGCCTCTCCAGAATTGAAGGCATCAAACGCCTCTGGTGAGAAACAAGCGTCACAGAGTACGGCCCGGCGGCGCCTATGATTCATGGCGCTTTCCACTTCTGAGTTTGTAGCAGATAACCTATTCACATCCTCTGTAGGGGGATTATCCGGCGCCTGCCCCATATCGGCTTCTGCCTCTGTCGTGGTTATGTCACGGCAGATGTCCTAGAAAAAGGACTTAGTCGTGGAGCCATCGCGATGGGTTAGCTTGAAGGGGTTAAAGCTAACACAAGGACGCAAGAGAGTTTATACTAGTTCGGCCCCTTCGATGAAGGTAAAAGCCTACGTCTAGTTATGATGGAATTGATGGGGTTTCGATGACTAGGGAGCAAATAAGCTTCGCCTATGTCTTGAGCTGTTGTCTCTTGTCCTTGAACCGCCGCCGGGTCGTCCCCTTATATACACGGGTGACTCCCGTCGGCTTACGGAGTCCCAATACCGGCTCATAGATGTGTCCGGTTTGGTCTCTACTTATTCCTAACTTACAATATAGGTTAACTACTAACGTCGGTTTACGGCTACAGGCCTTGAACCGACCATGGGCCTTGAGCCCTCCTCTGTCTTCTTGGGCTTTAACATACTTAACTACTAACGAGGTTAACCTGGCCCAGATAGGCCGGTTTACGCCCAGTAGTAATATCCCCAAAATTAGGCCCTAGATTGATTTGAATGGGTTCATGTCAATCCTTTTATAAAAACTTCACCTTCAACATCTTCTTATAAATTGGTAAACCTCCATGATGTCATCTTCTCTGATTGTTGTAAGCCGGAGTGACGTCACCTGTCATAACGAAGCTATCCATTATGTTTCGTTGTTTAATAGATCGGCGGAAATCGAGGCGACAGCTCCGTTTTGTGGCCCCTTGATTGTCGCGCCTGACTTATGTTCTTTCGCCTTATAAATAGGACTGAAGGGTCATTCCTTTTCTCCTTCCGTGCCTTCTTCGTCTTCCTCGCGTCGCCAGCCTCGGAGCTCCGCCGCCGCCGTCGACCTCTGCCTCATCCTTGGCCGCTGCATCAACCTGAGCGCACCAGAACACCGCGGCAACCTTCCGCATCTTCCTCAGCTCCGGTAAATCTTCTATCCTTTCCCCCGTAGATCTGGCCTAGGGTTTCGTAGTTCTTTAGTGTTCATCGTCTGCCTCTTGCTCATATGATAGATCTTTGGATGGATCCGCAAGTCTTTACTCTGTGCAATGATAGTGGTTTGACCTTTCGCCTTCACTTATGCATCTCAAACCATAGATCTATATGAATGTTTTGCTCATTGGTTTGGTACTGCTCCCTTGAACCTCTAAGTATTTATCTTTTTTCTGAACTTGCTTCAGATCCAATGCTGTAAAGAACTCTTGTGAAACCTGTTTCTGCGTACCTGTCCATCCGCAATCTCAGTTTTTTAATGCTTAGATCCGGCGGTTTAACCTTATAGAAAATTTTCCAAACCGGTATATGCCATTAGTCCCCTTGTTGAACCGCCAGATGTTGGTTGCTTCATGAAACTCCGGTTCAGATAGTTCTGTCTCCGGTTTACCACTGCATATACCAATGTACCTTGATCAAATGCATTTTTGAACCGGGATCTTCTACCTTGTAGATTCCATCATGGCCAAGCAAGTATATGAGTGCAATTGGGTTCCTTCTCGCGTCACAGAGGATCAACTGGACGAGTTAGTCCTGATTGGCGCTTTGGGCAGCAAAGATACCATCCATTGGAGGGCTCCTGGCAAAGAATGCCCTCCCACACCTCGAGAAGGAGAGGTTGTTATTTTCGTAGATCACTTAGCCCGGGGCTTTAAACCGCTCGGTTCTAAATTTTATCGGGATGTCTTAGCCGATTTCCAACTCCATCCGCAAGACACTGGCCCCAACTCTGTTACAAATATGTGTCACTTCCAAGTGCTCTGTGAGGTGTTCTTTCAAGAGGAGCCCACAGTGGAATTGTTCAGAGACCTTTTCCATCTAAACCGTCGTACCAAGTTTACTGATGGCTCTAATACAGAGTTGGGTGGCGTGGCGATTCAGAAAAGGAAAGAGGTCACATACCCTCACGCCAAGCTACACAGTCACCCCAAGGAGTGGAATCAGACATGGTTCTACTGCAAAGACACCTCCCCTGCTGGTGAGAATCCCTTGCCTGGCTTTCGTCCGGAGCGGCTCAGCAATACACACCCTTTTCCTCAGAGATTGACTGCCCAGGAGAGAAGAAAATATGCTCCCCAACTTTCAAAGCTCAGAGCCTTTATGGCCAACGGCTTAACAGGGGTTGATCTCGCTCGCTGTTGGATATCATGGAGCATACTGCCCCTTAGTCGGCGCTCCGGTTTGATGTGCGAGTATACTGACGGTGTGGATGACCCACTGCGATATTCAAAAATCTGGCTCTCCGATGAAGAAATCACAGAGGCTGTGAATAAGATGCTCAATGAACCGGAACACGTCTGCGCTAGAACCGGCCTGCTTCCCTTCTGCGCCACCAACAAACCGCCAGCTGTAAGACTTTAATTTTTCTCTTTGCTGAATCTGTTATTGATATGTCCGGTCATTGTTTAATATCAGTGTATGCGTAATCAGGGCAATGATCCATTTTGGAGCAAAAAACTGCCGCAGGAGAAACCAGAAAAACCAGACAAACTGGAAAGAGCAACTCGGCAAAAGACTAAAGCTATGAAGAAGACTGCCCACAGGAAAAGAACCACTGCATCTTCTAATCCGGCCCCTGATGATGATGTGGATAATCCGGACTTTGAGGTAGAGCTTGACTCACTAGATTTATTTTTCATGCGTCTTATTGATGATGATATTTGTCAGGATGATGCCGAAGCCAGCCACGCGGATGTTGCAGAGGTAATTATTCTCTCTTCCGATTCAGAAACTTTGCCTTCACAAAAAATCCACCAGGCAAACCGGAAAGTTAAATTTTCTCATCCTCTTGCTTATTTGGATCCTAAATTTCTTATGAAGACCCAACAACACGAAGCTCGTCGCATAACCCGGCACAGCGGCCAGGTAGTTACCTCCGCCGGTTTACCGAATAGTCTGGTTCGGAAATGCCATTCAGAGGTCTCTAATTTGCTTGTCAGTGCTTGTCCTAAAGCAGGCTGCTTTCTTCAACCTCTTAATCCGTCTGACTCCGATTACCAGGTTACTTCCCACTCATCTTCTGGCGAGTCATCGGCTACTCAGCTCCCACCGCTTAAAACGGTGCTTGGGTAAGCTATATTTCTTGTGATGTTTGCAGTACATCGCCTTAGAACATATGCTGTATTTGATTTTATTATTCTTCTCAGGGCCAAACCTAGGCCAAGCAAGAAGGCCGTCTGGACAAAACGGCTGAAGAAGATGTCATTCTTGAAGTGGGCAAGACACCCAATGTTGAAGCGGCTATTCCTGAGGATATTCCCAACGATCCACCGCAGCAAGATGATGATCCTATTGCTGAAGAGAGACCTACTGGTACCTCAAGTCCTGTCAATCAGCCCACAGGTTCCATCTGGATTGAAAGCTCCACCGGTCCAGCAAAACCTACTGACAAGCCAACAGCTCCAGTGCAACCCGGCGGTACCAAGGATGATGAGGTTGTCATTACTGGCACTGGCCATACTGAGCCAAGCAATCCTGTCGCTTTATCCAAACATTCTGCCAAGGAGGAAGTTGCTGCCTTTGGCAAAGGCAAGTGGAACACTGATCTGACGACTTACGCTGCTCTGAACGCCCAAGATATCCATTCCGGCTATCTGAACCGGCTGTATACCAGTCGCGACTATGAAGCCGGTCTGGTTAATATGATGAAAGATAAATATGAGGTAACTTCCATATGCTCCTTCCTGCTTGTATGCTTCCATTCTTGCTGACTCTCCTAGCCCCCAAGGGCCGGTTTGCAATATTCTTTCAAACCGGGACTTTATAAATCTTGATGCTTTGAAATTCGCTGATGTAGCCCCCAAGGGCCGGTTCAACTTAGCGTAGTTAAACCGGTACTTGAAGTAATTGAAACTACCGCATCAGAATATATATGAGCAAATAGCCATTAGCCCCCAAGTGCCAAGTTGAATACTTGTATTGATCTTCGGACTTTGTAAACACTTGAAAGATGAAGATCGAATATGCATTAGCCCCCAAGTACTAAGTGCATAACTTGTTATGTGATTGGTACTTGAATCCTTATACCGATTTGTTGAAGCATATATCTGTATGCATGCAGGCGGAGCTAAAGACGAAAAAAAACCAAGTCACCAATCTCCAAGAAAACCTGAAAACCCAACAGGCTGAAACCTCCAAAGCAAAAGAGGAATTGGCCAGCGCTTTAAGTGCCATGGAACAGCTTAAGGAGCTCTTCAAGAAGAAGCGGGCGGATTGGGCCACTGAAAAGTCCGCTTTGATCAAACGAGCAGAGGATGCCGAGGCTGCACTTAAACCAAACCGGAAAATCACCTTTTTGATGAACTGAACCGCCGTGGCCGCACCACACTTGCTAACAGTTTCTGCCTCCACCCACTTTGTAAACTTGTCAACCGCCACCAGGAGGTGGTTCTTCTTATCTTTGGATCTTTTGAAAGGCCCAACCATATCCAGCCCCCAAGTCACAAACGGCCAAGTAATTGGAATCATTCTCAATTCTTGAGCCGGTACATGAGCACGTCTTGAAAACCTTTGGCAACCATCACATCGTCTGACCAGATCCTCCGCATCAGCATGAGCAGTTAACCAATAGAAGCCATGGCGAAACGCTTTAGCCACCAGAGACTTTGAACCGGCATGGTGACCGCAATCTCCTTCGTGGATCTCACGCAAAATTTCACGGCCTTCTTCAGGAGACACGCAGTGTTGAAAAGCTCCTGATACACTGCAATGATGCAACTCGCCATTGATGATAGCCATGGACTTGGATCGCCGAATTATTTGCCGGGCCAGAATCTCATCCTCTGGCAACTCGCCCCAGTTCTTGTACGCCAGATAAGGAAGCGTCCAATCCGGAATAACATGAAGAGCGGCCACCAATTGAGCCTCCGGATCAGGAATAGCCAAATCCTCTTCACCAGGGATCTTGACCGACGGGTTGTGCAGCACATCCAGAAAAACATTGGGCGGGACCAGTTTGTGCTGAGAGCCCAGCCGGCTTAAAGCGTCCGCCGCTTCATTTTTCCGCCGGTCATGTGGTCCACCTGATAGCCTTTGAAAGAACCTGCAACAGTATCCACCTCCCGACGATATGCTGCCATGAGTGCGTCCTTGGAGTCCCAAGTGCCAGACACTTGCTGAGCCACAAGGTCCGAATCACCGAAGCACTTAATTCGACTTAGATTCATCTCCGTAGCCATCCGGAGACCATGGAGTAAGGCTTCATACTCAGCTGCATTGTTAGTACAAGGAAACCTTAAGCGGAGAACATAACAAAACTTATCACCTCGTGGGGAAGTTAATACGACTCCATCCCCCGAGCCTTCCAACTGCCTGGATCCGTCAAAATGGATGGTCCAATACGTGTGATCCGGCTTTTCTTCAGGTGCTTGAATTTCCGTCCAATCATTGATGAAATCAACAAGTGCTTGAGACTTAACCGCTGTCCGAGGCACATATTTCAAACCGTACGGCCCCAGCTCTATGGCCCACTTTGAAATCCGGCCAGTTGCTTCCCGGTTCTAGATGATATCTCCCAAAGGAGCAGAACTGACCACCGTAATTGGGTGCCCTTGGAAATATTGTTTAAGCTTCCGGCTTGCCATAAAAACTCCATACACCAGCTTATGCCAATGCGGATACCTTTGCTTGGACTCGATTAGCACCTCGCTGATATAATAGACCGGTCTTGAACCGGATGCTCCTTGCCTGTCTCCTTTCGCTCCACCACAATAGCCACGCTGACCGCCCGAGCATTGGCAGCAACATATAGCAGCAACGGCTCTTTGTCAATGGGAGCGGCGAGCACCGGCGGATTGGCCAATTGTCGTTTTAAGTCCTCAAATGCTTCATCAGCAGCAGAACTCCAGACAAAGTGATCCATCTTCTTCAACATCTGATACAAAGGGATTGCCTTCTCACCGAGGCGACTGATAAACCGGCTTAACGCAGCAATCCGGCCTGCCAGGCGCTGAACATCGTTGATACACTTTGGTTTAGCGAGGGAGGTGATGGCTGTGATCTTCTCCGGATTAGCCTCAATTCCCCTATTGGAGACCAAGAAGCCTAATAACTTGCCCGCCGGTACACCAAAGACACACTTGTCCAGATTAAGCATCATCTTGTATGTCCTCAGGTTATCAAAGGTTTCCTTAAAATCATCAATCAGAGTCTCCTTCTCCCTAGACTTAACCACGATATCATCCACGTAAGCATGTACATTACGGCCAATCTGCTTGTGAAGACAATTTTGTACACACCGTTGGTAAGTTGCTTGAGCACTCTTGAGCCCGAAGGGCATAGACACATAGCAGAAGGCTCCAAAGGGAGTTATAAATGTCGTCTTCTCCTGGTCCTTAACTGCCATTTTGATCTGATGATAGCCAGAATACGCATCCAAAAAACTTAAACGCTCACAACCCGCCGTAGCATCAATAATTTGATCAATACGGGGAAGGGCAAAAGGGTCTGCTGGACAAGCCTTATTAAGATCTGTGTAATCCACACACATGCGCCAGGTGCCATTTTTCTTGAGGACCAGCACCGGATTGGCAAGCCACTCAGGGTGAAAAACTTCAACAATAAAGCCAGCTGCTAAGAGCCTGGCTACCTCTTCTCCAATTGCCTTGCGTCTTTCTTCGTTAAACCGTCGGAGGAACTGTTTCACCGGTTTATATTTAGGATCCACATTAAGTGTGTGCTCAGCGAGTTGCCTCGGTACACCTGGCATGTCAGAGGGCTTCCATGCAAAAATGTCCCGATTCTCACGGATGAACTCGATGAGCGCGCTTTCCTATTTCGGATCCAAGTTGGCACTGATGCTGAACTGTTTGGATGAATCACCAGGCACGAAGTCAACAAGCTTAGTTTCTGCTGCCGATTTGAATTTCAGGGCCGGATCATGCTTCGTAGTTGGCTTCTTCAACGGAGTCATGTCCGCCGGATCAACATTGTCTTTATAGTACTTCAACTCCTCGGTGGCACAAACCCTCTGCATAAGCCGCATCTCCTTCCTCGCATTCCAAAGCGATTTTGTGGCTTCCGTGAACCGTTATTGTCCCCTTGTGACCCGGCATCTTGAGCTGCAAATACACATAACAGGGCCGAGCCATAAACTTGGCGTAGGCCGGTCGCCCAAACAGGGCATGATATGGACTTTGGATTTTCACCACTTCAAACGTCAATGTCTCTGACCTGGAATCATGATCATCCCCAAAGGCCACCTCCAGAGCTATCTTACCAACGGGATATGCTGATCTGCCAGGCACTACACCGTGGAATACTGTATTAGATGGTTTGAGATTCTTATCTGCTAGTCCCATACGACGGAAGGTCTCATAGTACAGGATGTTAATGCTGCTCCCTCCATCCATGAGCACCTTGGTGAACTTGTAACATCCCACCTGAGGCACCACCACTAGAGCCAACTGACCCGGATTATCGACCTGGGGAGGGTTATCTTCTCTGCTCCACATGATTGGTTGTTCAGACCAACGTAGATAACAGGGTATGGCCGGTTCAACAGAGTTGCCCGCCCGCCTCTGAACTTTCCGGTCTCGCTTGTCCAAGCTAGTGGTGAAGACATGGTACTGCCCATTACTCAACTGCTTTGGGTTGCTCTGGTAACCTGATTGTTGCTGCTGTTGGTTGTAACCACCCTGGTTGTTCTGACTATTTTGACCATTATGTCCGCCGGGATTACCATTGAATCCTGAACCGGAACTTCCTCCACCGTAACCCGGCCCAGATCCTGAGCCACCGCCAGATTCGTGATCATACCGGAAATTATTAGAATTCTTGAACTCCTGCATAATAAAGCAATCCTTCCAAAGGTGGTTTGCTGGCGCCTCCTTCGTCCCATGCCTTGGACAGGGCTGGCTTAGCAGATAGTTTAGGCGGTTTGGGTTAGGGTTGGGCGCTCCATTACGATTTTTCGGTCTACCCTTGCGTCGCTGGCCATTGTCCCGTGCGTTGGTATTAGCCACAAAGTCCACGTTACCATCCGCTTTGCACTTGCCTCCACCACCATTGCCTGCCCAGTGATGTTGCTGACCTTTGGAGCTGCTGTTCTTCTTCCCTTTCCCTGTCTTGTCATCATCAGATTCGGGATCCTTGGTACTATCAGAATCAGCATATTTCACCAAAGCGGCCATGAGGGTCCCCATGTCGATGCAATGACGCTTCATCCGTCCCAACTTCAGCTTCAGGGGCCCAAACCGGCAGTTGCCTTCTAGGGTTAATACTGCAGTGTCAGCGTTGATGCGGTCTGAGGAGTGCAACACTTGTGAAACCCGGCGCACCCAATGAGTCGTTGATTCTCCTTCCTCCTGGACGCATGCCGCTAAGTCCACTATCGACATAGGCTGTTTACAGGTATCCTTGAAATTGCTGATAAACCGGGCTCGTAATTTGGCCCATGAACTGATAGAATTAGCCAGCAAGCTTTTTAACCAAGTACGGGCCATTCCTTCAAGCATCATGGTGAAGTACTTCGCACACGCCGCGTCATCCACATCAAGCATCTCCATGGCCATCTCATAGCTCTCCACCCATGTCTCTGGAGGTTGATCCGCCGTGTAATTCGGTACCTTGTGCGGGCCTTTGAAATCCTTGGGCAGGCGCACGTTGCGTAAAGCGGGGATAAGGCAAGGCACCCCCAAAGAACTAGAAGTAACACCAGGTTCAGTCAAAGTGGTCGGACGAACCGGCGTGAGCTGCCGAGCCTAATGCTGTGTGGCTAACTCGGCCTCCCTGCGCATGCGGGCCCGGTCCACCACTTCCTGAGCGTTATCCGCACCACCCGCCGGGTTGTTGTCACGGGGTGCCCCACGTCGTTCATTACTCGACACTGCTGGTTCATCCATATGTCTGCTATAGCTCCGGCTTGGACGGGGGGTCGAGTGGATCCGGTCGCGGCTGTACGAGTATGCTTCCTGTTGGGCCAAAGCTGTCCTCAGAAGTTCCT
Source organism: Triticum urartu (assembly GCF_003073215.2). Taxonomy (NCBI): domain Eukaryota; kingdom Viridiplantae; phylum Streptophyta; class Magnoliopsida; order Poales; family Poaceae; genus Triticum; species Triticum urartu. The sequence continues at coordinate 219,168,615 of NC_053022.1, read as the reverse complement.
AGACCCGTCGCGTCTCTACTGCCTGCGGCGAGTCACCTTCAATTGGAATGGCCTCCAGCCGTGCAGCAGCGGCAACAAGATTGTCCATTGGGTTGGAGTAGTGACCCGGAGGTGTTAAAGCAGCCTAAGGTATAACGGTGTTTTGACGAGGCGGGTCCATCTGACGAGGCTGAACCAGTGCACCGGTCCCAGGGGCTTCTGCCCGGTTTCCCTCCAGCGGATTGCCGGCTCTTGGTCCTAGAGTGTTGAAAAGGTCTCTGGCCTCGAAAACCGGGGGTAAGCGGGATCGGTGCTTCCTCCTCATGACTTCATGTGACGCGCTCTGGTCCAACATAAGCCTGTAGGCTTGTGCGTCTAAAGCGGCCCGCTCTGCGGCCATCCTGGTGTCCTCAGCCGCCAGATCCGCCTTGGCCTGGGTGATCTATTCCTTTACCTTTGCAATCTCCGCGTTGTGAACGTCCTGATCCGGCGGATTAACTTCCGCCATAAGCACAGCCAACGCATCAAATCGTTCTGATAGAACCTGAGCCGGCGGGCGCACAGGGCCTCCTGCCCCGGCAGCCGTCGCCGCTGCTGAACCGGAGATCGTTGCCACAGCTGTCGAAGAATGAAGTGCTGCTTGTGTTCCGGCCATGAATATTCCAACCCGGTTGGGCAGATCAGAGGGGTCCGGAATACTTTCTCCATCGGAACAGCTCCCAATCTGGCCATCTTGTAGCTGATAAAGAGATTCGGTTTCTCCGGTCGAAGATTCGTCACCGGAACAAACGACGGTCGCGCCGCGAAATTCCAATCCGTATAACTCCCTCCATGGATGACTCCCACGAAGGCACGCTTCATGGCCGGTTTAACCCGGGCAGATCACGCACGCTGAGCCGTCTCGACGAGGTCGGTGCAGATGTTCGGCTCAGGGCCCGGTTCGCCGATCTTGCCAATGAAAACTTGAATTCTACCAAAGGGGACCCGGTACCCGTACTAAATTGAGCCGGCCTCGGGGCCCCAGCCTGCGTCGTCGATGTAGAGCTTGCCGCGACGACTCTTAGTCATCCGGCCTACAGCGTAGCCCTCGAGTCCTTTAAAGCGGCCCTCCAAGAACTGGAAACCATCGTGCGATAGCCCCACGGTGGGCGCCAACTGTCGTGGTTTTGTCACGGTAGATGTCCTAGAGAAAGGACTTAGTCGTGGAGCCATCGCGACGGGTTAGCTTGAAGGGGTTAAAGCGAACACAAGGATGCAAGAGAGTTTATACTAGTTCGGCCCCTTCGATGAAGGTAAAAGCCTACGTCTAGTTATGATGGAATTGATGGGGTTTCGATGACTAGGGAGCAAACAAGCTTCGCCTATGTCTCGAGCTGTTGTCTCTTGTCCTTGAACCGCCGCCGGGTCGTCCCCTTATATACACGGGTGACTCCCGTCGGCTTACGGAGTCCCAATACCATCTCATAGATGTGTCCGGTTTGGTCTCTACTTATTCCTAACTTACAATATAGGTTAACTACTAACGCCGGTTTACGGCTACAGGCCTTGAACCGACCATGGGCCTTGAGCCCTCCTCTGTCTTCTTGGGCTTTAACATACTTAACTACTGACGAGGTTAACCCGGCCCAGATAGGCCGGTTTACGCCCAGTAGTAATATCCCCAACAGCCTCCGTGTCCGGTCCTGGTGCCTGACTGGTGGAAGCGTGATCGGCGACATCACCAGACATATTCCGGCGAGCGTTTTTTTCTGTTAAAGAAACACGGGCGTCATTATATTTTGAGAAAGATGACAACCACGGAGCGGGGTTTGTTGTACCTTTGTGCCGGCGTCTCCGTCCTAACCACCTTCCTTTTTGGCCTACCTGGCCTTGGCGCCTCCTGTTGGCGCGTTGCTGCAGGGCGTCCCGAATGCCTTCCCTGTAAAAAGGCCATGTGAATATGGTGGGGGAAGTGTCTAACAGGGGATCCTACTTTTTTGAGTTGGGACTTTTCGGTTTTTCTTACGTGCGATGCAGGGAGTAGTCCGGGATAGTCGGCCGTAATGGCCACCATGGCATCGTCGCAGCTCAACTGATAGAACTGCCGGTTTATCAGCTCCACGGAGATAACCGGATCTTCTTCGAGTCCAGAGTCGAGGACCCGGTCAGGGTCCTCCGGTTGTGGAGAAAGGTTGCAGACCTCCTTTATGGCCTTTCGCACTTCCTACCGTAAATTGGCAAGGTGAATACTTACAACGAAAAACGTGGGAAGATGGAAGTAAGGGGATATAGCTTACCCAGCTTGGAGGATTGTACATGGAGAATCCGTCCCGTGGCTTGATGCGGGTGAACTCCTCCTCCTCTCCCTTGAACAGTTCGAACAACATTTTGGCTAATGCGGCAGCATCGCCCGGACCCTTTTTCCCGTAGCGGGTGGCGTCATCCTCCCCGTTGAAACACCATAAGGGATGCCCATGATATTGAAGTGGTTGCACTCCCCGCATTATACAAATCAACATAACTTCGGTTATTGTCAAACCTGACTGAGCCAGTGCCTTAATCCGGTTCATCAGATAGAGGACTTCTCTGTCGTCTTCCACCTGGGGGCTCCGCGGGAGCCAACTTCGGCGCTTCTTCAGAGGAGCATTGTTGAACTCACGAAGCCCCCGCTGAACATGGTCCGGAAGGGGAACGTCCTCCATATAAAACCATTCTGAAGGCCAGTCTTCGGACGGCTTCTTCGGGGTACTGGACAAATATCTGGTATCGGCGATGCGCCATACTTCGGCTCCGCCCACTTGATAAAGTGATTCCCTCTGTGTGCGAGGGACAAGGCAAAATAGCCTTTTCCACAGCTCGAAGTGAGCCTCGTAGCCCAGGAACAACTCGTAGAGAGCAACATAGCCGACGATGTGTAGGATGGAGGCAGGGGTGAGATTGTGTAGTTGGAGGCTGTAGAACTCCAGGAGCCCACGGAGGGACGGATGAACTGGAAATCCAAGTCCCCTTAGTAAGTAAGGAACAAAGCAAACTCGTTCCCCCATGGAGGGATAGGGAAAGTTCTCTGCTTGCTCCCCGCCATTGTAGGTGGCGAGCCCGGTTCGAACGGGCACCATGTATGCTGGAGGAAGAAATCCTTTGGTCTACAGTTCGACCAATCGACTATGTGGAACTGAACACCTCTCCCAATCACCAAGCTTAGGGCTACGGGGGCGGGAGGAGGAGCTGCGGAGGTTGGCCATGCTAGAATGGATCTTTCCGAAATGCGCTCTGATGGATTCTCGCTGAGGGGAGGATGGTGTGGACCGGATCTAAGAATCACAATCCCTTTAATAGACCATTTATTTATCTGGCTAGGGGGTGAATGTAAAAATGCCCTGGCGCCTCGTATTCGTTCGAGAAATTGCCCTTATTGGGTGCAGAAGCCAAGAGAATCAACATTTATGGGGCCGGGTACTATTTACAAACACTTGGAAATTGGAGAAGAACCCGCCTTGCAATGTTGAAGACAATACTGCGCGCCGGACTCGTCGTCATTGAAGCCTGGTTCGGGGGCTACTGAGGGAGTCCTGGATTAGGGGGTCTTCGGACAGCCGGACTATATCTTTCGGTCGGACTGTTGGATTATGAAGATACAAGATTGAAGACTTCATCTCGTGTCCGGATGGGACTCTAGTTGGCATGGAAGGCAAGCTAGGGAATACAGATATGTATATCTCCTCCTTTGTAACCGACCTTGTGTAACCCTAGCCCCTCCGGTGTCTATATAAACCGGAGGGTTTTAGTCCGTAGGACAACATATAATCATACCATAGGCTAGCTTCTAGGGTTTAGCCTCTCCGATATCGTGGTAGATCTACTCTTGTACTACCCATATCATCAATATTAATCAAGCATGATGTAGGGTTTTACCTCCATCAAGAGGGCCCGAACCTGGGTAAAACATTGTGTCCCCTGCCTCCTATTACCATCCGCCTTAGACGCACAGTTCGGGACCCCCTACCCGAGATCCGACGGTTTTGACACCGACACCCGGCCTTGAAAGATGAACACGTTGCAGCCCCACCTAGGCACAACAGAGAGCTCAGCACGCGGGTCTAAATCCTATGGCATAGGGGTCTGGGCCCATCGCCCATTGCACACCTGCACGTTGCGTATGCGGCCGGTGAGCAGACCTAGCCTCCCTTATACAAAAGCAGGCGTTCTAGTCCAACCCGGCGTGCGCCGCTCAGTCGCTGAAGTCACGAAGGCTTCGGCTGATACCACGATGTTGAGTGCCCATAACTGTCCCCGCATAGTTGGTTAGTGCGTATAGGCCAGTAGCCAGACTCAGATCAAATACCCAGATCTCGTTAAGCGTGTTATTTTGAAGTAACCGCGAACGCCGACCAGGGCCAGGCCCACCTCTCACCAAGGTGGTCTCCACCTGCCCTGTCGCTTCGCCACAAAGTAATAGTCGGGGGCCGCCCGGAACCCAGGCTCACCACTACATGAGTGGAACCACCTGCCCCTTCAACCCCCAACATCGGAATCACTTGCGGGTACTCAACGAGCCGACCCGACTTTAGTCACAACATGTAATATGTATAAAGTATATAGTATATACCCGTGATCAACACCTGACGTGATCACGGCCCGATAGTATAGCATCGCAGACTGACAAGAATGTAGGGCCACTGATGATAAACTAGCATCCTATACTGAGCATTTAGGATTGCAGGTAAGGTATCGATAGCTGTAGCAACAATGACAGGCTATGCATCAGAATAGGATTAACGGAAAGCATTAACATGCTACACTACTCTAATGCAAACAGTATAGAGAAGAGTAGGCGATATCAGGTGATCAAGGGGGGCTTGCCTCGAAGCTCTGCTACAAGGGAACGGTCATCGGTGACATAGTCGATCACAAGGGCAGCATCGGCATCAGTCTGGAAGTCTACTGGAGAGAAGAGAGGAGAGGAACAATAAATATAAATCAAACAAAGTATCATAAAAGCATATCATGACAAAACACGATGCTAGGGTGATCCAACGCAGTGCTAGGTGATACATACGAAGAGGGAAAACACCCGGAAATGTTTTCCCAACGTTTGGCATTTTCCGGACAGATGAGTCAGAGGGGATGGATCCATGTTCACTATGCTAGAGGCACGTGACAGATGAACGGATGGCATAATCGGGTTCGTCATATTTTTCTGAACAACTTTCATATATAAATTATTTTCACCTGACCTACGGTTATTTTACTATTAAATATGGAAGTTTATTGCATTTTTTGAAAATACTGGGTTTTATTAAAATAGCAAAAGCTAAGTGTATCCACATCTGTACCCAGTAGTGAGCATAGAAAGGCTGTCAGGTCCGTCCATTGGACCCAGTCAACAGCTGACCCAGCATTGACTGTCGACTTGGTTAAAAGATGAACAATGCACATGGGACCCGCATGTCATTCTCTCTGGAATTTTAACACCAGTTTAGCATCAAAAAATAGCAGTGGGCCCCAACTGTCATTGATACAAAAGGGTAATTAGCAGGGGGTGGTTATTGCTAAACGGGGTTATCCTCACTCAGTCAACCAAGGGGAAAGGGTCGGCTGGGCACGCACAGGAGCCGAAGGCTCCGGCGGCCATGTCCAGCAGCAGTGGATGCGGGTAGGCGCGGCAGGGCGGCGGCCGCGCCGGTGGCCGGAGAAGGGTGCGGGAGCAGGCGCGCGGCCAGGCAACGGGGTGCGGCGCGGCGAGAAGTGGGGTGCAGCGGGCGGGCAGTTGCGGCCACGAGTGGTTGCAGTCGGGTGGAGCGCCGACTGCGGCGCCGGCGAGCGCGCGAGACAGCAGGAAGCAGCAGCAGCCGTGGCAGAGAGGGGCAGCTAGCAGTAGGGGAGGCAGCGGCAATAGCTCGAGGCAGTGGCGCGGCGGCGATGGTGAGTGCGGGCCGGCAGGAGGCGCGGGCATGGGGTAGGGGAGGCCGGCGCGTGCAGCGGGTGTTGGCTGGAGGGACGGCAGTGCGCGAGGGACGGCTACCGTGCGGGTGGGCATGACCAAGGGCATGCAGGGCGGCGGCGGGCAAATAGCAGAAGCAGTGGCAGCGAGAGGCAAGCAGCGGGGCGTAACGCAAGCGTGGGCGCATGAGCGGGGGTGTGGGGCGCGCGTAAGGGAGATCGCGGGCGCGCGAGATCGGCAATGTGACGCGACGGACGAGGGGCTATGCGTCGTCTCGGGCGAGGGGACCGCGGCCATTGGCCGGGAACTGGGCGGTGCGGGGTAGTGCGTCGAACAGAGGGGGGCGAAGAGGGTAGCGGAGGCGGCTTCACAGCGGGCGCAGGGACGAGCTCGGGTATACACGGGGTGGACCAGAGCAGTGCAGCTGTGGCCGAGGCGGACGACGGCGAAGGGGAATGGCGGGGGCGGCGTGGTAGGTGTTCCCCGGCTCCGATTCGGAGCTGAAATCGGCGAAGAAGACCCTGGTGAAGCTCCTGGACAAGGCGAGGCGGCGAGGGGAGGACGGTGGCCGCGAGATCGACGGCGGCACGCGCGGTGGAGCTTGGGTGTGTGGCGGGCAGAAAGTAAACGGCGCGGGGAAGAGGGGGAGTGCAGCTAGGGTTCGGCCAAGGGGGATGCAGTGGCTTAGAGTTGGATGGTCGGCACATGGCCAGGGCCGGCCAGGGCGCCGTGGATGCCCTGCCACGACCTCCTGTGAACAGGAAGGAGGAAGGGGATGGGGAAAAGGGACTGGGCCAACTTCTATTGTAAATGGGCCAGAATGCATAGTATACATCCCTTATGCCTTTTCCTATTTCTTTGTAAATACTCCAGCCAGGTTTTAGCAATTAAACAAGCCTTCAAATGAATAAAAAAATATGTGTTGCTTTGCTCATAAATACCATTGCATTATTTGGCTATGCCACAAAAAGTTTGGGGCCAATTAGAGTTGTCTTACCACTTTTAGAAATTGAAAAGGATAAATTAATTGTTGCTGGACCAATATTTTGGTTACTAGGGTCAATTTGATTTTCAAATAGTGTTAGTATTGTTTTTACAATTGTTTTGGGATTATTTGCAACGCTATGAACATTTTTGTTTTGCATGTTTGAGAAGTTTGAATTTCGGACTTTTATTCTAAATCTGAATTTGGATTGTGATTTGGATCAACCGAGGATTAGCAACAGTAATGTGATGACATGGCATCATTAACTTGGGATTACTGTAGCTTGATTATCCGGGCATTACAAATCTCCTCCACTACAAGAAATCTCATCCCGAGATTTAGGAGGTAGAATGGGGAAAGACTCGGGACGGACAGAACTCAACACAAGATAGGTACCTGGGGGCTATCTCATTGAGCGTGGCATAGAGGCATCTCTCGAGTTGAAATTCAAGAAAGTCCTCAAGGGCATGGTAAGAAGGTGCAATAATAAGCTTCAACCGGGTAGGCAATCGCTCGTTGCCTGAATTGGTGGGTGAATGGTGTTCTGAGCAATGGGAATAAGTATGGCGTATGATACCAGAATAGATCACTAGGAAGGTGGCTCGTGATTTACATACGAAGCCAAGTGCAAAGGATACTTTAGAATCAAAGTTGTACAGGAGAGTCAGGTTTCAATCCTATGGAACTATGGGTTATGGGCCCACCATGTGGTTTTAATAGTAGAAAGAGCGGAGACGTCTTGCGTGATCATGTAAGCAAGGCATGTCAGAGGATAGCCTGTCATTTATGTCGGCAACAACATCGGTACCTAGGGCGAGAGACGAAGAGAACCATTTTCCTGCTCGTTGAAACGAGGCGGACCAGTAGGCAAAGTTCTCGTCCATCGGTGGCTACCGAAATGTCATCAACAATAGAAACAGGGTCTTGCTGACAGAATTGTACACCGAGGTGTTTACATAACCAGGAGAATAATACTGCTTAGATCATATAGATCACAAGAAAGGTTAAACCAACAATGGAAAGGAAAATATGATTATCATAATAAACAGAACAATGGAAAGGAAAATGTGTTTAAACACATATTCCAGGGGTATATCCTTCCCAAAGATAAGCAGAGCACGATATCTACGACAGGATAGAAAGTAGAAACCATTTAGTTAAGGGGAGGAATTTCATGACATTACCCATACAACGGTGTTCAGATAATTGATAAAGAAAATTTAGCATTGCTTCAACTGTTCTTATTGAAGATCGGAGTACCACAGACATGCTTCGAGATAGCATTGACATGGTCTTCAAGCAAAAGTCAAACTCCGATACACAAAGGATTCATCAGGAACAACTTATAGAATAAGTCTTACAATTTCTTCATGGAAGAATGGTTAACCTTGCTAAAAAGGAAACTATAACAACATGTCCTCCGGCCCGGTGCGGTAGGCATGCCATCACCTTACTGGGCTATACAAAGTCAAATGTTATGTCATTTGGAAAATTTCCCAACCATCATATCTGACCGAGATTCGGTTCTGATTGTTGTCAAGATACCTCAGACTCATGATGCTTGAGAAGGAAGCGGTGCAACACAATTTGACGAGATGGAGTTGCAAGATTCTCAGGAAATAAACTATGGAAGCGAGTTCCGAAACAAGAGTTCATCATTAAGCCAAGGAGAGGATGAGGAGGTGGCTGATGGACTCAACGACAATTCATCAAGGTTTCTAAAAAGATGGATTTCCACAATCATGTGAACAAGGAGATAATATTGGACATACCGAAGTAGATAACAAAGTATGTTCGAGGAGACCATCCACGAGTAAACATTGATCGAAATGTGCACCTGGAAGGATGGACTAAATAGCATGGTTGATGTTAGAATGGTGATTCAATAACCAATAGACTAAGAATCAAGCTATCAACCAATAACCTCAAGCAATAGGGTTGCTAGAAGTTTTGAAATTACACATCACAGTACATTTGTCAGTATTCCAGTTAGAAATACACAGGGACCAAGAAAAGAATGGTGATCGTGATAAGTATCACTTATATCAAGAATTCAAGAGGTGGTGAAATTCCCATGACATCCTTGACATAAGAGATGGTAATACCCCAAGGTAGAACATAACACAGGCTAGATAGAAATGAACTCAAGGTAGTACACAAAACATGATCAAGTTTGTGTTGGAGGGAGGGCATTAACGTTGCCGGTATAACACAATCCATCGAGGGGCAAAGATGGTATTTCTCATCAACAATTCAATAGATATTTTGGAAGAGCTTAGAATGTTGATGATCACGACACATTTGTCGAGATATTTCATGAAGATGTAATCGATCGATGATGGCATCAAGTCAAAGAATGATGAAGCGAATGGCTATTGGAACCATGGGTATGACAAAACTTGGAATCAAGTATTTTTGTTCAAGGCAATAATATATAACAAGGAAGATCGACATAAGCTTGGCTCATCGTCGAAAATTGTGCTCTAGAAAGAAGGACCAAGTAACACAATTAAAATTAGTACAGTTAAAAAGTTTGCACGATAATGATATAACCGATCAGGCTATGAATGGCTAGAAGGATTAATAAACCCATAAGTAATGAAAATTACTTAGAGTTATTGAATCGGAGTGTGGAATCGATTCACTTATCAGTGTTCTCGAGTGAAATAACTCGGAACCCGGGGGAAATCTAAACTCGGGGAGGAGCAACACTAGAAGAAGACCCATAGGAAGCAGCAAAGTTCTTTGATATTTTCGAGATACTGGAGGGTATACTCAAAGGTAGAGCAGAATAGAGGATGGATAGATGTATTGACCTGCAAAAGACAAGTACTTCAACTTTTCTGAGAAATGGGATCAAAGAAGAATAATATGGTCGGAACCATAGCTGCAAGGGATCCAATTTAACGACACCGAAAGAATTACCCAAATGATTAAATATTTTGCAAGAAGCTTCCATGATAAGTTCCACATCGGGTCCATGGGCATGAACACAAGTTCAAGGTTGACTCCCACTTCTTCAATGTATAACCTTTCATTTCACCTCTCTCTTTTCGAAAATGACATTAGTTATTGAAAGTTTTACCTGGTGTAATACCAGATAAGTATGACCCATGAAATCTTTCGGGTTCACACGGATTAGAGAAGGCATAGGTTCAACCCATCGAGGCATCTTAGAAACATATACCACAAGCTTCGAGAGTAAATACCACCAGCTCGACAGCAGAGCATAGTTGGCCAAATCAGAGAATAGGATTTACCAATGGCATTATGTATCCGAGGAAAGGCTCACAAGGCTAATGATAATGAAGGACGCTGTCGGATAAAAATCCAACAAAGGACCTGGTGGTCCACCAGGGATCTGATGTGAGCATCGGGACTCAACCAGAAGAAGAAAGAATGCAAAGGGATCATATGACAGAAACAATTGGCTAATTCCCAGCTCAAATGCAAAGAAAATATGATTTCCAAAGTAGGGGACCAAAAGCAAACACTCTGGTAAGCATGGGTAAGTTGAATAGACTTAGGGGTACAATCGACGGCAATTTAATTGGTCAAGAACCAGCTCATGTTTAAAATGACGTCTGAGCCGAAAGTATGAATTCTGGGTTGGATTGATGATTGCGAGCACTCGCAAACATATTGGATCAAAGACTCAAGATGACGGTGACAAAGGATGCTCGTGAATATTGCTAGACATATGGAAAGTAACCATAATGCCAGCAGTCAAGTATTTGTAGAGCAATAGTTGGAAATGGATTATTAGAAGACCGGATAGTATTTCAAAGTATCTTGTGGATCACATGATCAACTAGGAATGAACAAATCCTCGATGAGTGTGAGGAATTATCCGTAGATGTATTAAAGTGGAAATGGAGCTACAAAGCGGTGGGCACAAAGGATTCTCGAAATATCGGAGAATTTTTCAGGGTATCAAGTAATAACAAGGGCAACTGGGAACGAAGTTATGAACGACAAGTGTAAGCTGCCATCCATAAGGATTTATCGGTGGTCGGGAATAGCAAAAGTGATGGCTCAAAGTCTTGAGGGAACATCATAGAGTATCTTCAGAATCTTCTGGTGCAGCAGGCGATCATCTGTAATAAGGGGCTCTATGGGTGGATGTGATCACGAGATCCTAATGTTAGAGTTAGTAAAACCACTTAAACCCGAATAGAAGAGAGATCAAAGTCCCAGAGTATAGACGAGGAATAAAAGATCCTACTACCACCCAATGGCGACGTGGGCCCATAAGCCGCACAACCATGTTAGTAAAAGTTTTGTAATGACTAGACTCAACTTCGACAAAGGAGTTTGGAAGGGGGGGTTCCTACAGGCAGTCGGCTCTGATACCAACTTGTGACGGCCCCGATTTGACCGTACACTAATCATACACGCAAATGTGTACGATCAAGATCAAGGACTCACGGGAAGATATCACAACACAACTCTAGGCAGAAATTAAAATAATACAAGCTTTATATTACAAGCCAGGGGCCTCGAAGGCTCGAATACAAATGCTCGAATACACAAGAGTCAGCGGAAGCAACAATATCTGAGTACAGACATGAGTTAAACAAGTTTAACTTAATAAGGCTAGCACAAACTGGGATACATATCGAAAGAGGCGTAGGCCTCCTGCCTGGGATCCTCCTAAACAACTCCTGGTCGTCGTCAGTGGTCTGCACGTAGTAGTAAGCACCTCCAGTGTAGTAGGAGTCATCGTCGACGGTGGTGTATGGCTCCTGGACTCCATCGTTTGGTCGCAACAATCGGGTATAGAAAGGGGAAAAGGGGGAGAAAAGCAACCGTGAGTACTCATCCAAAGTACTCGCAAGAAAGGAGCTACACTACACATGTATGCATTGGTATCAAATGGAAAAGGGGTAGCATATGTGGGCTGAACTGTAGAATGCCAGAATAAGAGGGGGATAGCTAGTCCTATCGAAGACTACGCTTCTCGCAACCTCCATCTTGCAGCATGTAGAAGAGAGTAGATGGTAAGTTCACCAAGTATCATCGCATAGCATAATCCTACCCGGTGATCCTCCCCACGTCGCCCTGTGAGAGAGCGATCACTAGGTGTATCTAGCACTTGGAAGGGTGTGTTTTATTAAGTATCTGGTTCTAGTTATCATAAGGTCAAGGTACAACTCCGGGTCGTCCTTTTACCGAGGGACACGGCTATTCGAATAGATCAACTTCCCTGCAGGGGTGCACCACATTTCCCAACACGCTCGATCCCCTTTGTCCGGACACGCTTTTCTGGTCATGCCCGGCCTTGGAAGATCAACACGTCGCAGCCCCACCTAGGCACAACAGAGAGGTCAGCAAGCCGGTCTAAATCCTATGGCGCAGCGGTCTGGGCCCATCGCCCATTGCACACCTGCACATTGCATACGCGGCCGGTCTGCAGACCTAGCCCCCTTATACAAGAGCAGGCTTTCCAGTCCAACCCGGTGCGCGCGGCTCAGCCATTGACATCACGAAGGCTTCGGTTGATACCACGACGTCGAGTGCCCATAACTGTCCCTGCATAGTTCGTTAGTGCGTATAGGCTAGTAGCCATACTCAGATAAAATACCCAGATCTCGTTAAGTGTGTTATTTTGAAGAAACCGCGAACGCCGACCAGGGCCAGGCCCACCTCTCACCTAGGTGGTCTCCGCCTGCCCTATCGCTTCGCCACAAAGTAACAGTCGGGGGCCGTCGGGAACCCAGGCCCACCATTATCTGGGTGGAACCACCTGCCCCTTCAACACCCGACATCGGAATCACTTGCGGATACTCAACGAGCCGACACGACTTTAGTCACAACATGTAATATGTATAAAGTATATAGTATATACATGTGATCAACACCTGACATGATCACGGCCCGATAGTATAGCATGGCAGACTGACAAAAATGTAGGGCCACTTATGATAAACTAGCATCCTATACTAAGCATTTAGGATTGCAGGTAAGGTATTAACAGCTGTAGCAACAATGACAGGCTATGCATCAGAATAGGATTAACGGAAAGAAGTAACATGCTACATTACTCTAATGCAAGCAATATAGAGAAGAGTAGGCGATATCTAGTGATCAAGGGGGGGGGGGCTTGCCTCAAAGCTCTGCTGCAAAGGAACAGTTGTCAGTGACATAGTCGATCACAAGGGCAGCATCAACGTCAGTCTGGAAGTCTACCGGAGAGAAGAGAGGAGAGGAACAATAAATATAAATCAAAAAAAGTATCATAAAAGCATATCATGACAAAACATGGAGCTAGGGTGATCCAGCGTAGTGCTAGGTGATACAGACGAAGAGGGAAAACATCCGGAAATGTTTTCCCAATGTTTGGCATTTTCCGGACAGATGAATCTTAGGGGATGGATCCATGTTCACTATGCTAGAGGCACGTGACAGATGAATGGATGGCATATTCGGGTTCGTCATATTTTTCTGAACAACTTTCATATGTTAATTATTTTCACCTGACCTACGGTTATTTTACTATTAATTATTGAAGTTTATTGCATTTTTTGAAATTACTGGGTTTTATTAAAATAGCAAAAGCTAAGTGTACCTACATCTGTACCCAGTAGTGAGCTCAGAGAGGCTGTCAGGTGGGTCCAGCGAACCCAGTCAACTGCTGACCCAGCATTGACTGTGGACTTGGTCAAAAGATGAATAATGCACGTGGGACCCGCATGTCATTCTCTCTGGAATTTTAACACCAGTTTTGCATAAAAAGATAGCAGTGGGCCCCAACTGTCATTGATACAAAAGGGTAATTAGCAGGGGTGCTTATTGCTAAACGGGGTTATCCGCACTCAGTCAACCAAAGGGGAAAGGGCCGGCCGGGCACGCACAAGAGCCGGAGGCTCCGGCGGCCATGGCCAGCAGCAGTGGACGCAAGCAGGCGCGGCAGGGCGGCGGCCGCACCGGTGGCCGGAGACGGGTGCGCGAGCAGGCGCGGCAGGGCGGCGGCCGCGCTGGTGGCCGAAGACGGGCGCGCGGCCAGGCGATGGGGTGCGGGGTGGCGAGCAGTGGGGTGCAGCAGGCGGGCGGTTGCGGCCACGAGTGGTTGCAGTCGGGCGGAGTGCCGACTATGGCACCGCCGAGTGCGTGAGACGGCAGGAAGCAGCAACACAGCCACGGCAGAGCGGGGCAGCTAATAGTAGGGGAGGCAACATCTCGAGGCAGTGGCGCGGCGGCGATGGTGAGTGCGGGCCGGCAGGATGCGCGGGCGTGGGGTAGGGGAGGCCGGCGGGTGTTGGCTGGAGGGACGGCGGTGCGCGAGGGACGGCTACCGTGCGGGTGGGCGTGACCAAGGGCGTGCAGGGCGGCGGCAGGAAAATAGCAGAAGCAGTGGCAGTGAGAGGCAAGCAGCGGGGCTTAACGCGAGCGTGGGCGCACGAGCGGGGGTGTGGGGCGCACGTGAGGGATATCACGGGCACGCGGGACTGGCAATGTGACGCGACGGACGCGGGGCTATGCGTCGTCTCAGGCGAAGGGACTGCGGCCATTGGCCGGGAACTGGGCAGTGCGTGGTAGTGCGTTGAACAGAGGGGGGATAAGAGGGTAGCGGAGGCGGCCTCATAGCGGGCGCAGGGACGAGCTCGGGTATACGCGGGGTGGACCAGAGCGGAGCAGCGGTGGCCGAGGCAGATGACGGCAAAGGGGAACGGTGGGAGCGGCGTGGTAGGTGTTCCCCGGCTCTGATCCGGAGCTGAAATCGGCGAAGAAGACCCTGGTGAAGCTCCTGGACAACGCGAGGCGGCAAGGGGAGGATGGTGGCCGCGAGATCAACGGCGGCACGGGCGGTGGAGCTTGGGTGTGTGGCGGCCAGAAAGTAAACGACGCGGGGAAGAGGGGGAGTGCAGCTAGGGTTCGGCCAAGGGGGTTGCAGTGGCTTTGTAGAGCATTGAGGAGGAGTTGGATGGTCGGCACGTGGCCAGGGCCGGCCAGGGCGACGTGGATGCCCTGCCACGACCTCCTATGAACAAGAAGGAGGAAGGGGATGGGGAAAAGGGACTGGGCCAACTTCTATTGTAAATGGGCTAGAATGCATAGTATATATCCCTTATCCTTTTCCTATTTCTTTGTAAATACTCCAGCCAGGTTTTAGAAATTAAACAAGCCTTCAAATGAACAAAAAATATGTGTTGCTTTGCTCATAAATACCATTGAATTATTTGGCTCTGCCACAAAAAGTTTGGGGCCAATTAGAGTTGTCTTACAATTTTTAGAAATTGAAAAGGATAAATTTATTGCTGCTGGACCAATATTTTGGTTACTAGGGTCAATTTGGATTTTCAAATAGTGTTAGTATTGTTTTTATAATTGTTTTGGGATTATTTGCAACGCTATGAACACTTTTGTTTTGCATGTTTGAGAAGTTTGAATTTTGGACTTTTATTTTAAAATCTGAATTTGGATTGTGATTTGGATCAACCGAGGATTAGCAACAGTAATGTGATGACATGGCATCATTAACTTGGGATTATTGTAGCTTAATTATCTGGGCGTTACAGAGTATAACCTCATGATTGCTATATGTTACTATCATTTCCAGGATTTTAATAACAACACATGTTATTGCTTAAAGTTGATATGATAACTGTAGTAAGTGCTATGGTAGAATATGAGTAGGCCCTGTCATATCTGTTTTCCTCTCATTGTTACATGATGTTTGAACCATGATATATTGCTAGAATATGAAAGCCATTGGCTTATTTTTTTTAACTTGGGGTATGATTATGACCACGACATTGCAATTCTCTGTCTATGATATGTGTCACTGTTGTAATAATCTTAATTCCACACATACTCTAAACATGATTATTTATTTTTGTCCTTTTGGTGTCCAATTTAATTGTTGCAGCAGACGCAAATGTGCTGGCCTTCATGATTCCAGGACATGGAATCATACCAGCGGATGCGTGGTGGTTTATCACTCGTTCAGCTGACGGTGGTCATTTGATGCTCATTTGCATGTACCAAATTGACCAAACCATTTCATTATACCACATGCAGTACAATGCCTGGGGCGTTCGTGACATTGATGGCTATGGCTGCTTCGTGTTCGAGAAAGATCCTAGCTCCGTTGGGCCAGGCGTATTCAACTGGAGGTGGGTTTACAACCTCGGCAACCACTCCATGTTCCTCGGGCTCAATTATCCGATCATCCAACCAATCATCGATCATATCACTAGTGATGATTACCGTGCTATGCAACTTCCATTCGCCAGGGGGAACTATGTTTACACATCATACCATGGGTTTCATAAATCACCATATCCAGAGATTCGTCGACACAGCTTGTTGCCAGATAATCTTTAGTGTGTGAAAGGCATCAAGCTTCCATGCGATGGATGGCTTTTGCAAACCCGACATGCGGCGATGTGGTTCATGCCAACAGCAAAGATGCACAACTTGATTCGTACTGATATCTAGAATAATCCATGTGTCCTGCTGCTGTAGCATGACCCTCTTTTGTTGGATATTATGTATTGTTCTTAGTTTGAAGCACTCCTCTGGTTAGAAGGATAGATACCTTTCTGGGACCAAGTGCATCCTAACTCACCTGCGTAGGATGTACTGATAATGATGATGGAGATGTTGTGCAGAAGCCATATATATATACATATATATACATACATATATATATATCAATTAGGCTTCAAGCGTGTACTTGTTGGTGAAAGTGTTGTCCAATGGGAATTATATTTTGTATTACTCATGTAGCCTACAAAGTCTGTCGCACAGCCTTGTAACTTCTTACCCCATTTCTAAATTTGTACTAGTCCTCTATACCATATATTGCGCTACTCATAATACTACCTCCCTCCTGGTTTACTGGTCCCCTTCGTAATTTGTGTCAAATTTTGACCATAAATTTCACTAACTAAATGTTAATGCATGTCACAAAAAATTATATCATTTTATTCGTATTTGAACATAGTTTCCAATGGAATAATTTTCGGTGACATGCATTGACATTTTGTTAGTTAAACCTATGGTTAAAATGTGACACTAAATACGACTAGTAAGTAGTACAGTAGCAGTACTAGTATACGTCGGTCAAATTATTCATCATATCCACACATTGAATTGACGTGACAACACGCTACGCGTGAGGTGACACAAGAATCCCGGCGGCGTCTTCGGGTATTGTGGACTTCAGATTTGGAGTAACAGTCATTTGTCGAAATCTTTCATCATGCACTTAAAATAGTCGATTGATCATACATTGAGTACCATATACCTGGAATTAACCGATGCAAGTCCAAGAAGGATTGGCCGGTACTGCCGGCTGGCGTCAAGTTCGATCCCATGGATCAGGAGCTGATCGAGCACCTTGAGGCCAAAGTGACTACTAACAGCGCGAGATCTCACCCTCTCATCGATTTGTTCATACCAACCATCGACAGCGAGCACGGCATATGCTACACCCATCCCGAGAAACTCCAGGTAAGACACCGATCGGCCGTCTAGTTGCACAAACATATTCCTTTCTTTATAGTCTATTTTTCTTTTTAGACGCAGACCTAGCGAAGCATTACAATTTGACAGTTAATAAAAAGTAAAACAAGTGACTGCAACATGCCAAAGATGTTATGAAAATGCCAACCACGTACACTAAAACCTGTATTCGACAATACTGCAGGTATCACACTGAGTGGCCTAAGCAAGCACTTATTCCAGCGCAATTCCAGGGCGTTCAAAAGGTGCATGTGGACGCGTTGCAAGATAGAGTCGGAGTGCAGCATGCACGCGATGTGGCACAAGACTAGCAATACCTTGCTGGTGGTGGTCAACGGCCGGCAGACAGGCAGCAAAAAGGTTCTGCTGCTACACACCAACAAGAACTTCGACCAACATAGGACCAACTGGGTGATGCACCAGTACCATCCTCGGGGACCTGGAGCAAGAGAAGGAGCGGGAGCTGGTCCTCTGCAAGATTTTCTACCAGACGAACACTGGGGCCAGGAGTAAAAAGATTATAAGTTAGTTTGGTATTGGTACTTGTACTACCTTGTCGTCTGCAAGTTGGTATTGTTGTTAACGATCTTTCGGTATGAACTTGGCATTTGCTTCCAACCATCATGCCGAGGGTCGACATGGATATAAAGCTGAATCATTTGTTTCGAAATGAATTTTCAGGCAGCTGATTTTTATTTGATGGGTAGCATAATCACCTGCCGTTCGAATTCCCAGTTCTCCAAAATTTTCGAAACAAGTGCATGCATATTATCATGATGAAAAACAATATACCTGCTGCATCCCAGTTATTAGTCTGTACTTGCAGAATTCTCTCGTTTGTTGAGCAGGTATATTGTTTTTTCAGGTCGAGCAAGTTTCAACTGGGCTGTAGACTGCCCAGGCTTGGTTTTGTTTTTAATAGGCCCAGACCATAACGACAAAGGGGCACAAAGATCCAGCAGGTATCTACTGGCCTCTGGCCCGCCAGCGTTAGTTATATTTTGTCTTACAACATCCATAGGCAGTTTTTTACCGAATCAAACACACAACCCCGTTCTATTTTCCTCTTGAAGTGCCTGTCGTGGATCTAAGACTGACAGTAGAATGGGGGGTAGATATGAGGAGGCAAGATACTAGCTATGGCGAAGTTGTACACACTAGTTTTATGAGTTCAGGCCCTTCGCTGAGGAAGTAACAGCCCTACGTCTCGGTGCCCGGAGGCGGTCGACTAGATTATGTGTATGTGTGTTACAGGGGGTGCCAACCCTTGTGCCAGTGGAGGGGGTGGATTATATAGAGTTCGCCCAGACCCCAGCCAACGCACGTTACAAAGGGTTTAAGGTACATCAAGAGGGGGCGTTACTGGTAACGCTAGCAATAAAGTGACATAAATGCCCATTAAGTCGATGAAATAAACGTCCGACCGTTACCATGCAGAATGACTTTAGATCTTCTGTCTGTCGAGTGATAGTTGTCGTGGTCGAGTGACTTTGAGTCTTCCGAGTGGAATGCTTCGTAGTCGAGTGGATGATGCTATCCCTCGAATGCGTCTAGTTTTAGGGTGATGTCCTAGGGGAGGGTCTCTAGGTCAGTCCTATGACCCTACCCTAGGTACATAGCATCATCATTAGCCCCCGAATGGTTCAGAGCTCGAATGGAGAAGGAGTTGAGAATACCTCCGATTAATTTTTTGATCTTCGGAAGCGTCTTACTGGGATCAAATGAGCAATCATGATGACTTCAACTTCTTTTGGAGTCGCCTTAGTCCATTCTTGGTTTTGCCGAGTGAACTTTTGCTGCTAAGCTTCGAGTGTTGATATGGAAAAAATCTTCCGTCTGATAGGTTGCTCTGCTGCTCGCGGATCTCGCGAGATTCGGATTTTGGGAAGTGCGCGGGGCGGAGGAGGCCGTAGTAATCGGGTTGGATTAGGAAGAATCGCCTCGATCACCGCGCCACCTTTTTCTCCACGTATCGCGCACGTGACTGTTGCGGGATTTGGTAGGATTACCTGGGCCCATGGGTCAGCCACTCGGAAATGACCTCATATAAGGCGCCGGATTGGGTTTTTTGCATGGTGCGTTCCCATTCTTCCCCTTTCTCCTCCGTTTCTCCACCGCATCCACCTTTTCTCCCGGTGCCGCCGCTCAGTTCGATCTCCGCCCGCTACAATGGGGAAGGAGAAGATGGTGGCCTTGGAGCGTGCGAAGAAGGCGACGACGAAGGCGAAAGGGAAGAAGTCCAGCGGGGCGGATCTTCGTCAAGGTCTGGCCTACCGAGAGGCTGGATCCACGGCGATTGGATTTGGTCGACGATTAGTCAGGACGAGATCGACGATCTGGCCGAGGGGGGTCTGATTCCCCACAAGTCAGCACGGCTCCCAGAGGATGAGACCGAGACACGGCCGCGGGAGAGTGAGTGCGTGCTCCTCGCCACCCATGTCGACCGTGGTTTTTCTTTGCCTCCCCACCCTTTCTTCCAAGGATTCTTGAAATTCTTTGGAGCACAACTTCATCATTTTTTCTCCAACACTATCGTGTATCTTGTTGCATACGTGTCCATGTGCGAGAATTTCTTGGGTTGTCGGCCGCACTGGGGCCTCTTCAAACACATATTCACCTGTCGTTCTCAGTCGGTCAAAAAGGCCAATCCGAGTGATGAGAGGATACATGTGATCCATATGTGTGGGGGTCTTGGGATCCAAATGAGAGGTAAGAGCACTTTCCCCGCCATGATTCTTCCCGAGTCAATCAGAGGGTGGCAGTCGACCTGGTTCCACTGCAAAGACCAGTCAACTCAAGGTCAGTCGACTGGACTTCCCCCCTTTTCCATGGCTCGAGTCGATAAGCCCTCCGCCTTGAAGGTGACCCCAGAGGAAAAAGTGGAGGTGAAGGTGCTGGTCGAGCGAGAGGTCCAGCTCGTCCGCGATGGCGTGACCGGCATGGATCTGTGGGAATACGCATTCAGCCGCTTCAAGCTCGTGACCATCCGGTGTGGATGTATTCGGGCATTGATGATTCCACTCGGATCTACCCAGAAGAGGTCGATGAGGATACTGTGGAGAAGTGGTTGAGGGGTATCACTGGCAACAAAGATAACCCCAGGGGGTCTAGGAGAGTCCCTCCACTCGACAACTCGTATGAAGCAGACAAGGTCCAACTCTAAATTGCCGAGTGTTTTCTTGATTTATCATGTAACTGCTTGTTGTCAACCGACTGACTTTTTGTTTCGCTTGTTGTCTTTCAGACCCTTACTGAGATGTACTCGATGCCCAACGGGGAGCAACAGCAGGATCTAGAGGGGGAGGCAAGTGGAGGCGAGAGCGGCAAGTGGCACTCGGACGAAGAGGAGGACGAGGAGAGTGACGACCCGAGTGATGAAGAAGAGGTTGACTCACCTCCCCGTAGGGAAAAGCAATCCAAGCATACTCACGACCCGACAAGCATCCGTGACAAAGCGACCACGCAGACCGGGTAGTCATCAAAGCGCCCTCGGACGTCTTCTCCAGCGCCGACTAAGAAGGCACCGAAGCAACCAAAAGCTGCGCCGTCAAAACCGCAGAAAGCCTTGCCCAAGATCAAAGTGGCCATTCCCACTGTTCCTGGGTAATAATTGGACCTGATTTCTTGGTTTAGAACGAATAGAGTTTTGATCGTCCCTCCGTGATAGACATGACCGACTGAATCTTGAAATTTGCAGTGCTACTACCTCCGGGACTTCTGCTTACAGGAATGAAGATGAAGAAATGGAAGATGCAGTCACCTCCAACCCGGGTACGACTCTTGTAATCCTGTCCTCAGTTACTCGGCCATTTTGTCGGTCGATTAAGTTCTGGCGATTGATTCTTTTTGCAGCTCCTCCCAATGTCATTGAACTTCTAGACGATGACGAGGACATGCCGCTGAGGCCCAAGAGGAACAAGAAGGCATCAGCTGGCAAGACATCCCAATCGGTGATAGCGGCAGAGTCAGCAATTCAACAACCTGAAGTTGTGACTCGGGCTTCTGTTACTTTCGCTGATCCAGTATTGAGTGAATGCCCCACATCGTCGACTGTACCAGTGTTTGCTTCAACCGTCCAGCCTCATGCCTCAGAACTTCAAGCTGCCGCGTCTGCACCGTCAATCCCATTCTTCACCACTCATCACGTTCCAGAAAGTCAGGCAGACGCCGCCACAGAAGCCATTCGCCAAGCTGGCATAATGATGGAGCGAGTGAAGGTGGTGCACGAAAATAGTCAGGCTGCTTACGACGCCAACACGGCCCTTCGAGCCAATGTCCAGGTAAGTTGGCTTCCGACTAAAATCTTATCTTGTTGCTTGTTTTGTTAGGATATGCTACCTGAAAACTTTTCTTTGTGCAACTTCTTGTTATTCTACACTTCGCATCTGCACACCCAGTGGGTGTTTGACGTCTTTGTTGTTTCACTCTTCCACTCGTTCTGGGTAGAAGATGTTGAGTGGAATCTGAACCAGTGGGGGCACGATAAGAGCACCTACTGGGTGTAGTCCCCGAGACTACTGTAGAATGTTTGATTCTGCAGTAGTCTTAAAGTTTTATTTACTCAGAAGCAAATGATATTTGATCTTGTCCATTGACATATCTTTTAATAATTGTAGAAATCCTGTGCACTTATCTCCAAGTTTGCTGAATTCGAGGAAAATCAGAGACAACTCAACCTTGACTTGGAGCTGGCCCATCAGAACTAGAAAAAGGCTAAAGATGAAGTGGCTGGTACGGAAGGTAACGACCTATCGACTGTCTATTTTGACCATTCCTCAAGTTATATCTTCGTTCTTCTGTCTGACCCAAGTGTATATCTTGCAGAGAAAATGAGGCAGGCTTTGGCAAAGAAGGATCTCGATCTTGCAACTGCGCAAAAGGAGGCTCAGGAGAAGACGGCACTGGCTGACAAGAAGCTAGCTTCGGTCGGTGCGCTAGAGGAGGAAATCACCAAGCTGAAGACGTCTCTTGCCGAGTCCAATCGAGAAGCGACTCGTCTGAAGAAAGATAAGGTGACTCTGGACGAGAAGCTAGAGGGCATTTCTCATAGGAGAAACGACCTGGAAGCTTATCTGAAAGCACTCGCCAAGAAGCTCTTCCTTATGCTCGAAGGTACTTTCTTTATCCGACTGATTTACTGTTGGCAAGTCACCATGAACCGGTCGACTCATTAGCTCCTTGAATCTGCAGAATTCTGCCAAAACATTGAAGAAGAAACTGGACAGATCGATACAGGCTTGGACCCCATCCTTTCTCCTGTCGGCGATGAGGCTGCCATGAACGTACTCCGACTAGAATCTCGTGTTTCCAGCGTTATGAGCTATCTTGCTCGCCTGGAGGTGGTGGTGTTGTGCATTGATACATCACTTTTGCCAAGGGCAACGCTTCAAAATGACCTCGAGTCCCTGATGACTCGACTCAATGAGGTTCCTGGTCGAGTGCAGGAATGGAAGAAGTCTTCTGCCCGATGCCGTGCTGACGTGGCTCTGTCGTTGGTTCGGGTCCACTGCAAAGAAGCTCGAGAAGAGAAGCTGGCAGCAATCAAAGTTGCCAACACCAAAAGGCATGACTTTTAATCCTTCATGGAAACCTTCATTGCTGCTGCTACTCGGATCACTGACGGAATTGATCTGGACAATTTCGTCGAGCCTACAAGCCCTCCTCCTGTGGAGTGAACAAACTTTATACCTTGCCTTAAATTTGCCTCGGAATGCCGAGTGATTTTGTAACCGTTAAACTTCTTTAGGCTTGATGCCCGATTACTTTTATCCATGTTCAGGAACTTTAGGATTTATCTGAACTTGGTTTATCTTCTGAATATGCTTGTGTTTGCCTTCGAGTGGAACTTGTTCCTCACTCGAGATAATCTTTGTACTTGAGATGCAGCTCTGAGGAGGAGGTCCCAGTCGACCTGCACCTCGTCGTCCTTGTAGGTCAGGATGGAGCGCACATTATCCTTGTGGCGCAGCCCCAAAGAGAAGGTTGCAGTCGACCTATGCCTCCTCGTCCTCGTGGAGGAGGATGGAGTGCATGTTGTATTTTTGGCGTAGCTCCAAAGAGAAGATTGCAGTCGACCTGTGCCTCCTCGTCCTTGTGGAGGAGGATGGAGTGCACGTTGTATTTGTGGCGTAGCTCCAAAAAGAAGGTGGTAGTTGACCTACACCTCGTCGTCCTTGCGGATAGGGACGTGTTTCAAACTTAGGCGAGTACTGGACTGTAGATAAGCCCCCGAGTGAGAGGGTTGCTCACCACTCGGTAGGATTTTTTAAACTTAGGCGAGTACTGGATTGCAGCTAAGCCCCCGAGTGAGAGGGTTGCTCACCACTCAGTAGGATTTTTTCTAAACTTAGGCGAGTACTGGACTGTAGCTAAGCCCCCGAGTGAGAGGGTTGCTCACCACTCGGTGGGATTTTTTAAACTTAGGTGAGTGCTGGACTGCAGCTAAGCCCCCAAGTGAGAGGGTTGCTCACCACTCGGTAGGATTTTTCAAACTTAGGCGAGTACTGGACTGCAGCTAAGCTCCCAAGTGAGAGGATTGCTCACCACTCGGTAGGATTTTTCAAACTTAGGCGAGTACTGGACTGCAGCTAAGCCCCCGAGTGATAGACTTGCTCATCACTCGGTAGGATTTTTCAAACTTAGGCGAGTACTGGACTGCAGCAAAGCCCCCGAGTGGGAGACTTTCTCATCACTCAGTAGGATTTTTTTAACTTAGCAAAACGGATTCGTAGCTAAGCCTTCGAGTGAGAGGCTTGCTCACCACTCGGTAGGTTTCTTTTAAACTTAGGCGAAACGGATTCGCATCTAAGGCACCCACTGGGGGATTTAGAACATATAAAAAAGGAACAACAATCATTTAAGAGACTGTAAAACTATGTATTTGATAATCAAACTAAAGGGTATTTCTTATTACATCTCAACAGTATTAATGCTTAAGTGTAAAAGGGGCGGAGCAGCTCCGCATTCCAAGCGCGTGGCTCGTCTTTCTTGTGCTCGACATTGTATAAGTGGTATGCTCCGTTGTTGAGAACTTTGGTGATAATGAAGGGGCCTTACCAAGTAGGGGCGAGCTTGTGTGGTTTCTGCTGATCCACTCAAAGAACCAAGTCTCCTTCTTGAAATGCTCGACCCCTCACGTTTCTGGCGTGGAATCGACGCAGGTCTTGCTGATAAATGGTCGACTGGATCAAGGCCATCTCTCTTTCCTCTTCCAGGAGATCAACTGGGTTTTGCCGAGCCTGTTCTACTTCATCTTCTGAGAAAAGCTTGACTCTGGGTGCATTGTGAAGCAAGTCACTCGGAAGTACAACTTCAAATCCATAGACCAAGAAGAATGGAGTTCTGCTAGTCGACCGATTAGGAGTTGTCCTCAAACCCCAAAGCACTGATCGAAGTTCATCGACCCAGGCGCCTTCCGCGTGCTTGAGATCACGCATCAGTCGGGGTTTCAGTCCTTTGAGAATCAATTCGTTTGCTCTTTCAGCTTGTCCATTCGACTGGGGATGGGCGACTGAAGCATAGTCAACACGAGTGCCTTGGAAAGCGCAGAAGGCTCTGAACTCGTCAGAATCGAAGTTCGACCCATTGTCAGTGATGATGCTATGCGGAACACCATATCTGAACGTTAACTCTCTGACGAAACTAACCGTAGTACTGGCTTCAAGACTTTTGATAGGTTTGGCTTCAATCCATTTGGTGAACTTGTCGACTGCCACGAGTACATGAGTGAAGCCGCTTCAACCCGTTCTCAGAGGTCCAACCATGTCCAAACGCCAAACAGCGAAGGGCCAAACGAGTGGAATGGTCTTCAGGGTTGACGCAGGCTTGTGAGACATGTTGGAGTAAAACTGGCAACCTTCACATCTGTCGACTATTTCTTGTGTCATCTCATTTTCCCATGGCCAATAAAATCCCGCTCGGTATGCTTTGGCCACAATGGTCTGAGAGGACGCATGGTGACCACAGGTCCCCGAGTGGATGTCGTTGAGGATCACTCGACCTTCTTCTGGTGTTATGCATTTCTGGCTGACTCCAGCTACACTTTCTCTAAATAGCTGCCCTCTTATCACAGTAAAAGCTTTGGATCGGCGGACGATCTGTCGGGCCTCTTCTTCGTCCTCTAGGAGTTCTTTCCTAAGAATATATGCGATGTATGGCACTGTCCAGTCGAGAGTGATGACCAAAACCTCCATGATCAAGTCGACCACGGCTGAGACTTTGACTTCGGTCGGATCAGTGGCGCTCTTTGGTTGTGGGGGCTCTTCAGTGAAAGGATCTTCCTGGACTGAAGGTGTATGAATATGTTCCAAAAACACATTACTGGGAATGGCTTCCCTCTTGGAACCTATCTTCGCCAAATCATCCGCTGCTTGATTATTCAGTCGGGGTATGCGATGGAGCTCTAAACCCTCAAACTTCTTCTCTAACTTTCTCACTGCATTACAATAGCCAGTCATAGCCGAGCTTCTGACATCCCACTCCTTCATTACTTGATTCACCACCAAATCTGAGTCACCGTAGACCATGAGGCGATGGACGCCAAGTGAAATGGCCATACGCAACCCGTACAAAAGTGCCTCATATTTAGCTTCATTGTTGGAGGAATGAAAATGAATCTGGAGAACATAGCGTAGGTTGTCGCCTCGGGGGGATACCGATACTACCCCAGCACCAGAACCATTCAGCATCTTAGATCCATCAAAGAACATGGTCCAATGGTTCGAGTGAATCTGAGTCGGCAGTTGCTGTTCGATCCACTCGGCGAGGAAATATGCTATTGCCTGGGACTTGATAGCTTTCTTTGCCTCAAACTTGATATCCAAGGGAAGGAGTTCAATCGCCCACTTTGCCACTCGACCAGTTGCATCTCTGCTGTTCAGAATTTTTGACAATGGTGCGTCGCTGACGACTGTAATGGAGTGATCAGAGAAATAATGTGCAACCTTCTTCGAGGTAATGTAAATCCCATAAACAAGCTTCCGATAATGTGGATATCTTTGCTCGGATGGAGTCAGAACTTCAGAAACATAGTATACTGGGCGCTGAATTTTATAGGCTTTTCCTTATTCTTCCTGCTCGACCGTGAGTACTGTACTGACAACTTGTCCAGTGGCTACAATATAAAGCAGTAAAGGATCTTTGCTGATTGGGGCAGCGAGCACCGGCTGGGTGGAAAGAAGGGCTTTGAGTTTTGCAAACGCTGCATCAGCTTCAGGAGTCCACTCAAACTTGTCAGATTTCTTCATCAGTCGGTAAAGAGGCAATGCCTTTTCACCAAGGCGAGAAATGAACCGACTCAAGGCGGCCAAACAACCAATAAGCTTTTGGACATCATGCACACGCACAGGGCGCTTCTTCCGGAGTATGGCACCAACTTTCTCTGGGTTCGCGTTGATCCCTCGTTCGGAAACGAGGAAGCCGAGTAACTTCCCGCCAGGAACTCCGAATGTGCACTTTGATGGGATAAGCTTGATATCATATCTTCTCAGGTTGGCAAAGGTTTCAGCAAGGTCAGCTAGGAGGTCGGAACCTTTACGCGACTTGACCACAATGTCATCCATGTATGCTTCCACATTCCGACTGATTTGAGTGAGCAGACACTTTTGAATCATCCTCGTGAATGTAGCTCTAGCGTTCTTGAGACCGAACGACATGGTGAAGTAACAAAAACACCCGAATGGTGTGATGAAAGCTGTTTTTATCTCCTTGGGTCCATACAGTCGGATCTGATGGTACCGGAATAGGTGTCTTGAAAAGAGAAACGCTCACACCCCGCAGTCGAGTCGACAATCTGGTCGATGCGGGGGAGAGGAAAATGATCTTTTGGGAAAGCCCGATTGATATGCTTGAAGTCAATGCACATGCGAAGTGAGTCGTCCTTCTTGGGGACCATGACAACATTGGCGAGCCACTCGGAGTGGTAAATCTCTCGGATGAACTCAGCTGCCAGGAGCCGAGCCACTTCCTCACAAATTGCTTTTCTCTTTTGTACGGCGGACCGTCGAAGATGTTCCTTGACTGGTTTTACTTTCAGGTCGACTCGCAAATGATGCTCAGCCAGTCCCCTGGGTACACCCGGCATGTCAGAAGGTTTCCATGCAAAGATGTCCCAATTCTCACGGAGGAACTGGATGAGCGCTTCTTCCTATTTGCCGTCGAGTGATGTTGAGATATGAGTAGGAGCAGCATTAATTAGGATCGGTCGGGTGAATATGAATCGGCTTGGTTTCACCGGACGACTGAAATGCAGAATCTGTGGCAGGCTTCTTGGAGCGCAGAAAATCACTCGAATTTGCATTTTTCTGGTATTCTTGCATTTTGACTGCTGCCATTTGTGCATCGGCGTTTTTTGAGCCCTTCTGGAAGCACTTTTTTGCCTTCTGCCGATTGCAAGTGATAGTGATCACTCCTCTGGGACCAGGCATTTTCAATTTGACGTACACGTAACATGGTCGAGCCATGAAACGTGCATAGGCAGGCCTACCCAGAATAGCATGATAAGCACTCTGGAAATCCACTACATTAAATGTCAACTTTTCCTTGCGGTAATTCTTGGAATCACCGAAAACTACATCAAGGGCGATCTGGCCGAGTGATTCTGCCTTCTTGCCAGGTATAATGCCATGGAAACTCATATTACTTTCGCTGAGCTTGGACATCGGAATCCCCATTCCCTTCAAGGTTTCAACATAAAGGATATTCAGGCCGCTACCACCATCCACAACACTTTAGTCAGTCGAGTGCCTTCAACAACTGGGTCGACCACCAACGCTTGCCTCCCAGGGGTGGCTATACGTGCTGGATGGTCGGACTGGTCGAACGTGATGGCAGTCTAGGACCACTTCAAATAACTTGGTGTTGCCGGAGCAACCATGTTCACTTATTTGTTGATAACTTTCAGTCGACTTTTGCTCTGAACATCAACAAAAATCATCAGAGTGGAGTTGACGTTGGGAAAACCATCATCATCCTCTTCCTTATCCTCACCCTTGTGCCGCTCTTTTTCCTTCTCATTGGGTTGTTTCCCTCGGAGCTGCTGGATCAGGAGTCGACACTGCCGAGTGGTGTGTTTAGGATAAATCAGATTACCCTCTTCATCTTTCTTGGTCTGAATGTGGCATGGTAAATCCAACACATCATTTCCGTCTTGATCTTTCACTTTCTTGGGGTTCCAGGGCCCTTTGGGCTTCCCCTTGAGCTTTCCTTGAGCCACAACTAAAGCCTCACCAGGAGCAGTTGGCTCGGCCTTACGCTTCTGTTTCTGATTGGAAGTACCTCCACCGATGTCCTGGATGACTGTTTTGTGCTTGCCACTACAGAGTCGGTCTTCTTCTTCGCCGTTAGCATATTTGGTGGCAATCTCCATCATCCGAGTCAGCGACATATCCCCTGTCCGACCGAATTTTAGATTCAACTCCCGATACTTAACGCCTTCTTTGAAGGCACAAACCGCTTGGTGATCTGACACATTCTCCACTGTATGGTGTAACGTGATCATTCTCTGGATATAGTCTCCCAGGGTTTCATTCGGTTTTTGCACATAGTGCTGCAATTCAGTCAACCCCGTTGGTCGCTTGCAAGTACCTTCAGAAGTCCTGACAAACTCTCGGGCGAGTTCCTCCCAACTGAATATACTGCCAGGTGCTAACTGGTTCAACCATGCTCTGGCCAAGCCTTCCAACATCAGAGGAGGGTGCTTCATGGCGACTTCATCGTTGCCACCACCAATTTGTACAGCCACTCGGTAGTCCTCAAGCCAAGTGCCAGGCTTAGACTCACCCGTAAACTTGCTGACTCCAGTCGCCAACCTGAAATTGGGAGGAATCACTGTGGCCCTAATGGCTCTGCTAAAACACTCGGGACCTGAAACATGCACTCTGCCGCCAGTCGGATAACCTCTGTCATGGCCTTCTCTGTGTGCTCTATTCCTGTCAACCAGACCTTGAGCGAGAATAGATCTCGCATCAAAGCCTGGCTCCCTTGGGTCGACTGGTATTCTTCGCTCGCCGCTGTGAGGGCGTCTATCATCATGCCGCCGAGGCACATATGACCCACTCCTCGGAGGAGGCGTGGGCACTCTACGATGGTCATCGTGGCTGAGGCGGTGATCATATTGCTCGTGGTTTCTGTACTGATCTTGCCTGTGCCCATGTCCTTCACGCCGCGGGGGTGATCTTGGGCTGTTGGCCGACTGTACTGTATCTGCCATCATAGACCTGCTATGAATCCTATTCCGCGACTGAGACACTGTTGTGTTCTGCTCTCCGTCTGCTTGGAGCAAGGCCCGGATCTGCATCAAACCACTGCCAGCTTCCGACTGGGAAGGCTGGATTGACTCTGCTATTTGGGCTGCAGCTTTGAGCTTTTGAATTGGAGTGCGGTATACCAGAGTTTGAGGTGGAAAAAGCTATCGTCGACTGAATTCAGGGATCCGCTGCCGACCACGCTCGTCGAGTGCATGCTGCAGGTTCTCTAGTCGAGTGCGCTCAGCCAAGTTGGCCAGGCGCTCTTCCTCCAAGGCCTGGGCCTCGGGGGTTTCCCCAACGATAGGAGTGTGAAGTGCATCCATATTGCAGCAGCGAAGCTCTTCCCTCCACTGCGAAGAAAGAGGCTCGGGGCGGTACTCCTCATGAACGCGTGACGGATCGTCACCGCCATCACCACCGTCGTTGCGGGGGAAGCCAGGAGGACTGCATGGTCCGTTGACCATCAAGACTTGCGCCGCGGGATCGCTGCTGTTGCACTCGGATGCGGTCTCGACGGAGCCAGTCGAACAGGCCGTAGAGGGTTTCGTCGGGCTCGATTACCGCGACTTCTGAGGTGGCCGACTGGCGGGCCACCGCGTGTCTCACCCACCGCTGGAGTTGCGACCGACCCGAACGCTTGCGCTGGCGAACAGCGGGGGACGAGGACACCATAGGAGCCGACCGATACTGGGTCAACGGTTGCCGGAGAAGGATGTCGCGAACGCACGGGCGAAAGTGCATCGCCCCGCAGACGGGGAGCGCTTTGACGTCGAGTGGAGCTTCCTGAAGCCAAGCGGAGTCGTCGGCAACGAAAACGAGCGCGCCAAGATGGATCTCATGGCCCTCAACCAGTCCGCCGGTGGAAACCATGATGATGAGAATCGGAAAAAATCGCAACTCCACCAAAAAGTCGCTAAGACACCTGCCCCACGGTGGGTGCCAACTGTCGTGGATCTAAGACTGATAGTAGAATGGAGGGTAGATATGAGGAGGCAAGATCCTAGCTATGGCGAAGTTGTACGCACGAGTTTTACGAGTTCAGGCCCTTCACTGAGGAAGTAACAGCCCTACGTCTCGGTGCCCGGAGGCGGTCGACTGGATTATGTGTATGTGTGTTACAGGGGGTGCCAACCCTTGTGCCAGTGGAGGGGGGTGGCTTATATAGAGTGCACCCAGACCCCAGCCAGCCCACGTTACAAAGGGTTTAAGGTACATCAAGAGGGGGCGTTATTGGTAACGCTAGCAATAAAGTGACATAAATGCCCATTAAGTCATAAGCGTCCGACCGTTACCGTGCAGAATGACTTTAGATCTTCTGTCTGTCGAGTGATAGTTGTCGTGGTCGAGTGGCTTGGAGTCTTCCGAGTGGAATGCTTCGTAGTCGAGTGGATGATGCTATCCCTCGAATGCTTTTGGTTTTAGGGTGATGTCCTAGGGGAGGGTGTCTAGGTCAGTCCTACGACCCTACCCTAGGTACATAGCTTCATCAGTGCCATGTCCTACATCCGTTTTCTAATCTCTACCTATAGTTTTACTAGTTCATATACACGTATCGTTATATTGAAAATACATAAAGTTCCCTTTTCATATTTACATCCTTATTTTTGTTGTTGTTTTCCCTCCCAGCGCTGATTTCTTTACCACTGGTTTTCCCTTAAACCAAGTCAATTGTCCCACGTCTTATTTGCTTACAAAAACAAAACGATTTTTTTGGAAAATCAATAAGTTCTTAAAAATATTTATCATTTCAGGATTACAACAATTCGGACTCCACCAAAATATGCAAAATAAGGTTGAACTTTTGGACCGTGGTCCTCGGTAGAAAATGGGCTGTAATAAATTACTTAAGAATTAGAAAATGGGCGGCAAATTATAATTTTTTTAGCAAATGGGCTCTATGTTGTCTGCCACAGATTTGGAGGCTGACTTGTGGTCCTACTGATTTCATGCGTACTCAAGGTTTCTCAAATAAAGAAACTTAGTCAACAGTTGACTCTACCAGCGTCAGACCATTAGATGTCAATCTAACGGCAATCGTGCTTCTTTAGTCTCTCATCTTCCTGCTCCAGCCGCCCAAACCAGCGCCGGCGGAACAACCTGCTCCCGTCTCCCGTGGCCGGCTGTGCTGCCGGGCAGGCCTCACGGTCCCACCATACTCGCATCCCTGGCCTGTCTATCCCTCTACCTACCCACACCTCCTGTTATTTTTCGGTGACGACAGCCGAACCAGTCAACCCTCGTACTCGCCACCTCATGGGTATCCACTGCCGTGTCTTCCCTGGCTCCGTGTCGTTCCCTTCGTAGGCCTCGCCGTCGTCCACCGCCCTTGTGCTCTCGGCGCGGCATGGCCAACGTGGTCAATGAACAACATCCATCGGAAGTGGACTGTACGTGGAGAGGCCGACAGCTAGGTCCACGGCCGCACACAAGGAAATGCCACCTTATTACGCGCAAAATAATGATTCCTCCACCTGACATCTGGGACCCACCAGAAGGGCCTCTGTATTTCCCAAAAAAATGTTCCCCCTGCTGACAGCTCGGACCCACCAGCTATATCTTTGCATGCAAGGAAGTGCCTTCTTATTACGCACAAAAAAATGAATACCCCCTGTGTGGGAGGCTGACTTGTGGGCCTACTAAGTTGACGGGGATGGAGGGCTTTGTCAACTTCGTCAATATGAATGATTCTAGATCCAGTGATCGTATGATGTCCATCCAACAGTCGTAGTGCTTCTTCAACCTCTGGTCTTCTTGCTCCAGCCGCCCAAACCAGCGCCGATCGTGCCGCATGCTCTTGCCTTCCGTGCCGTCTGTGATGCCTTGGAGGCCTCACCGCCCCCTACTACTCCCACTGCTGGCCAGGCCATCTACCTCTACTCACCCACACCCCCTGTTATTCTGCGGTGACGGCAGCCTCACACCGCAGCCGAACCAGTGAACCCTCATACTCCCCTCCTCGTGGGCTTCCACTGCCGAGTCTTCCCCGGGTCCATTTCGTCTCCTTCCTAGGTCTCACCGTCGTCCACCGCCTTGGTGCTCTCGGCGCGGTGTGATCAACGTGGTCAAGGAACGACTTCCATCAGAAGAGTACTGTACGTGGAGAGGCTGACAGCTGGGTCCACGACCGCAACAAGGAAGTGCCTCCTTATTATGCGCAAAATAATTATTCCTCCACCTGACAGCAGGGACCCACTGGACGGGCCACCGTATTTCGTGAAAAAAATGTTTCCCCCCTGACTGCTGGGACCCGCCAGCTACATCTTTAGACGCACTGAAGTGCATGACAGTCGGGACCCACCTCGTCGAAGCATACGTAGCTTTGTCATTCTGGTCGCGAACGTGTACGTACATACTGGTCGATGTAGAGGCGCGCACGTGTCGTAGTAGAGGCGCGCACGTAGCATGTACACGTACGTATAGCGGCCAGGGTGCAAGAAAGAAAATACGGCCATGTACGTAGATACGGGCAGGGTCTCAAGCGCCTACTCGCGCATATGTACAACCGATGGAAATGAGGCCTGACGTACCACGGAATGGAGGAAACGGCCTTGTGTTCGACCGGCCATGGTCGAAACGGGATCCTGTTCATCGGGAGGGGTTTGGCATACTGCAAAACAGAGGAAACAGACTTCTCTTGGACCTCCTACGGTCGAAACGGGGTCCTGTTGACTATGAGGGGTGTGGCGTACCGCAAAACAGAGGAAACGGACTTGTGTTGGAGCGCTACGGTCAAAACATGGTTCCTGTTCATCGGGAGGGGTGTGGCGTACCGTAAAACGGGACTCCACGGGCTACTGTTCAGCCAATGTCGACCTCCTCCAGCCTCCACGGGCTACTGTTCATCCACCGTCGACCTCCTCCAGCCGCCACCTGCGACTGTTCATCCACGGGCTCCTGTTCATCCAGTCTCCACTGCGCGCTCCTTCACCGGCTATTGTTCAACCAGCCCTTTCCATGGGGGTCCTATTCAACTACCCCTCCACGGGATACTGTTCATCTATCCCTCCACTGGCTACTATTCAACCAGCCCTCCACTGGCTACAGTTCAACCAGCCCTCCACGGGGTCCTGTTCATCCACCGGCTCGATCGATCGGGGTATTGTTCATCCAGCGGCAACGGCCTCTACTACCACGGGTTCCTATTCATCCAACCCACACCGGGAATTGTTCATCCAAACCACCTCAACAACGCTCACTGTTCATCCAGGGAAGGAGGCAACAATGTTCGATCGGCTTCAGTTAGCAGCAGTAACGAAGGAATCACTCGGGTTCAGTTAACAGCAAGGGATCGACCGATCGCTCGGGTTCAGTGTAACGCGTAGCCTGCAGTGCAATCGCTCAGGTTCAGTTAGAGCCCAATGCCTCGCTCGGATTCAGTTAGAGTGCAACGCCTCGCACACACACGCGTACGTACGAGAGAAATGTGCATCGCTCGGCCCCCGACCACCCGTCGTAACCGGGAAGTCCCCGATATTTTCCCCGCCCTTGCTTCTACCACGGTTTTTTCCGTCATGGACGACCCAAAGAATGTAATCCAGCTGCGTCTCCATCCCGCCCAGGACGAAAAGCCCATTTTCTGTCAGGATTTTTTGTCATAGAAGTAGGACCCCACCACATCTATGATGATACCAGGTTTTGTCACAATTATCGTCATAGAAGTGTCATAAGTATGACAAAAAAAATTCGTTCAGCCCAAAATGTCACGGATGCGTCTTTTTTTGTACTGATGTATGTTGTCCTTACTCTAGTGGTGTTATGTGAACGTCGACTACATAACACTTCACCATTGTTTGGGCCTAGGGGAAGGCATTGGGAAGTAATAAGTAGATGATGGGTTGCTAGAGTGACCGAAGTTTAACCCCTAGTTTATGTGTTGCTTCGTAAGGGGCTGATTTGGATCCATATGTTTCATGCTATGATTAGGTTTACCTTAATTCTTCTTTCGTAGCTGTGGATGCTTGTGAAGGGGGTTAATCGTAAGTGGGATGCTTGTCCAAGGAATGGCAATACCCAAGCACCGGTCCACCCACATACCAAATTATCAGAGTAACGAACGCGAAACATATGAGCATGATGAAAACTAGCTTGACGATAATTCCCATGTGTTCTCGGGAGTGCTTTCCTTTATATAAGAGTTTGTCCAGGCTTGTACTTTGCTATAATAAGGATTGGGCCACCTTGCTGCACCTTGTTTACTTTTGTTACTTGTTACCCGTTACGAATTACCTTATCACAAAACTATCTGTTACCGATAATTTTAGTGCTTATAGAGAATACCTTACTGAAAATTGCTTGTCATTTCCTTCTGCTCCTCATTGGGTTCGACACTCTTACTTATCAGAAGGACTACGATAGAACCCCTATACTTGTGGTTCATCAAGACTCTTTTATGGCACCATTGCCGGGGAGTGAAGCGCCTTTGGTAGGTGGAATTTTGTAAGGAAAAATTTATATAGTGTGCTGAAATTTATTGTCAGTTGTCACAATGGAAAATAATCCTTTGAGGGGCTTGTACGGGGTATCTTCACCCCGACCAGTAGAGAAAAGAGTTGCTCCTCAACCTACTAAACCTACTAAAAAATTTACTTTGAAATTCCTTTGGGTATGATAGAGAAACTGCTAGCTAATCCTTTTACATGAGATGGAACATTACATCCCGATATGCACCTAATCTATGTGGATGAAGTTTGTGGATTATCTAAGCTTGCGGGTAAGCCTGAGGATGTTATCAAGAAGAAGGTCTTCCCTTTATCTTTGAAGGGAAAGGCATTGACATGGCTTCGGCTATGTGATGATATTGGATCATGGAACTACAGCCGATTGAAACTGGAATTTCATCAGAAGTTTTATCCTATGCATCTGGTTCATCGTGAAATTTCATCAGAAGTTTTATCATATGCATCCGGTTCATTGTGATCGTAATTATATATATAATTTTTCGCCTCGCGAAGGAGAAAGTATCGATTAAGCTTGTGGGAGGCTTAAGTCAATGTTATATTCATGCCCCAATCATGAGATCTCAAGAGAAATTATTATTCAAAATGTGTATGCTCGGATTTCTCTCAATAATCGCTCCATGCTTGATACTTCTTGTACTGGTTCTTTTATGATGAAGACTATTGACTTAAGATGGGATTTATTGGAAAGAATTAAATGCAGCTCTGAAGATTGGGAACTCGACGAAGGTAAGGAGTCAGGTATAACGCCTAAGTTTGATTGTGTTAAATCTTTTATGGATACCATTGATTTTTGTGAATTTAACACTAAATATGGAGTTGACTCTAAGATAGTAGCATCTTTCTGTGAATCATTTGCTACTCATGTTGATCTCCCCAAGGATAAGTGGTTTGAATATCATCCTCCCATTGAAGTAAAAGTAGTTGAACCTATTAAAGTTGAAGAAAAGACTATCACTTATAATGTGGATCCTATTGTTCCTACCGCTTATATTGAGAAACCACATTTCCCTGTTAGAATAAAGGATCATGCTAAAGCTTCAACTATGGTTCGTAAGAGTAATGCTAGAACACCTACACCCCCTGAAAAATTAGAGTTGAACCTAGTATTGCTATGGTTAGAGATCTCTTAGTCAATAATATTGATGGGCATATTATTTACTTTTGTGAAGAAGCTGCTAGAATTGCTAGACCCGATACTATAGATAAACATAAACCTGTTGTAGGCATGCCTGTTGTTTCTGTTAAAATATGAGATCATTGCTATCATGGCTTATGTGACATGGGTGCTAGTGCGAGTGCAATACCTCATTCTTTATACGAAGAAATTATGCATGATATTGCACCTGCTGAGATATAATGTATTGATGTTACAATTAAGCTTGCCAATAGAGATACTATTTCACCAGTTGGGATTGTTAGAGATGTTGAAGTCTTGTGTGGGAAATTTAAATATCCTACTGATTTTGTTGTTCTTGGTTCCCCACAAGATGACTTTTGTCCCATTATATTTGGTAGACCCTTCTTGAATACTGTCAATGCTAAGATAGATTGCAAAAAGGGTATTGTTATTGTTGGTTTTGGGGGATATGTCTCATGATTTTAATTTTGCTAAATTTCATAGACAACCCCATGAAAAAGATTTGCCTGGTAAAGATGAAATTATTGGTCTTGCTTCTATTGTCGTGCCTCCTAATGATCCTTTAGAACAATATTTGCTAGACCATGAAAATGATATGTTTATGAATGAAAGAAGGGAAATAGATGAAGTATTCTTTAAACAGGGACCTATTTTGAAACACAACTTGTGTGTTGAAATTCTAGGGGATCCTCCTCCACCCAAGGGTGATCCCGTGTTTGAGCTTAGACCATTACCTGATACTCCTAAATATGCTTATCTTGATGAAAAGAAGATATATCATGTTATTATTAGTGCTAACCTTTCAGAGCAGGAAGAAGAGAAATTATTGAAAACTCCGAAGAAGCACCGTGCTGCTATTGGATATACTCTTGTTGATCTTAAGGGCATTAGTCCCATTCTATGCCAGCCCAAAATAAAATTGGAGAAAGACGCTAAACCGGTTGTTGATCACCAACGACGGTTAAATCCTAAGATGAAAGAAGTGGTAAGAAATGAAATACTAAAGCTTCTGGAGGCAGGTATAATTTATCCTGTTGCTGATAGTCAGTGGGTAAATCATGTCCATTGTGTCCCTAAGAAGGGAGGTATTACTATTGTTCCTAATGATAAAGATGAATTGATCCCACAAAGAATTGTTACAGGTTATAGAATGGTAATTGATTTCCGCAAATTAAATAAAGCTACTAGAAAGGATCATTACCTTTTACCCTTTATTGATCAAATGCTAGAAAGATTATCCAAACATACACATTTTTGCTATCTAGATGGTTATTCTGGTTTCTCTCAAATACATGTGTCAAAAGAGGACCAGGAAAAGACCACCTTTACTTTCCCTTTCGGTACCTTTGCTTATAGACATATGCCTTGGTTTATGTAATGCACCTGCTACCTTTCAAAGATGTATGACTGCTATATTCTCTTACTTTTGTGAAAAGATTGTTGAGGTTTTCATGGACGATTTCTCCATGTATGGAACTTCTTTTGATGATTTCCTAAGCAACCTTGATCGAGTTTTGCAAAGATGTGAAGAAACTAATCTTTCTTGAATTGGGAGAAGTGCCACTTTATGGTTAATGAAGGTACTGTCTTGGGGCATAAACTTTCTGAAAGAGGTATTGAAGTTGATAAAGCTAAAGTTGATGCTATTGAAAAGATGTCGTGCCCTAAGGACATTAAAGGTATAAGAAGTTTCCTTGGTCATGCCGGTTTTTATAGGAGGTTCATTAAAGACTACTCAAAATTTCTAGCCTTTGACTAATCTCTTACAAAAAGATGTTCCTTTTGTCTTTGATGATGATTGTGTAGAAGCATTTGAAATTCTTAAGAAAGCCTTGATTTCTGCACCTATTGTTCAGCCACCCGATTGGAATTTACCCTTTGAAATTATGTGTGATGCTAGTGATTATGGTGTAGCTTCTGTTCTAGGACAAAGAGTTGATAAGAAATTAAATGTTATCCAATATGCTAGTAAAACTCTAGACAGTGCCCAGAGAAATTATGCTACTACTGAAAAAGAATTTTTAGCAGTTGTATTTGCTTGTGATAAGTTCAGACCTTATATTGTTGATTCTAAAGTATCTGTTCACACTCATAATGCTGCTATTAAATATCTTATGGAAAAGAAAGATGCTAAACCTAGACTTATTAGATGGGTTCTCTTGCTACAAGAATTTGATTTGCATATTATTGATAGAAAGGGAGCTGAGAACCCCGTTGCAGACAACTTGTCTAGGTTAGAAAATGTTCTTGATGACCCACTACCTATAGATGATAGCTTTCCTGATAAACAATTAGCCATCATAAATGCTTCTCATACTGCTCCATGGTATGCTGATTATGCTAATTACATTGTTGCTAAATTTATACCACCTAGTTTCACATACCAACAAAAGAAAAGGTTTTTCTATGGTTTAAGACATTACGTCTGGGATGACCCACACCTTTTTAAAGAAGGAGTAGATGGTGTTATTATACTTCGTGTACCTGAGCATGAACAGGAACATATCCTACGCAAGTGTCACTCCAAGGCTTATGGAGGACACGATGCTGGAGATAGAACTGCACATAAGGTATTGCAATCCGGTTTTTACTAGCCTACTCTCTTCAAAGATGCCCGTAAGTTTGTCTTGTCTTGTGATGAATGTCAAAGAATTGGTAATATTAGTGGACGTCAAGAAATGCCTATGAACTATTCACTTGTTATTGAACCATTTGATGTTTGGGGCTTTGATTAATATATGGGATCGTTTCCTTCCTCTAATGGGAATACACATATTTTAGTTGCTATTGATTACGTTACTAAGTGGGTAGAAGCTATTCCAACTAGTAGTGATGTTCATAACACCTCTATTAAGATGCTTAAAGAACTTATTTTTCTGAGGTTTGTAGTCCCTAGATACTTAATGACTGATGGTGGTTCACATTTTATTCATGGTGCCTTTCGTAAAATGCTTGCTAATTATGATGTTAATCATAGAATTGCATCTCCACACCACCCACAGTGTAGTGGTCAAGTAGAACCGAGTAATAGAGAGCCTAAATTAATTTTGCAAAAAACTTTTAATAGGTCTAGAAAGAATTGGTCCCAGAAACTTGATGATGCATTATGGGCCTATAGAACTGCATATAAAAACCCTATGGGTATGTCTCCATATAAAATGGTTTATGGAAAAGCATGTCACTTACCTCTCGAACTAGAACATAAGGCATATTGGGCCATTAAAGAGATCAATTATGATTTCAAACTTGCCGGTGAGAAGAGACTATTTGACATTAGCTCACTTGATGAGTGGAGAACCAGGCCTATGAGAATGCCAAACTGTTTAAAGCAAAAGTTAAAAGATGGCATGACAAAAGGATACAAAAGCGTGAGTTTAATGTAGGTGATTATGTTTTGTTATACAACTCTCGTTTAAGATTTTTTGCAGGAAAACTCCTCTCTAAATGGGAAGGTCCTTACATTATCGAGGAGGTCTATCGTTCCAGTGCCATAAAAATCAACAACTTCGAAGGCACAAATCCGAGGGTGGTGAACAATCAAAGAATCAAACATTATTTCGCAGGTAATCCCATAAATGTTGAAATCGATGTTACCGTAACCCTGGAGGAGTACATAAGGGAGACTTTCCAGAATGTTTCAGACTGCGAAAAGGAATAGGTATGTGGTACGGTAAGTAAACCGACTCCAAAACAGTTCTAATGGCAATATTTCTCCGTTTTGGAATATTTAAGAAAATAGGAAAAGTAAGAAGTAGTCCGGAAAGGACATGAGGTGTCCACAAGGGTGGAGGGCGCGCCCCCTACCTTGTGGGCACCTCGTGTGCCCTCCGAAATCTGATTTCTTGCATGATACTTCTTTTCGTCGGTACAAATTCATTACATAATCTCCCAAAGGTTTTGACCACAGTACCACGACACAATCCTCTATTTTTGTTTCGAGCTGTCTCTACTGCAGATTTAGAGCAAGATGTTATCTGAAGACTCCAACGGAGAGAGCTATGTATCACATCTTATTGCTAACCCAAAGACCTATGGGGACCTATATCCTTATGGTCGAACTACGGATGATGGGGAGGATGCTCATTTGATGAGGATCGATGATTCAAGTTTAGAGGAGGAGGATGTTCCTCTACCTCAACCTGGGGATATGCACGTGAAGTTCAAGAAGTCTAGCCTCCCTTAGAGGGCTAAGTGGTCTAATAACCAATCTATTTCTTCTCGTTTTCGGCAGAAAAGCAAAGGAGATTTATGTGACAAGATCTTGAAGCTGGAGTCGGAGGTCGATAATTGAAAGGAGGAAATTGTTGTCCTCAACTACAATATGAAAAAGCTGAAGTCACAATTGTTATCACCACCACCATCTTCATCACCACCAAAGGAGAACTGAGTATTGGGTACGGGCACTCCCCTTGGCAACTGCCAAGCTTGGGGGAGTGCCCCGGTATCATATCACCATCACACTTCTATCTTTACCGTTTTTCTTAGTTCGATCCTTTTGGTTATATCTTGATCTAGTACAATAAAGTTTAGTATGATCTAGCTTTGAGTTTCGTGTTGATCCTTGAGGGAGTACTGGACTAAGGGGTCCTCGGGCGTCCGGCCTGTTGGACATGGGCCAGACTGTTGGGCTATGAAGATACAAGACTGAAGATTCTCTCACCCGTGTCCGGATAGGACTCTCCTTGGCGTGGATGGCAACCTTGGCGTTCAGATAGGAAGATTCCTTTCTCCGTAACCGACTTTGTACAACCCTAGCCCCCTCCGGTGTCTATATAAACCGGAGGGTTTAGTCCGTAGGGGCAATCATAATCATATAGGCTAGACTTCTAGGGTTTTATCCATAACGAACTCTTGGTAGATCAACTCTTGTAACCCCCATACTCATCAATATTAATCAAGTAGGACGTAGGGTATTACCTCCATCAAGAGGACCCGAACATGGGTAAAACTTCGTGTCCCCTGTCTCCTGTTACCATCAACCTCAGACGCACAGTTCGGGACCCCCTACCCGAGATCTGCCAGTTTTGACACCGACATTGGTGCTTTCATTGAGAATTCAACTGTGAGCCGTCAGAAGGTTCGATGGCTTCATCCATCATCTACAATGATGCCGCCCTAGGGGAGGTTTTTCTCCCCGGCCAGATCTTTGTATTCAGCAGCTTCACACTGTGGGCCAACTCGCTTGGGCATATGGAGCAGATCGACAACTACGCCCCAAGTCACCAGATTAGTTTTGGAAACCTGGGTTATGTCGCTGATATCCGAGGAGACTTGATCTTCCAAGGATTCATGATCCCAACCTCCGCTCTGGCCTTAGAGCCGGAGCGCCTCGCCAGTACCGAAGACGGGATTTCTAAACCCGCCGGACTATCTGTGGCCACTAGGCCCAATACGGGAGAGCCAGAGGAAGCGGTGTCACCGACGTCCATCACCAAGCCGGACTCTTCCCCGGACGCCGGCTTCGAACTCTCGGAGTCTGGATCATGTGAGCTCGGCCAAGGAATGCCCTTCCTGCCATACTCCATGAATTCTTTTCTCCCTCAACAAACCTTGCCTTTAAGCGAGGCTCTGGACTTGATGCGATCTGTCGTGATTACGGAGGAGCAACATCCGAACTAGGCCCAGCCTGGACTAGGGGCTGAGAGCGGGAATTTTACGTCCCACCCACCACCCACTTCATCGCCACAGTAGAGGACTTAACTGACATACTCGATTACGGCTCCGAAGACATCGACGGTATGGACGACGATGCCGGAGAGGAGCAAACCGAAAACCCGCCATTTACCGGACGCTGGACGACCACCTCTTCGTATGACGTGTACATGGGGGATGCACCCAAGGAGGGTGATAGCAATAAAGAGAAAAATCCAATAGAGGATAAACCTCCCGACATACAACAAAAGCGCTAACGACGCCGCTCTAAATCACACCGCAGCAAAGACAGCAATACCAGCATGAGAGACAACAACACCCCGGACGATGTCGAAGACCAAGAAAACCCCGTCGAGCAAAACTCTGAACAAGACAATCAGGAGGACGGGCGAGTTAGTCCCGATGAACAGGCTACAAACAAAGGCTCAGAGGACAGTAATTATCTTCCACCTTGCAAGGATGAGGTGAGCCTCGGCGACGAAGACTTTATCGTGCCTGAGGAACCTCTCGAGCAGGAGCGCTTTAAGCAAAAGCTAATAGACACTGCAAGGATCCTGAAAAAGAAGCAGCAGCAGCTTCAAGCTGATCAAGATCTGCTCAACGATAGATGGACCGATGTCCTGGCAGTAGAAGAATACAGCCTCGAGCGCCCAACCAAAACTTACCCGTAGCGTAAACTGCTACCTCAATTCAATGACGAGGCACTTGAGCCTATACCATCAGCACGTAATGTGGCTGATCGATCACCACATGCCCGGGACAAAACGACAACTCAAGCCGAACGCCGGTCGTCCTACCTCGCCGTAAAGGCAGAGATAAAGCTGCTCAGGGATACACATATGACCTGCGGCAGGACCTGAAGAATAAAGCAGGTCTGGCCAAATCCATCTACGGATCACGGGGGCGTGCCCCGATGCACGATAACGGCTATCAAGCCGAACATGGCAAGCACAATCACGCCCGAGCCGAAAGCCGCAGACGGATTCCATCCGAACTACGTCACGATCTGGCCGATATAGAGGTGCCACACACCTAGTCTGCTTCACTGATGAAGTAATGGAACATGAATTCCTAGAAGGGTTCAAAACCGTGAATATCGAATCATATGATGGAACCATAGATCCTGCGGTATGGATTGAAGACTTCATTCTCCATATTCATATGGCCCACGACGATGATCTTCATGCCATCAAATACCTCCCCCTAAAACTCAAGGGGCCAGCCCAACACTAGCTGAACAGCCTGCCTAAAAACTCCATTGGCAGCTGGGAGGACTTGGAAGAAGCCTTCCTTCACTACAAGAAATATGTCAACTTGTGACCACCACTATTGGTCACTGAATGGTCACAAATTTCCATTTGTGACCTTTTTGTGACCAAAAACATAAGGTCAAAAGCTGGCCGTCATAAACTAACTATAGCGACCTTTCTTTTGGAATGGTCGTAGACGTTTATGACCAAAATACGTCTACTATGGCGTTTTGGTCACTAGCAACCTCCCCAGGCCACGTAGGCATCCAGCGTGGCAATCTGACGTGGCACAAGATTCAGCCCGGTCCAATTCGGTTTTCTACATGGGCCTAGCCCAACAATTTGGCCTTTTTAATATTTATTTTTTTTGTTAATTTTCGCTAGCTACATGGGCCTAGCCCAACAATTTAGCATTTTTATTTTCTGGGCCGTGGCCTTTTTGCAAACCATTTCATTAAGCCTATTTTTCTGGTTTTTCTAAAATACACAATGTTCTGATCCACTATAGTTTGGGCCATAGCCTTTTTAGAGCCCAAATATTATTTTGTCAAGTAGAACATTTGGTCTTTTTCATTCACAGATTTCAATTTACACATTTGAACAACAAAATAATAAATCTCTCAATTAACTGATTAAATCCAGAAATCATCCAGTCAAATACTCACAAGAGCACATACACGTTTGCATGTCCAATAAGTGCACATACAATCAAAAACAGATACACAAGCACCAAAACTTGGTGGCAACATCAACTAAAACTATGGCACGCATCTCCAAGCTTCTTCTGATCTTCTATCACAGCAGCAGCAGCCTCGACGACATTAGATCCTGATCCAGATAAGCTATTAGTGAAATACACTGGAAGTAAATAATATTCTTTCAAGAGGCTAAAATTTATACATACATGCCCAAATGCCCCAATTCAGTAAACACTAAGCATGGCATGGCAAAACTTCCAACAACTTGAATGCAACAGATTAACCTGATTGTGTTCTACAATAGTAATCTATACATACCTGCATGGTACATTGGTACAAAGTTTAAGTAATGAAATGAACATCACTATAACACTAACCTAAAAAAATTCCTATTCTACTACCACGACCATCCATTCAACTAACAATACGAGTAAGTGC
Source organism: Triticum urartu (assembly GCF_003073215.2). Taxonomy (NCBI): domain Eukaryota; kingdom Viridiplantae; phylum Streptophyta; class Magnoliopsida; order Poales; family Poaceae; genus Triticum; species Triticum urartu. The sequence continues at coordinate 219,124,381 of NC_053022.1, read as the reverse complement.
ACAGAGACTAACATCACAAGGCAGGAGACAATTATGACAATTTTGGCAAGTTGGAGAAATCATTTAATCAGTTTTGGTATACTTAGGTTATGAGCCAAAATAGATCAAGCAAAAAAAGCAGTAACTGGTGATGCATGAGCATGGATATGGTACAAAATTGAGCATATTAACGTTAAGATTTGGGCCTTCCAACTTTACTGGTCATACATACATATACAGAATTGAGCATGAATCATTGGTCTTAGTTGTATATGAGACTAGTTGGGCTCTGTATTCTAAGCTCCAAGCAGGTTACAGAAGAAATTGAAGATGAACCGTATATAACAGACTAAAAAATCAAATAGAAACCCAAAAATTAAATATGAGTATAACATGAAGGATTACAACAGGTTCAATTAAATCAATTTCTAAAGCATTGAATCAGTAGCATAAGCATGCAACAACAACATAAGAATTTAATCAACAGCAGTGCGAGTATAAGCATTTAATTAGCAGCAACAACACAAGCAGCACCACCACCAGCACAAGTGCACACCTATTCAAGCTAGTAGCAGTCTAGCAGGCTAGCAGCAGAAGCATTCAGACAACTAGAGAAGCACAATACAGCAGCAAAAGCATTGAAAGAGCAGCAAAGCAGGTTTGAACTGTCACATGCATATCTTATAAACTTAGGCAAGTGTTCTCAGGTTATCCTTAACATCATGCATTAACTTGGGGAATTAACATCAAACAATACATATCAGTACAAGGCTAGGCAAGATAATAAAGACTTGGGAAAAGATAGTAGAGTTATAAAAAATGATATGTGCCCTTAAAGAGAGGGCAGTGTCAAGTGCGGCCACAGACATAGGCATTAGCCGCACCCACGACCCCTGGACACTCTCACAACCGAAGAGGAGGTGCCTTGCATATAGTCTCCTTCGAGTCTGCGAGAGAAAGAACAAGGTGAAGGTCAGTACGCATCAATGATGCTGCTGTTTTGGGTCAATCTAAGTCAAGGGCATAAGAGAATTTATTCAAAAAACAAAATAACATGTGAACATCTTGCACAAACTATCATCATTTATAAAAAATACAAAACAAATATGCATACGAAGGTGAAATATTACAAAGAAAGCACTCATCAGGTAGCAGAACAGGAGAATTAGTTAACACTATACATTGCAACTTCAGCAACTATAGAAAGGAAAAAAACAGGGCACATCCATTCTCCGAGCATCCAGTGTATTATCAGAATGACGAAACTTTCATAACAAACAGAAAAGCATATGTGGTGGTAAGATGATCGACATACTGAATCTTTTATGGCGAGTTTGGCGAGTACTAGTTAAGCAAACAAACATAAAGAAGGACTAAATTGGCGAGTTTGGCGACATGTAAACCAGATCCACGCATCGAGAGCTAGCAGAGGAGGTCGGGACAGCTGCCAGAACCCCACATGAACAAAGCAAGGGTAATCCATCTAGAAAATGGCACGTTTCTGGAACAGAAGCCCGGCGAGCGACGGCGAGAGCGAGAGCGAGCAAGCTAGGGGTCTCACCTTGAGGCCGATGTAGCGGTCGCTGTGCACCCTCTTGAAGTGCTTCACCCCCTTCTTCACGATCGCCTTCTTCAGCAAAGGCACCGCCATCTGCACAGCGCACGGAGGAAACTCAGTAACAGGAAGGCATGAAGGACCGGCGGCCGGCGATGGTGTATCCCTCGACGGATCTGCATCCACAAGGCGAGGTGAGAGAGGGGGTCAGCTACATCCTACCCGTGCGGATCGATCAAATCGGTGGGGAAAAACAAGCGGGGACGAGGGGCACCTACCCGTGCTGGTCCGCCATCGCGGCCTTGTCGGGGACGAGGGAGAGTTGGGGAGGCATCCGGGCAACTTGGAGGGGTAGAGTCTAGCAGCAATCATCAAGGATGTGGCTGTCTCTAGCGTGGATGAGACGCCGTGACAAAGGGGGAAGTCGGCGAGATGCAGAGCCCGGAGGAGCGTCGGACGGTGAAGGAGCCGCGGCGGAGCGTGGCATCAAGTGCTCGGAACGGAGCCGCCGTCGCGCTCCGGGCGCGGTCGTCGGAGGCGCTGTAGAGCAGCCATGGAGACGAGGCTGCGGTGCCGGCCATGGACTGTAGAGAGAAGGAGGGCGGCGCTACCGAGCGGGGGGGGGGGGGGGGGGGGGGGGGGGGGGGGGGGGGGGGGGGGCATGCCTCGATCAGATCTAGGGGATCGAGGGGAGGAGGAGAGGCCGAGAGGGTGGGTCGGGAGTGGGTAGGTGGGTGTGTGGCGGCGGCGGGGATCGAGGAGGGTGGGTGGGTGGGTTAGGGTTTTTGTTACTCGGGAGAGGCTCCACCGTTGGATGGATGCACGATAGACGGCTCATATTGAGTCCAATTTGATGATCCACGTGAAGGTGGTTCCTCGCGTCTCATTGGCCGGTTGTCTCGCTTTTGAATCTCAAAAAATTGGACTCAAATCTCTGATTTTTTTAAAACATAACAATGGCATAGTTTGTCAAAATTATCTCGTATTTGCATTAGTGTGCATCTTGAAATGGCAAACAATGTTGCCAAATAGAGCTTTAATTTTTATTGCACAAAAAATCTTTTTCTATTTTCAGAGTGCATAAATGATTTTTTTTGTGAAGAACCTACCAAATGTTGGTTCCAAAATAGCACCACTTCATTTTTTTCTAAAATAGTAGACCACATTTTATATAAAATTGACCAAATAGTTGCATGACAAAAGCTTTTGATCCACCTCTCGTGAAAAAACAATTTCCATTTTTTGAGTGCCCAAAATGAGATTTTTTGTGAAGGACCTACCATATATTTGTTGCAAAATTATACCAAATCAATTTTATAAAATACTAGTACATATTTAATTCACAATTGACCAAATGGTTGGGTGTAAAAAGATTTGATCCACCTCTCGTGAAAAAGACAAATTTCCGCCGATTCAGCCGGAAGTGGGTCAAATTTGAACTGTAGCTGCCCTGTAGTTTGCTCTTTATTTTTTCCAAAAATCATTTTTAGGTACATAAGTATCTATTTAATCAGAGAAACACCAAAAAAATTCCAAGATTCAACCACTAGCTAGGAACAGTCATTCCCGCCGTTTTGACCGCATTTTGAAACGGGCATAAAAATTTAAAAAAAATCAAAAAATTGTGAAACCTTCGCATTGTGTCATTATATGTGGCCAAGTTCCCAGGAAAAATAACAAACTTGTAATACGGCAATTATTTTAAAAAGTGTTCTCAGAAACGAGCTATCATGTATGGAGATCAATAGCTTTCAAGCCAAATGATCAATCTTATGGCCACATTCATGGCATAGTTTGTTTAAATGATCTCATATTGTGCACAAGGGTGCATATTGGAATGGAAAACAATGTTGCCTAAGGAAGTTTTCATTTTCTTTGTACGAAAAAACCATTTTTCATTTTTCGAGTGCCTAAAAGGAGGTTTTTTTTGTGAAGGACCTCCCAAATAATTGTTGCAAAATTGGACCAAATCATTTTTATAAAATACTAGGCCATATTTAATGCAAAATTGACCAAATGGTTGGGTGCAAAAAGTTTTGATCCACCTCTCGTGAAAATGACAAATTTCCGCCAATTCAGTTGGAAGCGGGTCAAATTTGAACTGCAGCTGCCTTGTAGTTTGCTCTTTATTTTTTCCAAAAATCATTTCTAGGTACATAAGTATCTATTTAATCAGAGAAACACCAAAAAGATTCCAAGATTCAACCACTAGCTAGGAACGGTCATTCCCGCCGTTTTGACCGCATTTTGAAACGGGCATAAAATTTAAAAAAAAATCAAAAAATTGGGAAACCTTCGCATTGTGTAATTATATGTGGCCAAGTTCCCAGGAAAAATAACAAACTTGTAATACGGAAATTATTTTTAAAAAGTGTTCTCAGAAACGAGCTATCATGTATGGAGATCAATGGCTTTCAAGCCAAATGATCAATCTTATGGCCACATTCATGGCATAGTTTGTTCAAATGATCTCATATTGTGCACAAGGGTGCATATTGGAATGGCAAACAATGTTGCCTAAGGAAGTTCTCATTTTCTTTGTACGAAAAAACTATTTTTCATTTTTCGAGTGCCCAAAAGGAGGTTTTTTTTGTGAAGGACCTCCCAAATAATTGTTGCAAAATTGGAGCAAATCATTTTTATAAAATACTAGGCCATATTTAATGCAAAATTGACCAAATGGTTGGGTGCAAAAAGTTTTGATCCACCACTCGTGAAAAAGACAAATTTCCGCCGATTCAGCTGGAAGCGGGTCAAATTTGAGCTGCAGCTGCCTCATAGTTTGCTATTTATTTTTTTCCAAAAATCATTTCTAGGTACATAAGTATCTTTTTAATCAGAGAAACACCAACAAAATTCCAAGATTCAACCACTAGCTAGGAACGGTCATTCCCGCCGTTTTGACCGCATTTTGAAACAGGCATAAAAAATTCAAAAAAAATCAAAAAATTGGGAAACCTTCGCATTGTGTCATCATATGTGGCCAAGTTCCTAGGAAATATAACAAACTTGTAATACGGCAATTGTTATAAAAAAGTGTTCTTAGAAACGAGCTATCATGTGTGGAGATCAATGGCTTTCAAGCCAAATGATCAATCTTATGGCCACATTCATGGCATAGTTTGTTCAAATGATCTCATATTGTGCACAAGAGTGCATATTGGAATGGCAAACAATGTTGTCTAAGGAAGTTTTCATTTTCATTGGACGAAAAAACCATTTTCCATTTTTCGAGTGCCCGAAAGGAGGTTTTTTTTATGAAGGAACTACCAAATAATTGTTGCAAAATTGGACCAAATCATTTTTATAAAATACCAGGCCATATTTAATTCACAATTGACAAAATGGTTGGGTGTAAAAAATTTTGATCCACCTCTCGTGAAAAAGACAAATTTCCGCCGATTCAGCTGGAAGCGGGTCAAATTTGAACTGCAGCTGCCTCATAGTTTGCTATTTATTTTTTCCAAAAATCATTTCTAGTTACATAAGGACCTATTTAATCATAAATACATGGTTTGGTGGCGATACGTCGAGGTTTGGGCGGTGGCCGAGGGCCCCAACTCTAGAGCGCGTAAACTCGCATGCCCGTCGTGTGGTCACCGCGTGACCGTAATGTTGCCATGTGTTTTGGGCGGCCTAGGCATGTCTAGTGGGTTGGGCACTCCCCAGGTTGGTGCTAGAAATAAAATTACAACATAAGATTCTCACGAGGAGACCGATCGATGCTCAAACATGAATTAGCAGCCAAGTGTTTGATTAGCGGTACGGGAAATGCACATGGCCAATGGGCGTGCTTTTGGATGAGGATGATCATCTACTAAGGAGAATGTCTTCACAAATTTTTAGCTCAAAAGGAGGATCCTAGGTGGTACTTGCTTTGCAAAGTACCACGCTGGACAAAAATATGAATGTTGAAGCTGGGCTCAAAATAATGAATGGAGTGAGCTGAAATTTTGTGGAGGATGGTTATTTGGGCATAGGAAAGCATTGTAGAAAATTGATACCATTTGGACATGCCAAAGTAGTACTTCCTTCACAATGCTCTTCTATGGACAGAAACTTGGGAAAACTAGTGAGAGAGATTGAATGAATGAAATGCGCTCAAAATTGGTGTATGTAAGTTACTTAGGTATGGTCATGCGCTGGTAAATTTTCAGATCATTTGGGTAAGCCTAGATAGTACTTACTTCACAAAGCTTCTCTCGAGGTAGAAACTTTGGAAATTTCCCGAGAAAGATTTACTAGGAAAATTGATCTGAATATTAGCATGTGGCAATGATTTGGGTATGGAAGAGTGCCCGAAAAGTTTGAGGGTAATAGGAGGGGTATATATAACACTTGCTTTGCAACGTGCCAATTTGGCCATAAAATATAAATTGAACCTGGGCTCACATAGATGATTTGACTGAGCTGCAATTTGGAGGAGGGTGATAATTTGGGCATATGAAGGAACTGTATAAATTTCATGTCATTTAGAGATATAAAAAAGGTACTTCCTTCACAATGCTTCTAGGTGGACAAAAACTTTGGAAATTTGTCGAGGAAGATTTGCTAGGAAAATGGAGCTGAATTTTGTCATGCGGTAATGATTTGGATAGGAAAGAGTGCCCAAAAATTCTGAGGGCAATCAAGAATATATAAATAGAACTTCCTTCATAAAGTGTTATTGTGAACAGAATAGGAAAATGAATATTGTTGAATTAGTTTTGAACTAGGAAAGGAAGGATTTTTACATATTTGATGAAGATATGCCCCAAAGAATTTATGAGTTTTTTTGGAATTTTGGGAATGATAGAAATATAGGTTGCTTCACAACCTAGGGCAAAAACTGCCACATGGACATGACACATAGGCAAAACTGATGAGATGGCGCCTAGTCATCGCAACCCACCACAATCTACAAGGCTATGACCATCTATATTGGTCATTAACAACTAGAAATAAGGCAGCGGACTAGCACTGTTTGCTTTGTGACCATTTCGTGTAAGGAAATTACGACCTTTCTGACCAAAATGGTCGCAATGGTTTAGGGTTTGGAGCCCCCTGAACAGATTTTGACCAATTGGTCTAAAATGGTCAGAAATTTATGACCAAATCTTCGAGGGTCACTGACAGAAGGTCATAAGTTGACATATTTCTTGTAGTGCTTGACAACTTCCAAGGTACACATGTTCGACCTTCGGATGCCGACGACTTAAATCACATAATTCAACAGCCCAGTGAGTCAGCCAGGAAATTCTGGACTAGGTTCTTTACCAAAAAGAACCAGATCATCGACTGTCTGGATGCCGAAGCCCTAGCGGCCTTTAAACACAGCATCCGGGACGAATGGCTCACCCGACACCTCGGCCAAGAAAAGCTGAAGTCCATGGCAGCCCTCACGGCGCTTATGACCTGCTTTTGCACGGGCGAAGATAGCTGGCTAGCCCGTAGCAATAACAACGCAAGCGAACCTGGCACTTCGGAAGCTAGAAATAGCAACGGCAAGCCCCGACGCAACATGCACAAGCGTTGAAACAATGGTGACAATACCGATGAAACGGCGGTCAACGCCGGATTCAGTGGCTCCAAGTCCGGACAGTGGAAGAAGCCATATAAAAGAAATAATCAGGGCCCTTCCAGCCTGGACTGCATAATCGATCATCCATGTCAGATACATGGCACACTTGATAAACCAGCCAATCATACCCTCCGGAGCTGTTGGGTCTTCAAACAGGCCGACAAGTTAAATGCCGAAGACAAGGAGAAGGGGTCGCAAAGCGAGAATGACGACGACGAGCCCCGTCCACCGAACACAGGGGGACAGAAGAAGTTTCCCCCTCACGTCAAAACGGTGAACATGATATATGCTACCCATATCCCCAAGAGGGAGCGCAAGCGCGCGCTCAGGGACGTCTATGTGATAGAGCCAGTCGCCCCAAAGTTCAACCCATGGTCGTCATGCCCGATCACCTTTGATCGCAAGGACCATCCGACCAGTATCCGTCATGGCGGTTCAGCCGCACTGGTTCTCGACCCAATAATTGATGGATTCCACCTCACACGAGTCCTCATGGACGGTGGCAGCAACCTCAACCTGCTCTATCAGGATACAGTGCGCAAAATGGGCATCGACCCATAAAGGATCAAGCCCACCAAAACTACCTTTAAAGGAGTCATACCAGGTGTAGAGGCCCGTTGCTCGGGCTTAATCACATCGGAGGTTGTCTTCGGGTCTCCGTACAACTTCCGAAGCGAAGAGTTAATCTTCGACATCGTCCCCTTCCGCATCGGCTATCACGCACTGCTCAGATGAACCGCGTTTGCCCAATTCAATGCGGTGCCACACTATGCTTATCTCAAGCTCAAGATTCCCGGACCATGCGGTGCCATAATAGTCAATGGAAAGACGAAGTGCTCCCTCCGTAACGAGGAGCACACCGCTGCCCTGGCAGCAGAGGTACAGAGCGGCTTCATAAGCAGAACCTTAATTCGATGGCCATGCTCCCAGACACTGTCAAACGAGTCTGGACTACCCTACGGCAGGACAGCCCAGCTCGTCAGGAGCTCGATTAGCAATTCGACATCCGTCTCAGTCCCGACCAAGTGGCGGCATACATACCGCACGTACATAACTATGCATTAAAAATACCATGGGCAGAGACGAAGGCATAACCATATTGTGGTCCACAATGCGGCTCGACCTTCCCGGGACACACATACGTTTACTTTTATTCTTATCTTTTTTTAGGTTTCTTTTCACAGGCCCCTCTCAACGGCCTGATAAATTGGTCCTTTCGAAGGACGAATATACCAAGGTGACAAGTAGCACATACGTATGGGGGAATCTCTAGATGTCCTTCTTAGCGATCATTCTACCTGTTTTCAGGACCCATACATAGCTCTCCCTTGGTCTTGGCATATTAAATAGCCACTATTGCTTATCACACTATTTGTACAAATATGCTTTAATGTATTAATCAAAATCATAATGGAAACAGTTTGCGGCCCAATTTAAGTGGCATTAGCTTACTACTTCATTTTTATTTCGTAATTCTTATTTGCACCCGTACACTTTGGTACGCCATAATTAGCCAGGGGCTTTATTGCGCCCCATACTATGGCAACAAGTCCGAACACTTTTACAGTATAGTTCGGCCCCCGAATTTAGCATTATATGCATTGGCTCCGAATCATGTCTTTGGTCAATAGTTGGGTTGCCCGGCTCCTGTGCTTACTACCTTACGTTCCGCTCTATAGGCTAAGGTAGTAAAGGGAGAACTACTATGATTGTGCCCTGGATTATCCGGATGAGCACCTCAGTAGAGAAAGCCGAAAACTGACTGTCATGATGCGGCGTGAGCCGGTCAGCTCTTCGGAGGTTAAAATCTGTTGTGATTTTTCTGCATTATGCGACGGATCGGCCTTCACCCGATCAGGTGTCTACAGCACCCTAATCTGGACTAAACGAATACTAGGGGCCGCGCCTACATTTCTATTGTCAAACTCCTATGGCTAAGTGAGGGTGATAAAGCCACATAGTCTGATTGCCTGGTTCGTTGCACTCAACACCTCCTTCAAGGACCAAACTTTTGGATAAAGAGTGTTTTAGATTCATCCCGAACACCCCCGTACTACCTACGTGGGGGCTAAAGCCGACGACTGGTCAACTCTCAGACTTAATAAAACGGTCGCACAGGAGGTAAAATTTTAAATAATAAACAGCAAAGCGTTATATTACATCTCGGCCTTGTTTTCATCATACAGGAAGGGACAATATGAATGATTTCATTCAAAGATAATGTCTTTTGAACACGCCCTTCTACAATACGGGGTCCCTTAAGGACATCTTCAAAATACCGCTCGGGCGTGTGGTGCTCCTTGCCCGCGGGCGGTCCTTCGGTCTCAATCTTGACGACGTCCATCTTCGCCCATTGTATCTTGACACGGGTGAAGGCCATCCGCGCACCTTCTATACAGACCGGTCGCTTGATGGCATCGACCAGCCGCTTCATGAGCCCGATGTAGCTGCTAGGTACGGCTTCGGCAGGCCATAGCCGGATTATCAAATCCTTCATGGCTAGTTCGGCCACCCTATGCAGCTCGACCAGTTGTTTAATCTGATCGCTAAAGGGCACCGGATGTTCCGGCGCAAGGTACTGCGACCAAAACAGCTTCTCCGTTGAGCTCCCCTCTTCGGCTCGGAAGAATTCTGCAGCGTCAAAAACACTGCGTGGCAGATCTGCAAACGCCCCTGGAGAACTCAAAATCCAGGTCAGTAAGAGATACCTCTTCTTCACATACTTGCTTTGCATAATGAAAGCCTTACCCTATGAGATTTTCTTGGCCTCTTGGATTTCCTGGAGGGCACCTTGGACTTCGGTCCGGGCCTCTTGTGCGCTTTGACGGGCCTTAGCGAGTTCGGACTCTTGGTCCGCATTCTGGCACTCCAAGGACTCGCATTTCTTCACGGCGTCCTGGAGCTCTTGCTGGACCTCACCAACCCTAGCATCATGCCTTTCATGGGCGGCTTGTTCCTTTGCCGCTCTCTCCTCTGCCTTGGCCAGTGCCTTCTTGAGGGCCTCCATCTCGGTCGCCTCCCCTAATAAATATCATAGCACTGTGGTAAGCACAAAAAAATCACCCTTTCCGAACACGCACAAGGTCATTGCATACCTTGGGTGTCCTCCAGCTGCTTTTTCTCATGGCCAAGCTCTTCCTCGGTCCACTCCAGCCTCCGTTTCAGTCTAGAGACTTCGGTAGCACGAAAGTCGCGGCTAGCAGCGACGCCTGCTTATTCACAAAGACATATATGGTTAGTCTCCTGCGAAAAAATATTTGATCCTCTGTTCGGCTCTTCTTTCCGAACACCGGACAGAGTCTCAGGGGCTACTGTCTATACTGTAACTTCCTTTTCACATAAATGCAGTGCTTACCTCAAAGCCTGTTAGAAGGCTTGCGCAGGCTTCGGTCAGTCTGCTCTTCACGGACTGAATCTTATCAATCACCGCACCCATGAGGTACGGTGTTCCTCGACAATGGAAGCACTTCGTAGCGCTTCCATTAGAGTATCCGGTGCCTCTGATTGGACAGAGGTCACCATCGGAATAGGCATACCTCCTTCTTTCGAAGGAGGCTGCTTGCCAGATTCTGGAGCCATATAGGTCTCCGCGACCGTATTCGGCTGGGGCCGAATTGGATATGGCCCCCGTCGCCAGTCTCCATGGGGATTCACTCTCCCATGTGTCCGGCGGCCGAGATTTCACCCTCTGCCACCGCCCAGACAGCCTCCTGCTTCCCTCCCTGGCCTGGGGTACTTCGGGATAGTACCTCGGTATCATCCATGGCCCTGGGAGAGGAGGCCGCCAGAAGGGACCCGCTGTCCATGACCTTCGGGTCCAGCGAATTTCCCAAAGAAGAGGATCGCTCGAGGTCGGAACGAGATGGACTGCAAGTTCATGATTCAGCATGTCAAAACTATGAAGTAAAGAGGTTGATATATGAATGCGTCCGGGTCTTTGGATACTCATGATTCGGCCTGGGGCTTATCTCGGGGGCGCCGCTCTGGGCTGCAATCAATGTCCCACGCGGAGTTATCCGCAAGGGAGACTTTCCCTTTCTTGGACGCCTCTGCTTCCAGAGTTGTGGAAGCCGCCCTCTTCTTCCTTCCTCCCTCAGGGGGAGAGTTGCTTTCCTCCTCCTCCTCCTCCTCATCATCTTCAACGATGGAGGAGTGAGTTTCGGCGTCTCTGGACGTCATGTCCGAAGTACCCTTGTGACGGAACCAACCTCTGGTCCCCTTGGCCTTCTTCTCTAGTGCCTGGTAGGGCGCCAGAACCAGCATCTTCATCAGAAGTGGGATGGATGGTTCCTTGGGCAGCGGAGCCGGACACTGAATCCGCTCTGCCTTCTTTGTCTAGCCCTGGAAAAAAATATAGGGCGGCTTAGGCCCCTTCTCTGAAAAAGCAAGTAAAGGATACACCTTGAAATGTGAAAGTCTTACTGGACTGGCGGGATGGTCCAGGTTGTGCCCGCGGTCCTCGACTAGTCTTCGGCCACGTCTCGTTGGCCATGAAGAGCACCTTCCAGATATCTTCGTGCGTAGTTCCGAAGAACCGCTACAAGGTCTGGTGCTCGGCCAGATCGAACTCCCATAGATGGCAAGCCTGGCTCTGGCATGGAAGGATCTCGCGAACTAGCATCACCTGAATCACGTTGACAAGTTTGAGGTTCTTGTCCACCATGCGATGTATGCGTGTCTGCAGCGTTGTCAGCTCGTCTGACAAAACCCAATTTAGGCCCTGCTCTAGCCAGGAGGTGAGCCGCATTAGAGCGCCCGACTTGAATTCTCGAGCCGCGGCCCAGGTGGCGTCGCGGGGCTCTGTGATATAGAACCACAGTTGCTGCCACCCTTTGACGGTCTCCACGAAGGAGCCTTCAGGCCATGTGACGTTGGGCATCTTGCTCACCATGGCGCCTCTGCACTCTGCATGTTGGCCAGCCACCACCTTCGGCTTCACATTGAAGATCTTTAGCCACAATCCGAAATGGAGTGGGATGCGGAGGAAAGCCTCGCACGCGACAACAAATGGCGAGATGTTGAGGATGGAATTTGGGGCTAGATCATGGAAATCTAGCCCATAAAAGAACATAAGTCCGCGGACGAATGGGTGGAGTGGAAACCCTAGCCCGCGGACGAAGTGGGGGATGAAAACTACCCTCTCGTGGGGCTCCGGGGTAGGGACGATCTGTCCCTTGGTCGGAAGCCGATGGGCGACTTCCTTGGCCAAATATTCGGCCTCATGGAGCTGGGTGATGTCCTTCTCCTTGACGGAGGAGATCATGCACTTTCCATGCGCTCTGGATCCAAACATAGTTGCAGTGCTTTTTTGGAGGCGGAACAAATGAGAACATGGGCGTTGGAGCTCGAGAGTGGGTAGGTAGAGAGAGAGAAGGTGTGGGTGAAAGAGGGTGAATCCTTATTCCCTTATAAAGGCGGCGAATATCAAGCCCCCCCACTAGCCTTAATACTCGCCTGTTTCCCAAGGGCCGTGCAAATGGCACGGTTGGATTACCCACACCCGTATTAATGAGAATCCCGCAATAAGGGGACACGATCTCTGCTTTGAAAAGACGTGCCAGTAAAACTGCATCTCGAAATATGAAGCGCCAGGCCGAAAAACAGTTCGAAATAATGACCGGGTGGTGATGTGATGTCATGCTACAAAAAGTGGTCAGTGGATTGGACTCGTGGAATATTATACTCTCTCCGGTTGTGCGTGGTACGTGTTTTGCAGAGCCGGACACATTCTTTGTGTTCGAAGGTTGTTTTGTAGTATTCGGAGGAGGAACCCGCCATGCAATGCCGAAGACAATCTGTGCGCCGGACACCTCGTCATTGAAGCCTGGTTCAGGGGCTACTGAGGGAGTCCTGGACTAAGGGGTCCTCGGGCATCCGCCTGTTGGACATGGGCCGGACTGTTGGGCTATGAAGATACAAGACTGAAGATTCTCTCACCCGTGTCCAGATTGGACTCTCCTTGGCGTGGATGGCAAGCTTGGCATTCGGATATGGAGATTTCTTTCTCTATAGCCGACTTTGTACAACCCTAGTCTCCTCCGATGTCTATATAAACCGGAGGGTTTAGTCCGTAGGGGCAATCATAATCATATAGGTTAGACTTCTAGGGTTTTAGCCATAACGATCTCGTGGTTGATCAACTCTTGTAACCCCCATACTCATCAATATTAATCAAGCAGGACGTAGGGTATTACCTCCATCAACAGGGCCTGAACCTGGGTAAAACTTCATGTCCCCTATCTCCTGTTTCCATCAACCTCAGACGCACAGTTTGGGACCCCCTACCCGAGATCCGCCGGTTTTGACATCGACAATCCTTATCTATGTAATCAAGTCCGTGAGCTATATATAATAAATATTAGTTTTGAGTCAAGGGCTTGGTTATTTTGTTATGATCTTAAGGGAAAAAAGAAGAAAAAAAGAGGGAGACAAAGAATAAAAAGAAATAAAGAGATCATATTGATCTTATGGAGAGTAATGACTTCACATATAAAGAGTATGATGAATAAAAGTTGTTGAGAGTTGACAAACATAGTTTTCGTCATCCTTGCAATTAATAGGAAGTGATAAAGAAAGAGAGGTTTTCACATATAAATATACCATCTTGGACATCTTTTATAATTGTGAGCACTCATTAAAATATGACATGCTAAAAATTTGATGTTGGACAAGGAAGACAACGTAATAGGTTATGTTTTCTTATATCCGAAATAAATTATATTGTCATGGGTCATCCAACATGTTGAGCTTGCCTTTCCCCCTCATGCTATCCAAATTCTTTGCACCAAGTAGAGATACTATTTCTGCTTCCAAATATCCTTAAACCCAGTTTTGCTATGTGAGTCCACCATATCTACCTATGGATTGAATAAGACCCTTCAAGTAAGTTGTCATTGTGACAAGCAATAAAAATTGCTCCCTAAATATGTATGATCTATTAGTGTGGAGAAAATAAGCTTAGCTTGTGATATGGAAGAAATAAAAGCGACGGACTGCATAATAAAGGTCCCTATCACAAGTGGCAATATAAAGTGACGTTCTTTTGCATTAATATTTTGTGCATCCAACCATAAAAGCACATGACAACCTCTGCTTCCCTCTGTGAAGGGTCTATCTTTTATTTCTGTCTTATAACTTATACAAGAGTCATGGTGATCTTCACCTTTCCTTTTTACACTTCATCCTTTGGCAAGCACTATGTGTTGGAAAGATCCTGATATATATCCAATTGTATGTGGGTTATCATAAACTATTATTGTTGACATTACCCTTGAGGTAAAAGGTTGGGAGGCAAAACTATAAGCCCCTATCTTTCTCTGTGTCCGATTAAAACTTCATACCCATAAGTATTGCGTGAGTGTTAGCAATTGTGAAAGACTAAATGATAGTTAAGTATGTGGACTTGCTGAAAAGCTCTTATATTGACTCTTTCTGATGTTATGATAAATTGCAATTGCTTCAATGACTGAGATTATAGTTTGCTAGCTTTCAATGAAGTTTCTGATCCATACTTGACATTGTGAATAGATTATTACTTTAGCATAAGAAATCATATGACAATATATATATATATATGTTGCTGTTCTAAGAATGATCATGATGCCCTCATGTCCGTATTTTATTTTATCGACACCTCTATCTCTAAACATGTGGACATATTTTTCGATATCGGCTTCCGCTTGAGGACAACCGAGGTCTAAGCTTGGGGGAGTTGATACGTCCATTTTGCATCATGCTTTTATATCGATATTTATTGTATATTGGGTTGTTATTACACATTATGTCACAATACTTATGCCTTTTCTCTCTTATTTTACAAGGTTTACATGAAGAGGGAGAATGCTGGCAGCTGGAATTCTGGCCTGGAAAAGCAGCAAATACTAGAGACCTATTCTACATAACTCCAAAAGTCCTGAAACTCTACGGAAGTCACTTTTGGAATATATTAAAAATATTGGGCGAAGAAAGCACCAGAGGGGAGCCAGCCCCCGTCCACAAGGGCGGGGGGCGCGCCCCCTGCCTCATGGGCCACCTGGTAGGCCCCCGATGTCCATCTTCTGGTATAACGTGTCTTTTACCCTGGAAAAAATCAGAAGGAAGCTTTCGGGACGAAGCACCGCCGTCTCGAGGCGGAACCTTGGAGGAACCAATCTAGGGCTCCGACGGAGCTGTTTTGCCAGGCAAACATCCCTCCGGGAGGGGGAAATCGTCACCATCGTCATCACCATCGATCTTCTCATCGGGAGGGGGTCATTATCCATCAACATCTTCACCAGCACCATCTCCTCTCAAACCCTAGTTCATCTCGTGTATCCGATCTTTGTTTCAAAACCTCAGATTGGTACCTATGGGTTGCTACTAGTGTTGATTACTCCTTGTAGTTGATGCTAGTTGGTTTATTCGATGGAAGATCATATGTTTAGATCCTTTATGCATATTAATACCCCTATGATTATGAACATGAATATGATTTGTGAGTAGTTACGTTTGTTCCTGAGGACATGGGAGAAGTCTTGTTATAAGTAGTCATGTGAATTTGGTATTCGTTCGGTATTTTGGTGAGATGTATGTTGTCTTTCCTCTAGTGGTGTTATGTGAACGTCGACTACATAAAACTTCACCATTGTTTGGTCCTAGGGGAAGGCACTGGGAAGTAATAAGTAGATGATGTGTTGCTAGAGTGACAGAAGCTTAAACCCTAGTTTATGCGCTGCTTCGTAAGGGGTTGATTTGGATCCATATGTTTCATGCTATGGTTAGGTTTACCTTAATTCTTGTTTCGTAGTTGCGGATGCTTGTGAAGGGGGTTAACCATAAGTGGGATGCTTGTCTAAGGAAGGGAAGTACCCAAGCACCGATCCACCCACATATCAAATTATCAAAGTAACGAATACGATTCATATGAGCATGATGAAAACTAGCTTGATGATAATTCCCATGTGTTCTCAGGAGCGCTTTCATTTATATAAGAGTTTGTCCAGGCTTGTCCTTTTCTTCAAAAAGGATTGGGCCACCTTGCTGCATCTTGCTTACTTTTTTTACTTGTTACCCATTACGAATTACCTTATCACAAAACTATCTGTTACCGATAATTTCAGTGCTTGCAGAGACTACCTTACTGAAAACTACTTGTCATTTCCTTCTGCTCCTTGTTGGGTTCGACACTCTTACTTATCGAAAGGACTACGATAGATCCCCTATACTTGTGGGTCATCACGTCTCCAACGTATCTATAATTTTTTATTGTTCCATGCTATTATATTACCTGTTTTGGATGTTTTATATGCATTAATATGCTATTTTATTTTATTTTTGGGACTAACTTATTAACCTAGAGCCCAGTGCCAGTTTCTGTTTTTTCCCTGTTTAGAGTTTCATAGAAAAGTAATACCAAATGGAGTCCAAATGGAATAAAACCTTCGCGATGATTTTTCTTGGACCAGAAGACAACCAAGAGACTTGGAGATGAAGTCAGAGGAGCCACGAGGCGGCCACAAGGACGGAGGGCGCGCCCAGGGGGTAGGGCATGCCGCCCACCCTTGTGGACCCCTTGTGCACCTCCTGGCCTAATTCTTTCACCTATATATTCCCATGTATCTCCCAACAACCAGAGGCATCCACGAAAACAATTTTCCATTGCCGCAACCTTCCATACCCATGAGATCCCATCCAGGGACCTTTTCTGGCACCCTGCCGGAGGAGGATTCGATCACAGAGGGCTTCTACATCAACCCTATTGCCCTTCTGATGAAGCATGAGTAGTTTACCACAGACCTATGGGTCCATAGCTAGTAGCTAGATGGCTTCTTCTCTCCCCCTCTCTCTCTATCTCTATCTCTATCTCTCTTTGATTCTCAATACCATGTTCTCCTCGATGTTCTTGGAGATCTATTCAATGTAATACTTTTTTGCGGTGTGTTTGCCGAGATCCGATTAACTATGGATTTATGATCAACTTATCAATGAATATTATTTGAATCTTCTCTAAATTCTTTTATGCATGATTTGATATCTTTGTAATTCTCTTTGAATTATCGGTTTGCTTTGGCCAACTAGATTGGTGTTTCTTGCAATGGGAGAAGTGATTGGCTTTGGGTTCAATCTTGCGGTGTCCTTTCCAAGTGACAGTAGGAGTAGCAAGGCACGTATTGTAGTGCTTCCATCGAGGATAAAAAGATGGGGTTTTCATCATATTGCTTGAGTTTATTCATCTACATCATGTCATCTTACATAATGTATTACTCTTTATTAACTTAACACTCTAGATGCATGCTGGATAGCAGTCGATGTGTGGAATAATAGTAGTACATGCAGAATCATTTCGGTCTACTTGACACGCACGTGATGCCTCTATTCATGATCATTGCCTTAGGTATCGTCACACTGGTGCAGAGACCTGATATACAAATGGTTTTAACCCCTTTTCGCGATGGCGTTTGGAACCGTCGCAAAGTTAGTGTGGGCGATAGGGGGGTCCTTCCCACACGACCCAGAAAACCATCGGGGATAGGCCCTCCTGGCACACAGGCTGGGGCAAAATGAGCTCGTGTGAGATCTGGCGAGGCATCGAAACCCAATCATTTCTGTTCGTATGTACATCCCACACGGTGAATCCCAGAAAAACATTTCCGTTTGTATGTATATCACACACAGTATTTTGTGTGGAATGTTTGTCCAAGGTGGCCTAACGCAAACAGTTCTCTGCCAGAAGCCGTGTGTGACTGGTAGTTGATCGAACACGCCTACTTTTTAGAAACCGTGTGGGTTGTTTGAGTTCATCACCCACGGTGTTGTCTGAGTAACCGTCTATAATAGAAAACCCCAATAAGCAGGGAAATTAGCCTATTATTGATAATCCATGTACTAATCAAATTGATATTTCTTATAAAACACACCAGATATTTCATATCCATATAACAGCAACCAGGATTTCTTAATCGAATTACATCAGATAGCTTCGGCACTCAGTTATGCCATTACACAACAGCACCAGTTTCACATGCAACATTCAAAACCTTTGGAAAGTAGAATCATACACGGTAAATAGACAGATGGATCTCATCTAGGAAACTACAGAAGCGGAAAGAAAATATTGAGTGTTCAGTGATGTTGAATGTCCTTGCAACTTTAGGCTAGTGACTATGGATAATTGCCGGCCCAACCTTCGTCCTCTTCAGGAAGATTTCGATATTGTACCTTGGGTGTTGAATGAATACCTTCCTCGCACCTTGACCATGCAGGTGGTTTGGGAGGTAATCATCAGTGAACTGCTTTGTAAAGTACTAAAAACAAAGATATGCATAAGATCGCTGTTATAAATTTTGTAATGGCGCAAGGGGTAAAAACAAGGTAAAAGAGTTAGTATCATCCTATAGTTGACTGATGTCTTCTTCATTATGCAAACAAAGATCTTGTTGTTATTAATCACAAGTTTCTTGATGCTAACAATCTTTCTGAGTTTATTGACTTGACTGATATTCATGGACATCTCATTTCCCCATATGAAAAATGGGTCAAACAGTGGGTCTAAGTCTCTGATAGCAGGACCTACATGTGCAAGACCAAATTGTAAGAAACCTAAATATTAGAATGATTCCTGCAACTGCACAATAATGTGCTATTAGCGAAAGGACCATGCATGAGCAACCCTCAATGGTAAACCATAGTGTCTCCCATTGTTTCCCTGTAACACACATACGGAAGATCTTGATCAGGTTAACTGATAGTTTCCATACTATCAGTAGAATATGTATTGAGTATAGCCAAATTAAATTTATTTCACATGCATAACAATACAAAATTGTGCCCACAACAAATGAAAATCAAATTGTAGAATTCAACCAAACAGTTAAATGGACAGCAGACCAAATGAACCAAAACAGTTAACTGAGCACGACATTGCAGAATAGAAACATGTACTAGAAGATAACACAGTTAACAAAACAAGGAATGCTAGAGAACAGTACTACGAAATGTAGCAATTGTTGGACCAAACTATTAACTAGACATTACATTTCAAAGGACCAAACTATTAACAAAACATTACATTTTAGAGGACCAAACTGTTAACCGAACATTCGATTGCATATTAACATTACAGAGGACAAATCACTAGAAGGCACTGGCAGTGGCCTCGAGAAAATAGCACGAACTGTATTTTAAAGAAGACAACCGCGTGGCAGTGTCGACAGTGGCCTCGAAGACGAGGTGCTCCTCCAAGATCTAGCGGTCGGCACGCATGGCAGCCATACTGACCTCGTGCGCGCGTGTGGCCGTGAAGTGCTTCTCCACTACCAGAGGCTACTGAGCTACACATTATATTGCGTGCAAAATGGCTGTGGGCGGCGCTTAATTGGAGCAAGGGATAGTGATTTCGATGGAAGGTGTCGCGCCGTCGGTCGAGGCATCGGGGACGGGGAAGGAAGAGGATGGTGTGGGTGGGGTGTGGATTACTTGACCATATCGACGAGGCCGCGCAGCAAGAAGAAGGGTCAGCGACGAGGAGGCCGCACAACAAGAAGAAGTGTTTGAAAAGAGTTTTTCAAAGAAAGACCTCGATGAAGCTACTTACATATTGAGCATCAAGATCTATAGAGATAGATCAAGATGCTTGATATATTTTCATGAGTACATACCTTGACAAGATTTTGAAGTAGTTCATAATGGAAAAGTCAAAGAAGGAGTTCTTGCCTATGTTGCAAGGTGTGAAGTTGAGTAAAGACTCAAAACCCGACCACGGCAGAAAATAGAAAGAGAATGAAAAGTCATTCCCTATGCCTCAGTCATTGGTTCTATAAAGTATGCTATGCTGTGTACCAGACCTATTGTGTACCTCACCATAAGTTTGGCAAGAGGGTAAAATAGTGATCCAGGAGTGAATCACTAGACAACGGTAAAAAATATCCTTAGTGGAATAAGGAAATGTTTCTCGGTTACGGAGGTGACAAAAAGTTCGTCGTAAAGAATTACGTCGATGCAAGCATTGACACCAATCTGGATGACTCTAAATCTTGATCTAGATACATATCGAAAGTGGGAGAAATTAGCTAGAGTAGCTTCGTGCAAAGCATTGTAGACATATAAAAATTGCAAAATACATATGGCTCTGAATGTGGCAGACCCGTTGACTAAATTTCTCTCACAAGCAAAACATGATCACACTTTGGGTGTTAATCACATAGTGATGTGAACTAGATTATTGACTCTAGTAAACCCTTTGGGTGTTAGTCACATAGAGATGTGAACTAATCACATAAAGATGTGAAGTATTGGTGTTAAATCACATGACGATGTGAACTAGATTATTGACTCTAGTGCAAGTAGGAGACCGAAGGAAATATGCCCTAGAGGCAATAATAAAGTTGTTATTTATATTTCCTTATATCATGATAAATGTTTATTATTCACGCTAGAATTGTATTAACCGGAAACTTAGTAGATGTGTGAATACATAGACAAACAGAGTGTCACTAGTCTACCTCTACTTGACTAGCTCGTTGAATCAATGATGGTTATGTTTCTTAACCATAGACATGAGTTGTCATTTGATTAACGGGATCACATCATTGGAGAATGATGTGATTGACTTGACCCATCCGTTAGATTAGCACGATGATCGTTTAGTTTGTTGCTTTTGCTTTCTCCATAACTATACATGTTCCTATGACTATGAGATCATGCAACTCCCAAATACCGGAGGAACACTTTGTGTGCTACCAAACATCACAACGTAACTGGGTGATTATAAAGGTGCTCTACAGGTGTCTTCGATGGTGTTTGTTGAGTTGGCATGGATCGAGATTAGGATTTGTCACTCCGATTGTCGGAGAGGTATCTCTGGGCCCTCTCGGTAATGCACATCACTATAAGCCTTGCAAGCAATGTGACTAATGAGTTAGTTACGGGATGTTGCATTACGGAATGAGTAAAGAGACTTGCCAGTAACGAGATAGAACAAGGTATTGAGATATCAACGATCGAATCTCGGGCAAGTAACATACCAATGACAAAGGGAACAACGTATACCGTTATGCGGTTTCCGCTATTGGTTATTGATTGGAGATGAGTCTCGGTCATGTCTACATATTTTCGAACCCGTAGGGTCCGCACGCTTAACGTTCGCTGACGATCTGTATTACGAGTTTATGTGTTTTCATGTACCGAAGGTAGTTCGGAGTCCCGGATTTGATCACGGACATGACGAGGAGACTCGAAATGGTCGAGACATAAAGATCGATATATTGGAAGCCTATATTTGGACATCGGAATGATTCCGAGTGGTTCGGGCATTTTTCTGGAGTACTGGGAGGTTACCGGACCCTCCCCCCCGGAGTATATGGGCCTTACTGGAATAGAGGAGAGGGAAGGGAAAATAGGGAGGCGCGCCCCCAAGCCCAATCTGAATTGGGAGGGGGGCTGGCCCCCCTTTCCTTCCTCCCTCTCTCCTCCTTCCTTCCTCTCCTACTCCTACTTGGAAGGGCTCCTACTTCTACTAGGAAAGGGGCGAATCTAACTCTCGGAGGGAGAAGGACTCCCCCAGGGCACGCCATAGAGAGGGCCGTCCCACCCCCTCCTCCACTCCTTTATATATGGGGGAGGGGGGCACCCCATGGACACACAAGTTGATCAGTTGATCTTTTAGCCATGTGCGGTGCCCCCCTCCACCATAATCCACCTCAGTTGTATCGTAGCGGTGCTTAGGCGAAGCCCTGTTCCGGTAGCATCATCATCACCATCATCACACCGTCGTGCTGACGAAACTCTCCCTCGAAGCTCTACTGGATCGTGAGTTCGTGGGACTTCATCGAGCTGAACGTGTGTAGATCGCGGAGGTGCCGTACATTTGGTACTAGGGATTGGTCGATCGTGAAGACGTACGACTACATCAACCGCGTTGTCATAACGCTTTTGCTTACGGTCTACGAGGGTACGTGGATGATACTCTTCCCTCCCATTGCTATGCATCACCATGATCGTGCGTGTGCGTAGGAATTTTTTTTGAAATTACTGCGTTTCCCAACAGTAGTATCAGAGCCAGGTTTATGCGTAGATGTTATATGCACGAGTAAAGCACAAAGGAGTTGTGGGCATAGGTATATACATATTGCTTGCCGTCACTAGTTGATTCTTGATTCAGCGGCATTGTTGGATGAAGCGGCCAAGACTGACATTGCGCGTACGCTTACGCGAGACTGGTTCTACCGATGTGCTTCGCACACAGGGGGCTAGTGGGTGTCTGTTTCTCCAACTTTAGTTGAATCGGTTTCAATGAATAGGGTTCTTTTTGAAGATAAAAAAGCAATCACTATACTACGTTGTGGTTTTTGATGCTTAGGTAAGAACAGTTGTTGCTCAGCCCGTAGCAGCCACGTAAAACTTGCAACAACAAATTAGAGGACGTCTAAGTTGTTTTTGCAGGGCATGTTGTGATGTGATATGGTCAAGACATGATGAGATATAAATTGTTGTATGAGATGATCATGTTTTGTTGAAGTTATCAGCAACTGGCAAAAGCCTTATGGTTGTCTCTTTATTGCATAAGATGCAAGCGCCAAATAATTGCTTTACTTTATCGCTATGCGATAGTAATAGTTGGCGAGACGACCATGTGACAACGAATTGATAGAGATCAAGATGATGGAGATCATGGTGTCATGCCGATGACGATAGAGATCATGATGGTACTTTGGAGATGGAGATCAAAGGCCAACATGATCATGGCCATATCATGTCACATATTTTGATTGCATATGATGTTTATCCTTTATGTATCTTATTTTTCTTAGTTCGGCGGTAGCATTATAAGATGATCTCTCACTAAATATCAAGGTATAAGTGTTCTCCCTGAGTATGCACCATTGCGACAGTTCATCGTGCCGAGACACTACGTGATGATCGGGTGTGATAAGCTCTACGTTCATATACAACAGGTGCAAGCCAGTTTTGCACACGCGGAATACTCGGGTTAAACTTGACGAGCCTAGCTGCAGATATGGCCTTGGAACACTGGAGACCGAAAGGTCGAGTGTGAATCATATAGTAGATATGATCAACATAGTGATGTTCACCATTGAAAACTACTCCATCTCATGTGATGATCGGACATGGTTTAGTTGATTTGGATCACGTGATCATTTAGATGACTAGAGGGATGTCTGTCTAAGTCGGAGTTCTTAAGTAATATGATTAATTGAACTTTAATTTATCATGAACTTAGTCCTGATAGTATTTGCATAACTATGTTGTAGATCAATAGCTCGCGATGGAGCTCCCCTTTTATTTTTAAGATATTCAAAGAGTTGAAACTAGTATTTCAGACTCATGCCCATGTCAAGAGGTATGAGACCTCTGACAGTTCTTTGCCTACAAGACGGAGGAGAATAGCTCAACGAGTGAGCATGTGCTTAGAATGTCTGAGTACTACAATCACTTGAATCAAGTGGGAGTTAATCTTCTAGATAAGATAGTGATTAACAGAGTTCTCTAATCACTATCACCAGGTTACTAAAACTTCGTGATGAACTATAATATGCAAGGGATAACGGAAATGATTCCCAAGCACTTCGTGATGCTGAAATCAATGAAGGTAGAAATCAAGAAAAGCATCAAGTGTTGATGGTTGACAAGACCACTAGTTCAAGAAAAAGGGCAAAAGGAAGAAGGGTATCTTCAAGAAGAACGGCAAGCAAGTTGCTGCTTAAGTGAAGAAGCCCAAGTCTAGACCTAAGCCTGAGACTAAGCGCTTCTACTGCAAAGGGACTGGTCACTGGAAGCAGTACTGCCCCAAGTATTTGGCGGATAAGAAGGATGGCAAAGTGAACAAAGGTATATTTGATATACATGTTATTGATGTATACTTTACTAGTGTTTATAGCAACCCCTCAGTATTTGATACTAGTTCAGTTGCTGAGATTAGTAACTCGAAACGGGAGTTGCAGAATGAACAGAGACTAGTTAAGGGTGAAGTAACGATGTGTGTTGGAAGTGGTTCCAAGATTGATATGATCATCATCGCACACTCCCTATACTTTCGGGATTAGTGTTGAACCTAAATAAATGTTATTTGGTGTTTGCATTAAGCATGAATATGATTTGATCATGTTTATTATAATACAGTTATTCACGTAAAGTCAGAGAATAATTGTTGTTCTGTTTACATGAATAAAACCTTCTGAGGTCATACACCCAAGGTGAATGGTTTATTGAATCTTGATCATAGTAATACACATATTCATAATATTGAAACCAAAAGATGCAAAGTTAATAATGATAGTGCAACTTATACGTGGCACTGCCGTTTAGGTCATATTGGTGAAAAGCGCATGAATAAACTCCATGTTGATGGGCTTTTGGAATCACTTGATTATGAATCATTTGATTCTTGCGAACCATGCCTCGTGGGCAAGATGACTAAAGCTACATTCTTCAGAACAATGGAGCAAGCAACTGACTTATTGGAAATAATACATATTGATGTATGCAATCCGATGAGTGTTGAGGATCACGGCGGGTATCGTTATTTTCTGATCTTCACAGATGATTTGAGCAGATATGGGTATATCTACTTGATGAAACATAAGTGTAAAACATTTGAAAAGTTCAAAGAATTTCAGAGTGAAGTGGAAAATCATCGTAACAAGAAAATAAAGTTTCTGCGTTATGATCGTGGAGGAGAATATTTGAGTTACGAGTTTGGTCTTCATTTGAAACAATGCGGAATAGTTTCGCAACTCACGCCACCTCGAACACCACAGCTTAATGGTGTGTCCGAACGTCATAACCATACTTTATTAGATATGGTGCAATCTATGATGTCTCTTACCAATTTATCACTATCGTTTTGGGGTTATGCATTAGAGACAGTTGTATTCATGTTAAATAGGGCACCATCTAAATCCGTTGAGACGACACCATATGAACTGTGGTTTAGCAAGAAACCTAAGCTGTCGTTTCTTAAAGTTTTGGGCTATGATGCTTATGTGAAAAAGTTTCAACCTGATAAGCTCGAACACAAATCGGAAAAATGTGTCTTCATAGGATACCCAAAGGAAACTGTTGGGTACACCTTCCATCACAGATCTGAAGGCAAGATATTCATTGCTAAGAATGGATCCTTTCTAGAGAAGAAGTTTCTCTCGAAAGAAGTGATTGGGAGGAATGTAAAACTTGATGAGGTAATTGTACCTTCTCCCGAATTGGAAGTAGTTCATCACAGAAATCAGTTCTAGTGATTCCTACAACAATTAGTGAGGAAGTTAATGATGATGATCATGAAACTTCAGATCAAGTTACTACCGAACCTCGTAGGTCAACCAGAATACGTCCCACACCAGAGTGGTATGGTAATCATGTTCTGGAGGTCACGTTACTTAACCATGACGAACCTACAAACTATGAGGAAGCGATGATGAGCCCAGATTCCATGAAATGGCTTGAAGCCATGAATCTGAGATGAGATCCATGTATTTGAACAAAGTATGGACTTTGGTTGACTTGCCCGTTGATCCGTGAGCCATTAAGAATAAATGGATTTTCAAGAGGAAGACGGACACTGATAGTAGTGTTACTATCTACAAAGCTCGAATTGTCGCAAAAGGTTTTTGACAAGTTCAAGATGTTGACTACGATGAGATTTTCTCACTCGTAGCGATGCTTAAGTCTGTCCGAATCATGTTAGCAATTCCCACATTTTATAAAATCTGGCAAATGGATGTCAAAACTGCATTCCTTAATGGGTTTATTAAAGAAGAGTTGTATATGATGCTACAAGAAGGTTTTGTCAATCCTAAAGGTGCTAACAAAGTGTGCAAGCTCTAGCGATCCATCTATGGACTGGTGCAAGCATCTCGGAGTTGGAATATATACTTTGATAAAGTGATCAAAGCATATGGTTTTATACAGACTTGTGGTGAATCCTGTATTTACAAGAAAGTGAGTGGGAGCACCACAACATTTCTATTAAGTATATGTGAATGACATATTGTTGATCGTAAATAATGTAGAATTTTCTGGAAAGCATAAAGGAGTGTTTGGAAAGAGTTTTTCAAAGAAAGACCTTGATGAAGCTACTTACATATTGAGCATCAAGATCTATATAGATAGATCAAGACGCTTGATATATTTTCAATGAGTACATACCTTGACAAGATTTTGAAGTAGTTCAAAATGGAAAAGTCAAAGAAGGAGTTCTTGCCTGTGTTGCAAGGTGTGAAGTTGAGTAAAGACTCAAAACCCGACCATGGCAGAAAATAGAAAGAGAATGAAAAGTCATTCCCTATGCCTCAGTCATAGGTTCTATAAAGTATGCTATCTGTGTACCAGACCTACTGTGTACCTCACCATAAGTTTGGCAAGAGGGTACAATAGTGATCTAGGAGCGAATCACTGGACAGCGGTCAAAAATATCCTTAGTGGAATAAGGAAATGTTTCTCGGTTATGGAGGTGACAGAAAGTTCGTCGTAAAGAGTTACGTCAATGCAAGCTTTGACACGGATCTAGATGACTCTAAGTCTCGATCTAGATACATATTGAAAGTGGGAGCAATTAGCTAGAGTAGCTCCGTGCAAAGCATTGTAAACATAGAAAATTTGCAAAATACATATGACTCTGAATGTGGCAGACCCGTTGACTAAATTTCTCTCACAAGCAAAACATGATCACACTTTGGGTGTTAAACACATAGAGATGTGAACTAGATTATTGACTCTAGTAAACCCTTTGGGTGTTAGTCACATAGAGATGTGAACTAATCACATAAAGATGTGAACTATTGGTGTTAAATCACATGACGATGTGAACTAGATAATTGAATCTAGTGCAAGTGGGAGACTGAAGGAAATATGCCCTAGCGGCAATAATAAAGTTGTTATTTATATTTCCTTATATCATGATAAATGTTTATTATTCATGCTAGAATTGTATTAACCGGAAACTTAGTAGATGTGTGAATACATAGAGAAACAGAGTGTCACTAGTCTGCCTCTATTTGACTAGCTCGTAGAATCAATGATGGTTATGTTTTCTAACCATAGACATGA